>NW_024038822.1:600000-934490 GCF_016077235.1 Cyprinodon tularosa
CATTTACGCCCGTGGTTCTGGCTCATTTTTAATAGAGAAACTACCTGCTTTGTAATTCTTGTAGAAGTAAACCAAACTATAGGCTAAATAGCAAAACTTGTGTTTTACCTCTACGTCTATTCATGCTCTTGGGTCAGTGAACCAGTGGGTTGCTTTGTATGTCAATTTTGGGGCGTGAAAAAAGTACAGGCCAGAACCAAATAATGCAACATCCCCAAATTGATGTCAATTCGCTGCTTCGTTTGAATTCACCCGTTTTATGATGGAAGTTTAGAATTGTGAGATTTACAGAGAAAGAAGGTGTCGAATGGGGTTTTAACCCTGTACATCCATTTCTCCCACTAAACTATTGTTCTTCATCTATGACAATGTAAACTCGGTTTTGCATTCTATGACCCCTTTAAGTTTAAATGTTATTACAATATTAATGTAATAGGTTTTGTTGCATTGATGAAATTATAGAAACACAAAAAAGAAATCAGATTTGATGTTTTTTTTTTTTTAGATTTGGGAAAGAAAATGTAACAAAGTTCATTTACCTACATAAATGCGCAACCTGTTCAATCTATGAATGGTTTTACATGCTTGCAATGAAACTAGCAACTTAGTTTGGGTAGAGTTTGGAGATTTAATCCACTTCTAAAATAGTCTCTGCACTCCTTTGATTTATACAAAAGTACTGCAATCACACTATTTCTCTAACTCCCAACATGATGGTTCTTATTACAAAGAAAACATGCAAGCAATCCTTCCACATTGGTAATGAAAGCAAATGATTTGGTCCATTCTTCTTTGAATTGTCTGTTCTCATCAGCTATCTTCCTTTTCTTCCCTTTGGGATACATTGCCCAAGACACACCCGCACCTTTGCTTAGAACAGCCTCCTGCCTGGTACCACACCGCACTGAAAGAAGTGATGCAGACTATGACACAAATCTTCTGTAATTATCTTGGCACCTTTTTTTGGCTGGGTTTTTGCCTTGTTGCTCTCCTCTGCTTTGCTTCGCCCTTTGCTCATTAGCTCTTATCACATCCACCTCTTCCTGATGCTGGTGGATGTCGTTCCAGATTATTCAACTTTCTTAGCGAAACTGACTCTACGTTCCCTGTGTTTCGATCTGCCGGTTGCTGATCTGATTTCTGCCCACAGATTTCTGAGTTTTTGACCTCCCCTTTTTGCTCTGTTTGCCTGTTCTGTGTTTTCTGGACTGTTAGCTGGATTAAATTTTGTGGTGACCTTTGACCTGTCTTCTGACTACAGCTTGGATTACTCCCCTGGATCCTTAGGTTCCCAACCGTGTTCTGACTGCTAAAGGATGCTGCTTCTCTTCTCTCCTGGATCTCTGGTGCCGGCTCAGCAAAAAGCAGAGGAGTTCTGCTTCTCTGGAAAACACTATCTTGAGTTTTAAAGTCACTGACCTGAGCCTCCACTCCTCCAGATTTTCCAGTGAGCCCACCACAGCAGATGAGCAGCTGTGCGTTACTTTACTAAACTGTCTTTTGTATATATCACTGACTGTCTCGCCTTAAATCTTGATGCTATTTTCTGAGCCTTCTGACATATTTTCTAACGGAAATCTTTAAAGTTATCTTTTAAATGTATTTAATATACAAATTTACACAGCTTTGGAAACATAACAAATGTCCGTTGGACCTCCTGGAGTCCGTTTCATGAAGCAGTTTTAACAAATTCAGATTCAATTCCGCAACTCTAAATTGATCTAACCGAAAGTGGGGAACTCTGAGTGTTCAGTTTAACAAAGGCTGCTATCAATTAGTTTAATCAATTTTACCTTGATCCACTTAAACATGTGTGCAACAAGTATGAAAAGCCTTTATCAGTGGAGCACCGATTTGATGAGTCACCATGACAACAGGCAACAGGAAGGGCCTATTTCACCCTATTGGAGCTAGAGATTTTAATTAAGAAAAGCAACAACAATAAAATAACAAAAGAGAATGTGTTTAAAAGACAGAAAAACAGCCCTCCAGCTACAAAGGAGAGGAAGGTGGTGAAGGAGAACAATGTTGTGTAAGTTTATGTGAATTGGGCTATGGCAGGCTGTTTTTACATTTATTAAAAGTACTCCTCTCTTCTGTTCCATTTGTAGATCACTAAAATAAGATTCTTCCTGATCAATATCACAATTCTAAACTTACTGAATTACATCAACAAAAAATAAATAAATAAATAAAACATGGCAAATAATTGTCATTTTCTTTTCACTGGCCGAACACAGAATTACTTATTTTTTTTAAAGAGGGTTATTTAGCATATGCTAGCCTTTAGTGAAAAATAGATTTGTACAAATCTCAAACATTTGAATATCTGTTTCTACTAGGTGTTTAGTCTGTTAACAAAACAAAAAAAAAAACGTGTTTCACAGTAAATAATTTTCAACTAAAGTTTCAACTAAAGTTCTACAGCCCTGATTATCTCGTATACATCTCAGTGGAGGTTATAGTTTTTATTAATTTTTTATTCTTTTTCCTTGTATGCAAGATGATTCAAGAATATTTGCTGATTTGAAGTATAAATGGGACTTTTATAATACTTTCTTTTTAATTTTTCTGCAAATTTATCTTCCATATGTAAACCTAGTTGACTCATCTGTCCCATTGATGACGCAAGAGATTGATTTCTTCCTGTGTTTTGAGTGTAAATAAACTGTCATTACTTATTCAAGCTTATTAGATTCCTCAAGCTGTATATTTATATGCCATATTTATATTCTGCCTGCGATAGATGCAAATAAACTCTTTAATGACACTTTTCTATTTTCTATCTCATATATTATTCCCCTGTACTTCAGTGAACCGACCTGTGTAGTAGGGCTGGGCGATAATTCAACAACGATATATATCGATCGATAGACATGTGGCGCAATAGAAAAAAAAGGGTCGATAAAAGTTCGATAAAAAAGAAACGCAGTTTTCCTTCCTTCTCATTGTAGCCTAGCATGTAGGTTTATGCTAGTCACTATTTCCTCCCAACCAATCACAATCGCGGACCCAGGCACGCCGTCACCAAGCGCCGCCCTCTCAAACCACAACACAGAGCACATGAAGATGTCGCAGCAAGGAGAGGCGGAGGAAATTGTTTCAAAGAAGGGTTTTTGTAGTTCGCCAGTTTGGCAGTATTTCGGTCATGGCAAGTCGGACAAAAAACAAACCACAGTCATCTGTAAAATGTGTAGGGAACCAGTGAAAACGAAGTCTGATAACACAACCAACTTTTTTTTTTTTTTATCATCTCAGCCGCTCACACCCAAAGGAGTACGAGCTGTGTAGGCCCCGGCTCTCCTCCGAGGAATCTTCGGGAATTTCGGGAAAATATATATATATTTTCACTTCTGGGCAGTTTCCCACGTAGTTCTAACAATTGAGAGAAAAATGCTGAGGGGCCAGAAACTTCAAAGTAATAACTCAGGTTAAAGCAGGAAACGGGGGCGGCGATGGGGGGGCATTTATTTATTTGTTATATTTATTTTGGTCACTTTTCTGGTCACTTTAGTTTATTCTTTGTCAGTATTTAATAACATAACCCAGGTCTCTTAAGTTATTTTTCTTTAAAACAATTCTGTTATGGTTAAAAAAGTTGGTTAAATAAAGATTTAATTGGAAGTCTGTGTTTGTGTTTTTTATGAAAATTAAATCATTTAGCAATATTATAAAAAGTCCAGGCAGAGCTGCACATAAAATATGGTTTCAAATCTTTTCAATAATTATCGATATCGATCAATATGCATTTTTTTTTTATCGATAAGCTTTTTTTCTATATCGCCCAGCCCTACTGTGTAGAACTTCTGTGAAATAACCACATCAAATGTGAAGTGCTGACTTGGATGTAGTTATAAAGCCGGCAGGTTTGCTTCAGGGAAAATGTATTTTTAAGAAACTTCCCAATGGAAACCTCTACAAGACTAAAGCTGTTTGCACCCTGTACAATGCAGGATTACTTTATTGCAGGAATTCTTACAGTCTCAAGTACCACCTAAACATAAAGCATCCCTTAGCCATCCCTGATGTAGCGCAGGGTAAAAATAGTTTTTTGTCAAAGTACAATGTTTGAGTCTAACTGAGGCAAGCCCATCAGCACAGTTCTATCAGCCAAGCTATCTAATCTTGCTCAGTGGATTGCCATTATCACTACCCTGATAACTGACCTAATTGCGAATTTCACTCACCTTCCTAAGTCTGCCCATTTACCCGTTATCACACATCTCATCCACCTGCTCCTGCTGCTTCATATACCACTTAGTCCCAGCCATTGGGGCCAGATCATTGACGTTGTTTGTTGGGTTTGAAAATGGTGAAGTTTTTAGTTACAGTAGGGTTCCTGATCATGTCCAGTCTTTTATCAACTAAGCATGCCCTATTCCTGTTCTTCACTCAGTGGAAGGAGCAATTTTTAAAGTCTGTTACCATGCCTTGTTCTGCCTCTCAACTACTGGGCTTGCCTGTTTCATCTGACCACATGATATTTTCCCGATCCTCTTCTGGATTATCCATATGCTCTCCGACAAACTTCATGCGGGCCTGGACATGTACTGGCTTGAGCAGGGGGACATGTCTGGCACTGCAGGATTTGAGTCCCTCTCGGTCTACGGTGTTACTTATGGTAGCTTTTGTTACTTTGTTCCCAGCTCTAAGCAGGTCATTCATCAGGTCCCTCCATGTAGGTCTTGGATTTTCCCTAAACGTTCTCATGGTCATTTTGACCCCACAGAATGAGATCTTTCATGGAGCCCCAGGTCGAAGGAGATTATCAGGTGTCTTGTGTGCCTTCAATTTTCTTACAATTGCTACAACAGTTGATTTTTTTCACACCAAGCTGCTTGCCTATTGTAGATTCCCTCTTGTCAGACTGGAGCAGTACTACAAATTTCTTTATGGTGTCCTTCTACAGGTTTTTGGTCTTGGCCACGGTTGAATTTGCAGTTTGACTGTTTGAGGCTTTGGAGAGGTGTCTTTTATACACATAAAGGGTTCAAACAGGTGCCAATAATACAGGTAACGAGTGGAGGACAGAAGAGCTTCTTAAAGAAGAAGTCACAGGTCTGTGAGAGCCATAAATCTTGCTGATTTGTGGTTGCCCAAATATTTATTTTCCATCATAATTTAGAAATAAATTTTTTCAAAAACCTAGAGTGGCTGACTAAATACTTTAATTTGTACTGTGACATTACCACAATGAACAAGACCTGTTGTTGGAGCCTCTTAGCTGAGATTTAGATTAATTTCCTTTTTGCTAAATTATCCATGTTACAGATCTAAGGTGATGTGAAAGATCTATTGTTATTTTTATTTTATTTTACCCTCCTTGTTAGGCCGCCTCCTGCTGTGATTAACAATCAACAGTTAGTGTGGTTGATCTGATTGTTTGGTGAAGGAGTAAGAAGTGAAGCAATTTTTCTACGACCAATTAATTTTTTGCAAGTCATATTGGAGATTATTTCTGTTATTTTTATAAGTAAAAAAAACACCTTCTGAAACCAGAAAACTTTCTGCAAGTGCTTTTTATATTTGAGTGAGTCGAAAAGCTCCTTCTAGAAACTACTCTGGCATATTTTTTTTTTTTGGGAACTTATTAGGTGGCAAGAGTAACAAGTAGATAGTGAGAACAGGTAGAAAAACACTGATTATTTGAAGAAAACTTGGGGGATCCAGCAGATCACTCACAGACAAACAAAGAAAGCAGTCAGCGGCCGTGACTAAAATCAGCTGATTGAGTTTATCAACTAAAGGGCCGCTGTTCTGCAAAGAAACAGTTGATCACTACAGAAAGCAAAGTTGTTAATTTTGGAAAAGAATTGTGGCAAAGAAGCTTGTTTTTTGATCTGTGTGATCATTAATGATTTCTGACCCTGAAACTCTGCCTGCGCCCGAGAACATGTTAAACATGGATGCAGCTATAAAGACGCTGGGTTTGTTTCAGGGAAAATGTATTAAACAGGTTTTTCAAACCAGATGGCTTGAAAAAGCTGTTCAAACAAATATTTTTACTTATTATTCAGGTATAGCACAGACATCATGAATTTCTTTGTCAGAATTGAAGTGAGGGATTTTTAATCTATATTAATTTAGATTAATTCCAAGATTACAGTATATATATATATATATATATATATATATATATATATATATATATATATATATATATATATATATATATATTTATTTTTTTATTATTATGTTTAAAAGTGGTTATAAATAATGTTCATGATAATGTGCCTGCAGATAAATTGGTGGCAAGCTTGATCTGGCAGGTAAAAAAGCTAAACCAGTTGGTGAAACGCAAAACAGACAGGTTGCTGGCTCAAGGAGACAGATGAAGGAGAACCTGCTAGTGATAGACTCTTACTGATTCACAGAAGCAGAAAATTGATTGAACTCAGTTGAGGAACGATCTGACTAGAAGGATGAAAGAGTAAAATGCTTCAATCTCTGAATTTATGGACTGAACATCGGCATCCCTAACAGTCATTAAGACTTGACCTACAAAACCATAACTAAAGTAGTTTAAAATCAGTGCCCTATGGTCTAGTTAAAATGTTCTCTCTAGTTTAAATTTGTCGAGGAATGCTTCTCCAAGCAAATGGTTTGTAACAACCGGTTTGTAACACAACTCCCACAAATAAGAGAATTCCAGTCCAGCTGGTCACCCTTTATTCCCCTCACCCGCTCAATCCCTTTTTGCCTCTTTTAGGGAGGAGAACCTGTCGACAATGTGTTACCTTGATAATACTGAAAAAAAACACATACTTGTAATTAAATATAACTACGTAATCAGATTTGTGTCACTGCAATGATTTCAAACAGCTATGCTGCTAGTTGACTGATCAGCTGATAACTGATCTGTACAAAGAAAATTACATTCTGCAGCATTGCTTTATCTCTGCATATATAGATTCACAGTATATACTCTGTATCAGTGCATTCTCCTTTCTTTATCTCTTTCTATTTAATTCAGTTTATTTATATACAGCAAATTCACAACTCATCATTTCAAGATACTTTACAGAGACAGTACAGTCAGATTTGTTAGGAAAACCAGTTGATTGCATTCAGTGTTGTTTTTGACAACCATATTAGATTTAGTCTTAGTTTTCATCTCCAATCCAATAGGTGATAGTTTTAGTCCAGTTTTAGTCTAGATTTAGTCAGTTTTATGTTGTACTTCATAAAACAGATAAGCTTTACAATTTTAAATAACAAACAGATTCTTTACCAGACTGACAGCTCTTGCCTAGATACTGCGATTGCTGGAGACAATACTGCCGTGCAGTTCATCATTGCTGTTCGGCAGAACACTTTGATTTATAGGATTCAAATAAACTTTGTTATGAATGAATGCCCTACTGTACTTTATACAGAAGTGCAGAACGACAAGTTAGCAAAATTTATAATATTAAAGGAATGGTTTTAGACATTCCTTTAGTATGTTTCCATCCAAAAGCAAACACTTGATCTACAATGAATTATGCGTTACACACAGATCAAGCAATATTCAGTACAAATAATTGTGCTTTCTACTTTTGGTATTTTAACGTTATTTCTAAGAATTTAACTTAGTTACCACTGCTCAGGCAACAAAGTAGATTTAAATTCATTAGGGTCTGCTATAAAAAAATGACACAAAGAGCCTACATAATTGCCATAATGCCATATTAATCTAGACATACATTTTGAGAATATATTAACTAACTCTTATAGTTCTCTCTTTTTGGGAGTCTGAGTTTTTAGTTTTCAGTTATTAATTATTCTGTTTTGTTGATCTTTCATTTTCCATTATATTCAAGTAGCCTTTAGTTAGTCTCAGTTATCCCCTTGTGCTTGTTTCCTTTCCCCTTGGCTTCCTACTAGTTAGTTACACTCACACCTGCTCCTAATTCAGCTCATTAGCCCATCCTTTGTTTTGTTCCCTTTATATCCTCCACCTCTGCAGTCACTCAGTTCTGGTTCCTTGTTGTTGTTTAGTTGCTTCCTCATACCTGGCCTCCAGCGTGAGTTCCCTGATCCTTTCTGTTTTCTTTGGTTAATAGTATTTTGTAGTTTTTGATGTCTGCCTCAGTTATTCATTAAACCCAGACAAAGTTAGTTCTGGTTCACTGGTCTCTGCATTTGGGTCCTCAAACAACCCTCAACCAAACTGTGACACTAACATTCAAAGGAAACAGGGAAAATGTTTAAATGTCAATATAAGCAAACATCCATTTATATTATATTAGAACAGATTGAAAAAACTATGAGAGAGAAATATTTAAAGCTCTATGTACCTTTTTATTTCAGTGTTTATCCAAAAATAAACAGTATGCAATTAAATATTTGCTTTGGATATAATTTAGGGATTCCTTTAGGTAGAAATTAAAGAAGGTTTTGCATCACCTAGTATGAGCTGAAAGAAATTAAATTAAATCTTCATAGTCGGACAAAAGGATTTTTTATGCTTCGTAGAGGATGATCTGCCACATATATTTTAAGAAGTAAGGTCGGCAGAAACGACCATATTCCTAAGAGCAAATCATCAGTGTGAAGCATAAGGACAGACTCAGACTTAAGCATGCAAAAGTGGCATTCCTTTACAAGCACAGCTGGAAGAGCAGAGTTTGTCATAGTTAAGCACACAGTACAGGACAGATACCCTCCCCCTGCCATGGTCCATCTGTGGACATGCAGAATGTGTGCTATTGCACGCCAGGTGGGTGGCATGACCAAACAGGATGCAGCAACAGGGCTGACACTGCTTCACTTGTCTACCAGATAACAGTACAATGATGCATTTTAAACATCTGACAGAGGCTAGGTTTCTTGTCTCGTCAACCAAAACCTACACCCATGACTAGTCATATTTTCATCATCAAAGGTCCATGTTTAGCTGGTCAGTTCTCGTTATCTTCATGAAAAGAGGAGTGTCAACGAAATAATTTCGTCATCGTTGATGAAAACAATACTAATTTCATCCACTCATTGAGTTGGAAGACATGCTCCTGCTGGATGAGCCTGCAGCAACGACCTGCGCTTGCTTTTTTTCAGGACTCTTCAGCAATCCCTTACACAGAGCTGCCATCTACAGAGGTTGACTGGGGCTAAAGGAGATAGAGGCAGGCATAAGGCTGGTTTATACTTAGAAACAAGGTTGACTGCGTGTGTTGCAGTTAATACAGATATGACCCCGTCCCTTCCGCAGAAACTCTGGTGCACCTCTCCAAAATTGTAGGTGACCGCAGGCAGTTCGCAGACAGGTGGCCTCTGATTGGTCAAATCTACATCCACTCTACACAATGCGTATTTCCTACCTTACCGCTTTTTATGTTTATATGACCGCCATTGTGGAAAATGACTCGTGAAGATGGACCAGCTAGAAGAGCAAGGTGCGCAAGAACACTGGGACTCTTTTCCCACCTGGATCCTCGCTCTTTTTCCTCCTCGTGTCCCTCCGTTGTCGCACAAACTTGCCCCTTTGATTTTTCCACTTTCTCACCACCTCGGCCATATCTAGACCCACAGCTAGTTTGTGATTGTCCCTCTTGCGCTGTGGTGTGGAATAGCATAGCGCAGACTACGCTTCAAAATTGGGCATAAGTCAAAAATATCTGAGTCATACCTGCGACAAGCTCACAACGACACACTGCTGCGGGAATATAACCAGCCCTATACAAAAAGAAGCAGAGATACAAAAGGTAACTACCTCCACAGGTGACCCCTTCTGGGAAAGACACTGCCAGGCAGACGAGCTCCAAGCCAAATCTGCTAGTCACTGTAATAATAATAATGGAATAAATAATGTAGCAATTAAGTTCTAAAAAAAAGTTTCATTTGACACCTATTGTGAATCACAATATATAGGTGAGTTAAGAACACAGTTTTCAAACAAGAGAGGATGAGTTTTATCATGATGATGATCTCCATGTCCAGCAGCTTAGATTGGTGTGTATGCAGGCAATATGAAAACTGAATTCAAACGAACTGGGATTGCAGCTTTTTATAACACTGTTTCGACTTGCGTATAAATGTCTTGCCCAGTGCCTTTTTTTAACCAGCAGCAAAGCACAGCAGAGTGCATTTTCTACCTTGAGCTGAGCTTGAGCTGAAACTTAGATCTGAAGTTGGGAAGTACTAATTAGAGATTTACAGGAGAAAAAGTTGTGTGGTGGAGATGGGAGTCTGACTGTCGGAGGAGTGGCAGCAACAATTGGAAGAGGTGGCTAAAAGCAGGAAGGGACAGGAGTATGCAGCAGGGAGTGGGTGGCACAATTAAGTCTAGTGCAGTGAGGGAAAAACCTAAAATCCTGGTAATTCCAGTGTTAAAATTACTTAAAATTATATATACTGTATATATGTATATATATATATATATATATATATATATATATATATATATATATTATTTTTTTTAATATACTTTAGGGTAAAACTACATACATAATATATGATTCCTATTTACCTGCAGTAGCTAAAATTTGATCAAAACTGGAGTCCTTTGGTGACTGATGGACTGACTGGAGATTCTCATTACTGCCACCCAGTTTGCTCAACTATCCTAGCACCTACACTTGACTGGTTGCAGAGCTTTGTTGCTCTAAAAAATAAGAAAGTGAAAAGAAAGTTCACAACCTTGATGAATTGAATTAAGAGGTGAAGATTTGAGGTGTACTTTCTTACTTAAAGATATGTTTGAACTACTTTTTTTGACAAATTTATTAATGAAAAACTATTGCCTGATTGGCTAATATGACACCGTGATTAGGGGAGACATTCCACTCCAGAAACTGGCTAGCCCAGCAGCACCGTAGCTGTACTATTCTGCATATTCTGAAATAAGATTTATATACAAGGTAATTCTTAATAAATTGACTGCTTAGAAAAAGTTTGGGGTCTATGTTCTCACTTAAAAACCTCTATCTTATTTTTGCGGGACATTAAAGTTATAAAAAAGGCATTCTTCAGTTATTGCTGCTGCTGGTAGCAAGTACTGCAGGATATCTTGCTTAACGTGACCCCACCTCTCTATCCAGATGATTGTTTTAGGTAGTCTGTTCCTCCAGGTTGGTGAGATGAGTATATATATTGAGTGTCTTCTGGAACCCCAGTTTATTAATTCATTTATATGTCTAGCTGAACAGAAAGGCCTGCTTTGAGGAGCAGGGCACAGATGGTCCTCAGAGTGAAATAAAGCCACATGAACACCTGTGAACATGGAGGCACCCACATATAAGGCTCACAAAAGACTGCAGACCAACTCATCACCTATGTGCACACCATATGCCACAACAGCAAACAAGCTGCTCTCTAGGCCCATGCTGGGAAGTTGTGCACCAACACAGGAGCTTCTGGGACATAAACAAGCTTTCACTTTTTTTTTTCTGTGCTTCTCTTTCCCTCATAAAATAACATTTCTTATCTACTGATATGTAATTCAATTTATTTTCTAGACTGCAGTAATAAGAATTTACCAGTGGACAGAAAGGTCTTGACAAAAACTGTCATCCGCTATCAACATATTAGTGCAAATATAACCAAAGTCAAAGGATGGAAGCACTAAAAATGGCGCATTCACAGTCTGAAGTTGGGTAAAAGTGTAAAACCTTGTAGTTATACCATAAATAAAGCTGAGTCTGCATAGTACAAATTGAAATACCACATCAGAACCTAACAAAAAGTGATAGAAAATCTCTTGCAACAACTAAAAAATAGCGCTCTATTCTTTAGCAAAATGCATATTTGTGCACCAGCCATTCAAACAGCAGTCTAAGCATTCATGCTTTAACTATACTACCTTAATGGCTACAACTTCTCTTTTGGTGGCTGGCATGCCACTCATTCACTTCATTCACTCATTGTGTGGCTTGAAGGTGATTATTTCAAGGCAATTATTGTTGTGTGTTGTGTAGCATGTAGACACACCACATAATATCCACGTAATATTGAAAAAAATTTTTCAACCTTTTAATTGTAAGTTTTCGGGACAGGTTTTCATGTTATATTTCACAGTGGTGCATATTGTATTTGCGAAGATAGATGCTAAAAGCTGGAAAAAAGCAATTATTTAAACCTGTCAACAAGCCAACACTGGATAATGGTGATAAAGAAAATAAAGTATGAATGTAGACAAAGAAAGGAGATGGTGGCTTTAATTAGGTGGTATGGCTGAATTTATAGACGAGTACCTACTGGCAGTGTATAACTATAGCTATAGTGTATAGCTGAGCAAAATGGAGATAATTTATTTGTATTGCACATTTTTGGAACAAGAAAAATCTAAGTAATTAATCTTTGTGTCGGCAGGTAACTGGCCTTCTTGTTCACAATCTACATGCTCACTCTAAATTACTTATATATATATATATATATATATATATATATATATATATTAGTGCTGTCAAAATTATCGCGTTATTATCGCGTTAACGCGAGGCCATTTTAACGGCGATAATTTTTTTAACGTGAGATTAACGCTATGTGGTTTTATGGTACAATTTTCCAAGTACATCCCGCTGCAGCCTGCGGGGAGGCGGGGCTATTTTCCCCCAGTGTATGCATTTCTCATAGGCTTCCAGAGCGGAGCTCCTCAAGGGAAAAAGACGCTCATACACTGGGTGACGCTAGTGCCTTTTCTTTAAGCCCCACCACCAACAAACAAGTGTCTGGTAACTAGTAGCAACCTGAAATACGCTGAGAAAACAGATTACTGAGGTGAAATGGAATCTGCTACGGCACTTTTGCCGTCTGTGTACGCCACAGGTCGGTATCGCGTGTGTCTGTGTGTGTGTGTGTGTGTGTGTGTGTGTGTGTGTGTGTGTGTGTGTGTGTGTGTGTGTGTGTGTGTGTGTGTGTGTGTGTGTGTGTGGGTGGGTGGGTGGGTGGGTGCTTGTGTGTGTGTTCTCATTTTTGTTAAGAGGCTGAAAAGTAACTTTCTAGAGCATAGACTACCTCCATCTAGTGATGTCGGTCTATTGATTTTGATGTATTGATTGAAAATTGTTCATTATTACCTTGGTTAATTAACATCTAATGTTAACTCTACTAAATTTTATAGCAGTAGGGTAAAATGCTTGTCTTTGTTCAAAAGACTGTATTAACTGTAAAGACTGTCTTTTACATCAGCCTGTTTTCAGGGCCTTTTTTTTGGCTACATATTTGTTATTTTTGGCATAAATCAGTATCTGTGACCTGTTTTCATTAAAAAAAAAGAACATTGGCACAAACCTAGCCTGTATGTATTTTTTTTGTATGTCATCGAGAGTATTTAAATGATTTTCAATCAGGAAAAAAATGTGCGATTAAAATGCGATTAATCGCGAGTTAACTCAGGCATTGATGCGATTAATCGCGATTAAAAATTTTTTATCGACTGACAGCACTAATATATATATATATATATATATATATATATATATATATATAATGTTCTTGCTTTTCCTTCAGAGGTTAGTCACCTCTCAGACCTGCAGAAAGGTGTAGGGAAGAGGTTACCTAAGTACAACAAGCTGTCGATTCCTGCGGCTCTAGAAACTGCCAAACAAAGACTTGCCGCCTTGGCCACCCACCTAAAGAGATACAAGGGAGAAGCAGAAGCCAGTAGAATAAACCAGGTGTTCTCCACCAACCCATCCAAAGTGTACTCACAGTGGCAGGGTAATTCAGTATAAGATCCACCCAGGGCTGACACTGAACAGTACTGAAGGAACATATCGGAGAAGGAGGCATCCCAAAACACCAATGCTCATTGGCTAGAAGATCTAAGACCAGATCACAGCAATCTCCCAGAACAAGAACCAGTAACTGTTACAACGGCAGATGTCCAAGAAAGAGCGGCAGGTATGAAGAGCTGGACAGCACCAGGCCCTGACATGATCCACACCTACTGGCTGAAAAAACTTACCGCACTTCATGCACGCCTTGCAGCACAAATTAACCAACTGCTAATGGATGGGACCCACCCAGAATGGTTAACCTAAGGACGGACAATTCTGATCATGAAGGATCCCCAGAAGGGAACAATCCCATCCAGCTACCGGCCAATAACTTACCTATGTACAACATGGAAGCTCCTGTCAGGCATCATAGCGGCTAAGATGAATAGGCACATGGTTCAATACATGCACGCTTCCAAGAAGGGAATAGGAAGTAACACCAGAGGAGCAGAGCACCAGCTACTAGTGGATAGAGCAGTCACTCGAGACTGTAAGACCAGGCAGACAAATCTGTGCACTGCCTGGATTGACTATAAGAACACATACATGGATACTGGAATGCTTGGAAATGTACCAGATCAACAGGACTAATAGCCTTCATCAGGAACTCAATGAAGCTGTGGAAAACAAGTCTGGAAGCCAATTCAAAGCCAATAGCACAAGTCACCATCAAGCGCGGCATAAACCAGGGCGATGCACTATCCCCGCTGCTGTTCTGCATTGGCCTGAACCCCCTCAGCCAGATCATCACAAAGACTGGCTACGGATACCAATTCCAAAGCAGAACAACCATCAGTCACCTCCTCTACATGGATGACATCAAGCTGTATGCCAGGAGTGAGCCAGACATCTACTCACTGATCCACACTACCAGGATCTACAGCAACGACATTGTAATATCATTCTGACTGGACAAGTGCGGTCGCATGGTCTCAAAGAGAGGGAAGATGATCAGAACTGCAGGGGTTGAACTACCAGAAGGCCACATTACAGATGTTCAGGACAGCTACAAATACCTTGGCGTGCCACAGGCTAACGGAAACCACGAGGAGATAGCAAGACAGACTGCCACAGCTAAATACCTACAAAGAGTAAGGCATGTCCTGAAAAGTCAGCTGAATGGGAAAAAAAGATCCAAGCCATCAACACATATGCCCTGCCATTCATCAGATACCCTGCTGGTATAATAAACTGGCCAAAAGAGGAGATAGAGGCTACTGACATCAAGACGAGAAAGCTCCTCACAATGCATGGAGGATGACACCCCAAATCCAGCACCCTGAGACTGTATACCAAGCGTAGCGAGGGAGGCCGAGGGCTAGTGAGTGTCAAGACCACTTTCCAGGATGAAACAACTAAGATCCAGGAGTACATCAGGAAGATAGCCCCCAAAGACAAATGGCTTGGCGCTTACCTCAGGCAGGAGAAAACCGAAAGTGAGGACAAGAAAGATGAAGGAGAACCATCATGGAGGGACAAGCCACTGCACGGCGTGTACCACAGACAAATAGAAGAAGTGGCTAATATCAAAAAATCCTACCAGTGCAGACTGTGCAAAGATGCCTCTGAAACAATACAGCACATAACAGCAGGGTGTAAAATGCAGGCAGGAAGTGCATACATGGAACGCCACAAACAGGTAGCTGTCATTTAACAGGAACATCTGCCATGAGTATGGGCTGGAAGTCCCAAGGTCAAAATGGAAGACACCTCCTAAGGTAGTTGAGAATGACAAAGCTAAGATCCTATGGGACTTCAAGATCCAGACTGACAAACAGGTGATGGCTAACCAACCAGACATCGTGTTGATCGACAAACAGCAGAAAAGGGCAGTAGTGATAGATGTGGCAAACCCAAGCGACAGCAACATCAAGAAGAAAGAACACGAGAAGCTTGAGAAATACCCAGGGCTGAAAGAGGAGCTAGAAAAGATGTGGAAAGTAGGAGCAGCAGTGGTGCCAGTGGTAATTGGAGCACTGGGGGCTGTGACCCTCAAACTGGGAGAGAAGCTACAGCAGATTCCAGGTAAAACATCAGAGGACTCTGTCCAGAAGAGGGCGGTCCTAGGAACAGCTAAGATACTGCGCAGAACCCTCAAACTCCCAGGCCTCTGGTAGAAGACCCAAGATTGCGGATGACACATACCACCCCCCGAGGGGTGAGAAAACAGTTTTTTATATATATATATTCACCAGCCACTTTATCAGGTACCCCATGCTAGTAACGGGTTGGACCCCCTTTTGCCTTCAGAACTGCCTCAATTCTTCGTGGCATAGATTCAACAAGGTGCTGGAAGCATTCCTCAGGGAGTTTGGTCCATATTGACATGATGGCATCACACAGTTGCCGCAGATTTGTCGGCTGCACATCCATGATGCGAATCTCCCGTTCCACCACATCCCAAAGATGCTCTATTGGATTGAGATCTGGTGACTGTGGAGGCCATTTGAGTACAGTGAACTCATTGCCATGTTCAAGAAACTAGTCTGAGATGATTCCAGCTTTATGACATGGCGCATTATCCTGCTGAAAATAGCCATCAGAAGTTGGGTACATTGTGGTCATAAAGGGATGGACATGGTCAGCAACAATACTCAGGTAGGCTGTGGCGTTGCAACGATGCTCAATTGGTACCAAGGGGCCCAAAGAGTGCCAAGAAAATATTCCCCACACCATGACACCACCACCACCAGCCTGAACTCTTGATACAAGGCAGGATGGATCCATGCTTTCATGTTGTAGACGCCAAATTCTGACCCTACCATCCGAATGTCGGAGCAGAAATCGAGACTCGTCAGACCAGGCAACGTTTTTCCAATCTTCTATTGTCCAATTTCGATGAGCTTGTGCAAATTGTAGTCTCAGTTTCCTGTTCTTAGCTGAAAGGAGTGGCACCCGGTGTGGTCCTCTGCTGCTGTAGCCCATCTGCCTCAAAGTTCGACGTACTGTGCGTTCAGAGATGCTCTTCTGCCCACCTTGGTTGTAACGGGTGGTTATTTGAGTCACTGTTGCCCTTCTATCAGCTCGAACCAGGCTGGCCATTCTCCTCTGACCTCTGGCATCAACAAGGCATTTCCGCCCACAGAACTGCTGCTCACTGGATGTTTTTTCTTTTTCGGACCATTTTCTGTAAACCCTAGAGATTGTTGTGCGTGAAAATCCCAGTAGATCAGCAGTTTCTGAAATACTCAGACCAGCCCTTCTGGCACCAACAATCATGCTACGTTCAAAGTCACTCAAATCACCTTTCCTCCCCATACTGATGCTCGGTTTGAACTGCAGGAGATTGTCTTGACCATGTCTACATGCCTAAATGCACTGAGTTGCCACCATGTGATTGGCTGCTTAGAAATTAAAGGAGAATTCCGGTTTTTAACACTTTTAGCCCATTTTCTGTAGTGTCCAGGATGAAATCGAATGATCGACACCAAAATTTTGACAATTGGTCCTGTCTCTGCTTTTTGGCTCATGCAGAATCCCCCCCTGGCTGCTTCAGAATGGCTTCCATTGTGCATGTCCGATAATGTCCTTAAAACAACCTTAAACGTTCTTTTTTAAAAATATGCTACTCACCGGGTCGTCAGCGCTGTTCAATGACGTTCCAAAAAAAGTTTTGTGAAGAAAAACCGTTCCTGTAGTGTTTTATTTAGCATTTTGTAAATCCCAGAACTATTTTTTCCGATACATCACAACCGCTTATAAACTTCCGCTTCCCGTTCGAATCTGAAGCGTTGCACACTCCAGACCACTAGTTGGCGACGGTATCCTCTACCGTCAAACTCAAAGTCCAATATGTCCTCCTCAAGAATCCACCTTTCGTATTCCATTTTCAGAGTTTTTTAAAGTGTTTAACAGAGACGTTAGCACCTCGACGTCGGAGTACACAGAGTGAAGCATAAACACTTGGGCCTTGCGAAAAGACTACAACTAAGTGTAAACAGGACCCATTTCCGTTTCCGGTGGCGGAGGGATATTGACTATTCCAACAGAACTCAATGGGATTTAAAAAATGCTAAATAAAACCCTACAGGAACGTTTTTTCTTTACAAAACTTTTTTTGGAACGTCATTGAACAGCGCTGACGACCCGGTGAGTAGCATATTTTAAAAAAAGAACGTTTAAGGTTGTTTTAAGGACATTATCGGACATGCACAATGGAAGCCATTCTGAAGCAGCCAGGTGGGGATTCTGCATGAGCCAAAAAGCAGAGACAGGACCAATTGTCAAAATTTTGGTGTCGATCATTCGATTTCATCCTGGACACTACAGAAAATGGGCTAAAAGTGTTAAAAACCGGAATTCTCCTTTAAGTGTTAACGAGCAGTTGGACTTTGCCGGTAGTCACCTCGACTGCCAAAGGCTAGATGCTAAAGTGCATCCACCTGAAGGCTACACTAAGTAGCTACCAAATCCCTCCGGGGATTTGGTTGCTACTTTGCAACCTTTTTGTGTCTTTTTGTGTCTTTATCCTGTGATTCAGAAGGACCTGAATTCAGTGTTTTATTCTTCCTGCGATTCAAACCGAGTTGAACGCAGAGTCCCCTGAATCCCGCTGCAGCAGAAACAGAGAAGAGCAGATCCATCTCCGCTAACCTGAATCTAACTACCAAACAACAGGGCCCCCAATTGCTGTTCACCAAAGGAGCCAGCAGAAGCAAGGAACTACTGCTGTAGGCTGGGGCTACAAGTTAACCACCATAGCTATAAGGGGAGACATCTAAGCTACGACGAGATATCATATTAACCCCTTGCAAAGTTGCTTCTTATTATTGCATAAATTTTATCCAAAATCTCTCTGAGAGCAGCTGTTGGACGAATGGAATGGACTCCACCAAACCAAAACAGTAACATCATCCTTCCCCATTCATCTGATGCTTAAGTGCCCTGCTTGGGTGAACTAGGTAGAATAGGTTGTCATCTTTGTGTTTTATTTGAATAAGCTTTCTGATTTAACTGCTGATGGTTTTTAGGAGTTAAACTGAATGCTAATGCTCACTATCAAGACTGAACTAGTCACGTGTTGCAGAAGCTAACTGCTGCATGGGACTGGCTAGTATTTTAGGTCCAGCTACTTCATGGTGAACACCTTATTGGGGCTACAGCGTGAGCTAACCTTTTCATTGTTTCAGTTGGACCAGACCAGAACCAGAACTCCTAAGCTAACAGGTCTTTCAGTCTCTATGCTGTTTAAAAGAAAAGTCTGGTCACATTTAGAATACAAGCCTCTGAAAGTACTTTAAGTATGAAATTATAACTTACTTTTAAATAAATTAAAAGTGTTTTAAATTAAGAGTAATTTCATTTAAATGTGCTCTACTGGAGACATCCATTTTTGTCAAAGAGCACTACTGCCACTTACACCAGTATCTGGTGTTTGTCACAACATATTATCCATGATGGTGATTAACAGTGCACAATGCAAGCAGAGAGTAACAGATTGACACGTTTTTTTTTTTTTCTGGCCAGAAGATTGATGGCAAATCCTCCCTCTTCAAGTTGGCAATCCAAAGACCTGACCGCAGTAGACTGTCCGTAATGGATCATAAATCGGAAAGGTGAAATAACTACTTTTTTTTCACTTTTACCCGATGTATTGCAACATCCAACTGCCAGGGATGTTGGCAAAAGTAAATGACACAGTCCATCTTTTCACTGTAGACAAGCCATGATCTGCTTATCTGTTCTCAATTTTTCATTTGAATAATATAATAATATAATACCTTAATATATAAAAATATATAATATATAAAAAGTAAATCTACATCCGTCTCAATTTTTTGGAACGATCCTGTCCTTCACCTGAAGTGGTCCTCTCTAGCTGAATGGAGGATGCTGGACTCTCGCAGTCTAGTGGAGCAACATCATTATGAAAGCCTGGCTGGATCATTCTAGAATTCTCTCTGTCGCAGCCCATCTCTGTCTCATGCTGAAAACAATCACACATAAAACTAAGTATAAGGCTTTTACCCAGTAGTTAAATATAAGTAAATTTACTAAATTGCTAAAGTAGAAATTTGAGGATGTCCATCCCTTTTTCCTTTTTTTCGTCTGCTTATCCAGGGCCAGGTCACGGAGGCAGCAGTCTAAGAAAAGATGCCCAGACTTCCTGATCCATACACACTTCCTGCAGCTGCTCTGGGCGGACCCCGAGGTGACACCGGGCCAGCTCAGAGACATAGTCCCTCAAGAGTGTCCTGGGCTTTGCACGAGGCCTCCTCCCAATGGGACATGCCTGGATCACCTCCAGAGGGAGGCGATTAGGAGGCATCTGAAACAAATGCCCAAGCCACCTCAGCTGGCTCCTTTCGAATGGGAAGGAGCAACCACTCTACTCCGAGCTCCTCCCAGGTAAATGAGCTCCTCAACCAATCTCAAAGGGTGCAACCGGCCACCCTGTGAAGGAAAACTCATTTTGGCCACTTGTATTGACGATCCTGTCCTTTTGCTCATTACGCAGAACTCATGACCATAGGTGAGGGTTGGAACGTAGATCGATCGATAAATCGAGAGCTTTGCCCCCAGACTCAGCTCTCTCTTTGGCAAAACAGTCATATACAGCGACAACTTTATTGCAGACGCTGCACCAATCCGTCTATCAATCTAACGCTCCATCCGTCCCTCACTCGTGAGCAAGACCCCGAGATACTCCACTTGAGACAAGGACTCTCCACCGACCTGAAGAGGGGAGTCCGCCTTTTTCCGGTGGAGAACCATGGCCTCAGATTTGGAGGTGCTGATCCTCTTACCGGCTACTCCACACTTGGCTGCAAACTGCCCCAGTGCACGTTGGAGGTCCTGGTTTGATGAGGCCAACAGGACAACATCATCTGCAAACAGCAGATATTATATCCTGAAGTTCCCAAACCAGATACCCTCCAGTCCCTGGCTGTGCCTAGAAATTCTGTCCATAAATGTAATGAAAAGAACCGGTGACAAAGGGCACCTATGGCGGAGACCAACATGCACCTCGAACAGCTGTGATTTACTGCCGGCAATATGTAACAAGCTCCTGCTGTGGTCATACAGAGAGTGGGCAGCCCTTAACAGAGGGCTTCGGACCCCATATTCCCACAGCACCCCCCACAGAGTCCACATGTGGACTAGTTGAGCAAACTCCCACGAACCCTCGAGCACCTAATGAAGTGTATAGAGTTGGTCAAGTTTGCCACAACCGGGACGAAAACTGCATTGTTCCTCCTGGATCTGAGGTTCGACTATCAGCCAGACCCTCCTCTCCAGCACCCCGGAAGAGACCTTAATGGGGAGGCTGAGGAGTGTGATCCCTCTATAATTGGAGCACACCCTCAGGTCCCCCTTTTTAAAGAGAGGGCCCACCACCCCAGTCTGCCAATCCAGGGGTACTGTCTCTGACCACCACTCAATATTGCAGAGACGTGTCAGCCAAGAGAGTCCCACAACATCCAGAGACTTTAGATTTTCAGAACGAATATCATCCACCCCTGGAGCCCTGCCACTGAGAAGCTTTCTAACTACCTCGGTGACTTCAGAGTGGCTGATGGGCGAGTCTACCTCTTAGTCCCTAGCCTCTGCCTCCTCCTCGGAAGGCATGGTGATGGGATTGAGGAGATCCTCGAAGTACTCCTTCCACTGCCCGACAACATCCCCAGTCAAGCTCCCCACCCACGCTGTAAACGGTGTTGGTGAAGCACAGCTTCCCTCTCCTAAGGCCACAATAATCCTCCTCCATGGCCTCTCCAAACTCCTCCCAGACCCGAGTTTTTGCCTCTGTGACCGCACAAGCCGCAGCACACTTGGCCTGATGGTACCTCTCAGCTGACTAAGGAGTCTCACTAGCTAACAAGGCCAGGTAGGGTTAGGCCACAACCGGGTTTGGGGATTGCCACTGCGACAGGTACTAGAGACCTTATGGCCACAGCTACGAATGGCCGCATCGACAATGGAGGAGGAGAACATGGATCACTCTGACTCCATGTCTCCAACCTCCCTCGGGATATGGGAAAAACTCGTCCGGAGGTGGGAGTTGAAGACCTCACTAACTTGTCTCATATATTTTCAGTGTAATAAAGTGATCCAAAAACTGGACTATGTCATGATTCTTCTAAGGCTCAGACCCACATGCAGTGAAGCCAAAACAGAGAGACACAGAATAAAGTTCCACGGGTTTTATTGAAGGAAATATTGAGTTCAGTGTAGAGTTCCTCCGAACTCTGCTCAGCCGGAAACTGGAAGACGAGGGGAAGACAGACTGTTAGATTCAAGCTCAGTGAGAAATTGCAGTTGTTAATCTTGAAGGAGATGATTTGTTGCCACTCATTTTTCCAGAGAAGAAGAGACACTTAGACTCCAGTCTGTGTGTTGGTCTTCCAGAGTTTGTTTGATTCGGTGGAGGGCGAAACAGGGTTTACCCAAAAACTCGGACGGAGTGGAATGATGCAGCCACTGGTGGAGTGAGCAGGCCCCAGGCCTGGAGTGAGGGCTGATGTGGTGTCATCAGCCCTCCTCTACGATGTTGCTGCTGGGCTCCTGGCAATGCAGAGTGGGACAAACAGAGGCTGAACAAACTGTTGAGAAAGGCCATTTCTTTCCTATAGGCTGCTCTCTGGACTCTGTAGGGGGAAGTGGCTGAGAGGAGGGTGTTGTCCAAGCTTACATCCATCATTGACAACACGTTTCACCCTCTGCACCAGAGCGTAGGGGAGCTTATCAGCTCCTTTGGTGAAAGAATTTAAATACTTACAAGAAGAAAGTACTGCAAATTTCATAGTTTTTTTTTCTTTGCTTGCCTTTGTGAGAAATAAACTTTTATATATCGACATGCAATGCAATATGATTTGAAGAATAAAAAATAACCACTAGAGAAAAATAATAAGAATATCATTATTGACATTAAAAAAATGTTTTGTCCAATTCCATTTTTTTTAAGTTCTTCTAGAGCAAGACTAACTACTTTTCCTATAAAGACAAGTGGTTTCACAATGTCTGTCATCTGCCAAAAACAGTTTACCCATTTCGTTTATTTTATTATCTTTTCTGAAGGAATCTTTAAAATTCAACAGTGAAAAAAGTCCTATTGGGACTATGGTTTGTAGTGTTACTTCACAAACATATTTCACTGTATCCACATGAAAGAAAAGGAAGCACTATTGTGCCATCCTGTTGGTTCCTGATTGTTCTTTTCTTTTGCTGCCTTCTTATGTGGCACAAATTTTCATGAAAATCCACCGTGGCTCATGCCTCTATCACCTTCTCTGAACCTCTGACATTACTTCCAGAAGTAGAAAGGATTTTCACAGTGACAAAAGAAAATTATAGGTACGTGCTGGGTTAGAGGACAGCATGGGGGAAGAGAGGTGTCAACATCCTACAATCAGCAGTGACGGGCAATCATTGGGGGATTTAAAAAAAAGTCAGACCATGAGTGAGGAAGGAGACAAGGCAGAAGAGTGAAAGATGACATAGATGAGGTTTAGGACTTTTAGAAAAATGCATGAATTACATGATCTAAAATTATAAACCAGATGAGCGTTAAGGGTATAAAAAAAAAGGAGTTAAAGTAAGCATATTCATATAATTGTGGCTAGAAAGGAAGCTGAGAGTTTCCAGCAGTGTTGTTAACAAATGATCAACTTTTGTTAATTGTAAATCAGTTGTTTATTGAATATATACAAATTTGTTCCATTAGATTAATGGATAACATCAGATTAAAAAATAATTTATTTCAGTGTTGAAATGTATGCCATCCATTAAATGGCATGGCTGTTAATTCTCAAGCCTGTCTCACTGCCAAGCAAGAGAAATAATGTTGCAGCAGCAGAGGCATTTTAGAGCACCAAAATGAATTCCAAAATTCAGTCTGGGATTATGTACAAAGTTTAATTGCGACAAGGAGGAAAAATGCAATTTATGCTGTTCTGCACGGAAATGTAAGCACTTGAAAAACTCCTTCAGTTATCACATAAATGGCACCCATTTAGCTGTGCTGCTTTGCAGAGCAGTGTAAATTCTATGCTGTCTTTGGAAGGTGAGAATGTGATGATTGAAATGTGGAGGGCATTACGCAAAACGGTTGTAACATGACAGAAAAAGAAATGCTGGCAATAAGCACAGAAGATTGGGCAGGCTTTTGTTTGTTAATGCATTTGAGAGAGCCAAGTTTTAACATATCTCTGAGAGCAACCAGAACCTCTCCCCTTAAAAGCATCCAAAAGTGTCTCCAAGCACTGAATACTGCATTACACCAAAATAAGAGAATTATATTACAGTTAATGGTCGCTTCACAAAAATGAGGTGGAAAATGTTCTGACATGTCAGTGACATACCCTGTCTTATAATAAAAGTTTTACATCTCTTTACATTTGAAACCGTAGGTGAATAACTTATTTTTAATCAGTAATCTACTGGATTTCTGTTAAATAATGTGTAAGAAAACATTTTTGGTTTATTCAGTGAGTATATGTCACAACTGGAAAGAATAAATAAAAGTTTATTTCATTCAGCATTTTGTGAAAAAAAAATTTAGCCCCTTCATGGAAATAGCCTTTGATACAAAAAGAAACTCATGTTATGAACTTAATATATTGTTAATTGATCAATAAGATGGTTCAACTTTAGATTCATTCATTTTTCAATAATTTGCATTCCTAGTTCCAATAAACAAAATCAGGAGAAGTCAGGAGAAAATTAACTCTAGTTGAGTGTAAAAGATATGATTGGTAATAGGTCTTGGACTTTGTAGAAGCAAGAATGAATGAGAACGTTGTGAAAAAGAGTGACTATTAAACCCCAGAAGCCAGGCATTTTTCCTACCAAGAAGTGAGATGAAAGGGCCTAATGAGTTCCCTCATAGCTGATTGGATTTCATCTTTTCAAACAAGCATTTCCACACAAGCACACTCGCTCAGCTATGTGATCATAAACAGTTTAATTGATTTGATGAATTACAGAACTCTTAGTCTAAATGTTTGGCCTTCCCATCATGATTCATGATTATATCTTTTTTCCCCCTGTAATCTCAACACAAAAAAATGGATGTGCATGAAACTAGATAATACATGGCTTAGTATATATCTCTGTGTTTCCAAAAAAGCCCTATATCCCCCAATTATTATTTTGACAGTGATAAGCAAAGAAGATAATTGGAAATCCACAAACTCCAAATTCTTCCAATCAAACTTCTGTTATATTTTTATGATCATATTTATAGATAAATTATCTATGAATTAAAAATTTCAGGACTTCCGCCCTTGTGAAATGACTTTGGGCACACCAAGTTTAGAAGCTTGGTGTCGTTGAACAAATATATATCACCTGCTACAGGGGCATTCAAATGGGTGGGGGTGGGTAAATAACATTACTAAAGGATTTTGAAACAGAGCAATTTAAGTACAAGTAAGCTAAGAGGTGAAGTAAGGCAGTGGGAATAGGAAAAGTTTAGTTTTTTTCATTATCCACCTCCTACACAGGCTACAGGACACTTACGACTGTTAAAAAATGTTTAGAAAGTGGATTTTTCATAAAATGGTTATATCCTGTCATGGACCGAAGAGTGCAGTGCATAGTAGTAGCTGACATTAGCAAAAATAAACAAAAAACAGCTAAAAACGCACACATAGGTTATATACACACTAGAGCTGACACTAACGATTATTTAAAAAATCGATGAATCGGACGATTATTTTTTCGATTAATCGATGAATCGGACAAAAATATTTTTTATATTAGCCTCTTTATTCCAAAATAAACATTTTAGACAGAACAAACAAGCACACAAGTACAGGTTGTTCATTAACTGTACTGGTGCAATATGAAAAATAAATGTTTGTGTTAAAACTACGCAAACTTACATGAGAAATGTAGCTGTACATCCACAAAATATAGGCTACTTTGTTTCATAAGGTGCAAAAAAGACAGGCATTTTTGTTTTTAAAAGCCCCTAAGGGGTTCAAACAACAGGTCCCCCCCTTTTCAACAAATGAGTTTTTTTAGACTAGAAGAGTTCTGCCTTTTAAGACAGGAAAGTATAGCAGTTAAAGTTGCTACTTGAGAAAACACTCAACCATAGAGATAAAAATAGCCCTGTGATTCAAATTATAAATTGTATTTGGAATAAAAATGAGAGAACTAGGGGTGGTAAAAAACACATCCTCCAAAGACAGATATTTACATGGGAATGTGGCAGATAATTAATTGACATATTACTGATCTTGCTGGATTTTATTCTGCTTTACTTCCATAAATTGCAGGATCTTCTTTACTTTATCTTTGCCAGAAGATTTAAACTTTAAAAGCCTTGCCCTCATAATTTGCAAGTTAATTTATTTATAAAGTATATATAAACGCTGCTTAAGCTAATTCAAATGAAATTAAAAGTAAAATAAGTAGCCAACCTTATCACTGTCTGTAACCTACTTACAAGGTAAGGAAAGCATCAGATGAGCTACCTGAGAAACTAACGTTACGTTTCCCCTCTTTAAAACGAAACAAACATGGTGGTTCCATGCCATGTTAATTTGTTTTGACAAAAGTTGCATGTTACGACTTTTTTCACTTTACAAAGCGCAGGCTATTTTAATTATTGTGATCAATTTGCGCCATCAATCCCGGCGCATGCGCGCTTCATTTGCAGTCTGGATGCTGAGGGTAAACATCCTGCTGCTCTGACTGCAGCGCTGAGAGGGACTCCTGCGGGAAAACGGGGTTGGGATGGGGGAGGCGCTCCACGGCAGAGTAGGAACAATACATGCTTTCATGTAAGAGTCTCCAAAAGCCACCAGTGACACCGTAAAAAGTTGCCAGATTTTGTCGCTAGTCGCTTTTTTGAAAAAATAGTCGCTGGAGGGGTCTGAAAAGTCGCTGAGTTGGCAACACTGCACCTGCAGCGCTGACTCGCTCTGCCGTAATTTTTTTTCTTCCCCCGTTTCAGTCAAGTGGCAGTGATGACGGCGCAGCGGATGACGCATTAATCGCGCGACACAACTAATCGACGATGAAATTCGTTGCCAACGCTTTTAAAAGTCGATTTTTGTATCGATTCATTGTTGCAGCCCTAATACACACTCATAAGAATTATAGAAAATTTTAAAATAGAAAAGAAAATACAATACTAAACAGCAAGGAGAAAGCCAAGTTATTGTACACTTCCCATTTCTCCCTTACAGATCTATTTAAAATTTTGATGGATGTGGGTATAAAGGAGTATACAAAGTGGTTCAGTTTGGTTTTTAGGATGGAAAAAGAGGAGGAAAAAAAGTGCACTCAAAATTTCTCAAAATGCACCTTGAAAAGTAGTGTACATCCATGGTCACTAGATGAACAGAATGCTTTGCAAGAGCGCTCCTTGCAAAGCATTATAGGAATTGTTTTGGGCCTGGAAAGAACAAAAATGGCGCAGACACCATGAGGTGAGTTGGAGTCATGTGACCAATGGGAAGGGAAAAGTAGAAGTTAGAAATTGGACTTTATTAATCTCACAATGGAGAAATTTTCTGCATTTGACCCATCTTCTTTGGGCAGCGGTGGGCAGTGGGAATGGAACCACTAGGCCAAAACTCCCCCAGTACTGTCCAAGCAGTCACTTAACTGGGGTCACTATAAAGTCCACTATATAGTCCCGCTCTATATGGTAATAAAGGGGTTTAGGGCAAACATTCAGACACAGCTATTCGCTTAAATTGCTGTTATAATTTGCTATGCCTTTAAGGAAAGATGTCTTTATACTTTTTTAGTTGTCTTTTTTTTTTGCTTTTGCTTCTTTTTTTTAACTATATTCACTCTCTGAATGGAAGAGGAACACCACTGACAAAATCCAAAAGCTTCAGTGAGCTGATCGGCATAACCTTGAATCCATAAATAAATCAGGTTTACAGCAACTAGAAGTGACTTTGTTGACCTGTGTGAAAACCACATGTCACCAGTCTTGTCACTGCTGCTTCAAATTTCCCATACTTGCAGTGTTGTGCCTTCATACTTACTCACACAACCATATATCAGATATACACAGTAGATGTAAATATGTCTATCAAATGTCTAAACACTTCTGAGCTAAAATATCACCTCGCAGATGAAAATATTGATTCCAGAATGATGAAGTAGCAGGACTCTGGGGATAATCACAAACAAAATAACATAAAACTTTGCTGACTCAAAATCTTAGCTGTTAACAATTTCAAAACCCATTGGTTCTCACACACTGAGCCTATTTTAATAACTACCACATAGACAGGGAGAAACTTAAAATAGAGACAATGGATGCAAATCACCTCATAATATCTTTACTGTAATAAACCTTAATTGGTTTTGCTGAGAGTCCACGGTAAATACTGCTGCCACTGACACTTTGTCCCTCTAGCTGTTTATATGACATCAACTGCTCCAACTTCCTATCACTGCTTCAGGTTGACTGTAGACCATTAATAAAACAAGAAGAGATGCTCATACTGTGATGCGAGCACTAAATCAATGTGGGCTCTCGTTCCATGCTGACAACCCCAGCTCACTTCTTCTATACTATGGTACCAAGAATATTAAATTATGTCACCTCATAGACCACAAGCACAGAGAAAGAGTGTATAACCTGAAGGAGAGGAAGTCTCTTTTGTGATTAAATAATTTTGCTTTGTTTAAAAAAGTAGGTGACAGATAAAATATAAAGAAGAAAAGCAGTGCAGAAAGGGTGATCATAATTATACTGCCAGATTTGAAAGAACAGGCAGAAATTATAGTGAATTAGTACTAAACTACAATAATAATGCTTTGCAGTAGCACCCCTGTCCAATATAGACCTTCCAGCCTACTCATTCCTAGGCTCCCAAACAACAAGCTTTTTTGCAAGTAGAGATAATAACAACATAATAGTCCAACACAGACCAGCTATTTCAAAATGAACGACTAACATTACAACCGCTAAAATCCCATTTGTTTCTGTAATTAATCACTGATGTAATCTAAGTCACTGTAAAGTGAATCTAGATTTGTTTTCTGACTTTATTGCATCACAGAGGGACTGTGATAGGCTGTGAAAAGAGGTGGGACTTTGGGGTTATCCCGCTAATCCACAGATTTCACATAGTCAGACTGTGGGGAAACTGTCATTTCAATTTTTAAAAAAGAATTTAACTTGCGGGTTACTGTAAACAATTAGTAAAAGAAAATTAGTCCGGAGTCTGGGGGTCTGCTGTGGCAACTTGCAAAGCTTTGTCAAATTTTAATTGTAAATCAAATACTACCTGCCAAAAGAAAAAAGAAAAAAACCCCACCAAATTTTGAATTTTTTATTTAAATTTCAATAAATGTACAACTGGTTGCTCTGTGTAGCCCATTTCATGTTATTTATCTTAACATTTCTTACATCATATATCTAAAGTTTAGATAACAGCTTCTCCTTGTCTACATCTTCTCAGACAACTAATTATTTCCCTAACAATAGTGAGTTGTCAATGTTTAAATGTGCAGTAAATCTTAAAACATAATGGAGGATGGATGGAGGACCCAACACTGTACTTTGAGTAAAATGGGTGACATGGGTGAATTGTAACATGCGTGGTTGTGCATTTCATCGTTGAAATGTGAACATATTAATATATTATTGGTATATTCAAGTACAACTATTAAATAACAGCATATTAAACTAAAGATATGTAAAGGCCTATATCAAATTCATTTTGTGACCACATCAACAGATTAAATAATTCCTTTCTTTTTTGGTGTATCAAAATCTCGTAAAAATAATGAAATATGTTGCTGGCCAATAGCCTGATGTAGTCCTACTCAATTCTAGTCAGAATATGAGTCTGATACTGCTCCATAGAGCTGTGATTATGGGGCGTGTTTTGAACGAACCAGGAAAAAAAATGCCTCTGCACTCAATTGGTTAGACCTACAACCAATAAGAGCAACGGAGTGCGTGACTTATGTTAAGCAACGTATAGTTGTTGTCAACAAAAATCTAAGCGTGCAGTTGCACGCCTAGAATAAGAAGATGAGCCTTGATCGCGTTTCTCTGTTCCTCTAATTTGCTGTCGATATCTTCTAGAACAGACCTAATAGCAGAATCTACACACCTCAACTCTCCAGCGGCAGCCATTGTGCTTGGGTGACGTGGTTGATTACGTTCCTGTTGATCATCTGTCCATCGTCGTATAAAGCCCGCCCTGACAATTTGATTGGCCCACCAGATATTGTGCGAGCATACTCGCGCTACTATTAAGCAATGCCAGACCGAACTTCCCAACCTCAAACGTTGTGGGCGGGACTAAGGTCGGAATGGCACCCAGGCTAGCTGGCCAAGCCCCTGGTGATGAGAATGTCTAGCTCCACCCAAGGTTTGTAAGAATCAAGTACAATAAAACAAACTAAAATAGTGTTCCTCTGTTTTATTTGTCTTCATCCTAATTCTAGAAGTAGAAATTGTAAAATAAATAGTACTATTATTTTGTGGAATCCTATCATGCCATTATAACTAAGCAAAAGTCTTAAACAAAATAGCAGTTGTTTAGGCGGGATCTAGTGTTGTTGTGCTGTATATCATAAAAAAGAAATAACACCTGCTATTTATGTCTGAACTGCTTCAGAGGGTTAAGAAAAAGTTAAAGCAATAATAGCAATGAAATATTGGTAAATAGGACTGTTTTACTACACAGGTTCAAAGTTTGAAATTACAATTTTATTTCCAGAAATAGATTTATTCCCCCGCACATTTTCAGTACACAACCATTTCATATTTATGACAAACATCATATGAGCGTTTTGGCTGACGCTCCTGCATTGTTTCCTTTTTGCCCCGCCAAAGCTGGCTCTTCTGAGGCTGAGGGTTTGATAACTTGTGGCTAAGAGGTCGGGGGGCCCCTAAGCAACTGTGGTCTCTGCTTACCGTTAGTTATGCCATTGGTTCAAATATAAAATCTCTGCGTTAGATGGTGACGTTAAGACAGCTCCTGAACAAAACCAATGTGTTTGTAGCTACTATGTCCAGGAGATCATAAAATACATCCACAAGCCAGCTTTGCATTGTAGCTTTGATAGAATCATCTGATCCAACACAACCACTCCATTTGTGTGAACCACGGGCTCTGGTTTTGCTTTTGGACGGCTGAGTGTACTGGCTGAGGTGTGGGCAGTGCTATCCAAAACTTGAACAAAAGTTTCACTGCTGTCTGATGGGTCACTGATGCATCTGGTGCACTGATGCATGCTGGTTTGGGATGGCCCTTAGTGTTGCAGAGCTTCCGCAGGAATGCATAGATTAACCCAGATGCACACGGTTAGTGCTTAGGGAAAGTGCTAAGGGACCGGTTTGGGATTGGGAATAGAGGTCAGCTGTATCCTAATCCAAGAAAGCCAGCTGTTCCATGCTCAGAGGTGAAAGAGAAATGGCGGCGAAAAGTGGCGAATATTTTTAAGTGCAGTTTATACAAGTATGTGAATAGTTTCCTATTTCAATTTTATTTTGTATTATTGCTTAGTGGGTAAGATCCGTCCCCAGTAATGTTTGGTTTATTTAAAGGTTTTATCTGCCCCTGTACAAATCGGGTTTGAATGACATTTAAGCTCCAATATCTGTGCAGGCTGGGGACAACAAATCAGATATCTGTGATGACAGTATTCAATTAAATTTAATTTATTCATATAGTGCCAATTCACAACACATGTCAACTCAAGCCACTTTTTACAGAACCAGATCATACAGTCAAATTGATTCAAAGTTTTCTATCTAAGGAAAACCAGCTGATTCCAAAGACTCATTGACTCAAAGGCAATATCTCACACTAGACAGTGGAGAGGGAAAACTCCCTTTTAACAGGAAGAATTTTCCAGCAGAACCAGGCTCAGTGTAAGCGGCCATCTGCCATGGCCGAAAGGGGTTCAAGGAGACAGAAGCAGAAATACAGAACGAACGGCAACTGTCATTCAGCTCCACAGGCAGCCCCTTCCTGGAAACACTCAGACAGGCAGACGAGCTCCAAGCCAGCTCCCATGTCAGAGGATGAAAGAGAAACAGGATTACACTGGAAAAACAGGCCAAACTCCAACATCTATAAACAAAGGCGCTGATGGCTGCAGTGATCATAACATTACAGACCTTGTTAAATTAGTTTTGCCATCAACATTCTATTTGTGTTTATATATGAGAGAGACGGGGAGAGTAGATGAAAGGATGACTGACATGTTCTGGAGACGTAGAGTACAGGTGCGTGTTAAAAGGAGATTTAGCAGAACATTGTCTTGTTGGTTGATGTTGAACTAATATTAAGCATTTACATCATATGTTGCACTTCCTTCCTCCATCAGCTTTCAATACTATTTTCAGATTAAATAATGCTTCCTTATATATTGTTATTTTATTATTTATATTATTTTTTACTGTTATTTTATTTCATACTTTTGTAACAGTACAGCCAAGTCATATACAGCTTTTGTGATTTATTTCACTGCTTGGCTTTTAGTGGTCCTTTAATGCTATGACTCAGCTATCAATCAACAGATATTTGATCTTTGAACCAGTAAGGTTAACTTTATGAATGAACACCTTTTGTCAAGTGTGGAAAATCATAGCCCTCCCACTTATATGTAGTCTTATATGGCATCATTGGGGTGTTAATTATGCAGATATACGTTTCTCGGGAATGGAAACTCACTTACGAACAAGTGGACTGCATCCCACTTAAGAGGATAAATTAGTGAAGTTAAGAACATTTGTTGAATCTGATGTAGCGTGTTTGTTAAAGCCCACAGTTGAAGAGAAATTTGGAGAAATTTACGAAAAAAAATACGAAAATGCTTTAACAAACTTGTAAAACAGTCAATGTTTAATTATTTACAATTATAATTACAGAAATGAAAAAAATCCAAAGTTTGATACATCCTGAGAAAAAAAAAAGTACTTTGAATTCATCAATGCAAAAAGACCTGGACTCAGAAAGTGGTGGATGGTTGCTAAACCATTCCAATATTGAAAAGAAATCCCTTTACAACAGCCAACCCAGGTAGCAAAACTATTCAGGGGTAAGGTGTAAAAATATCCTAGTCTAACATAAAGAGAATACTGACTAAGAGTAAATACGAAGGATTCACTGCACGGTGCAACTCATAAGCCTCAAGAATAAAGAGGCTAGATTATACTTTGCTAAAATATGCCTAAAAAGCCACAACAGTTTGGAAACAACATTCTTTTGACAGATAAAACAAAGATAAACCTCTACCAGAAGGATGGAAAGAAAAGGTATGGTGAATGTGTGGTACAGCCTGTCATCCAAAGCATACCACAGCCATGGCAACCATGGTAGAGGCAGTGTGATGGCTTAAGCATGCATGGCTGCTAGTCGCACTGAGGCACTACTCTATTGATTTATAAGAGAAAAGCAGATATTCAGAGAAAAAACTTTGTGCTCAAACACAGCCAAATTGAATGGTGGCATTTCAAAATACAGGTAGACAATAACCCATTGTTATGGTTCCTCCTTTTGGACTTGGTATTTCAGTATGTTTTCATTCAAACACACAGTCAGAGAAAACTGCTACAGTAAAAAGCCTGGAAGACCACTAAAAAGGAGAAAACCTGGCATCTGGTAATGATCATGAGCATAAGACAGGGGTGGCAAACTGGTTCCAGAAAGGGCCGTGTGGCTGCAGGTTTTCTTTCCAAGCAAGCAATAGCACACCAGACAAAAGTCATCTCATCAAGGGATTCCAATCTGAACATGATAACTTGATGAGATGAATGGAGTCTGGTGTGCTCTTGTTTGGTTGGGAAAAAAAACCTGCAGCCACACGGCCTTTTCTGGAACAATTTTGACACCTGTGGCGCAAGACTTCAAACAATCATTGCCAGATTTAACAAAGAATTTGAGCTGAACATTTTATTTAAGTGATTGAATTTGTCCACTTACTTTTTAGCCCATGAAATGAAGGGATTGTGTTTTATAAATCATTTAATCGCGCACTTTTTAAATGTTCAACCTACTGAATTAAAGCTGAGAGATTGAACCATAGCATTAGATTGGTTTTGTTCAACATTCATTGTGTTAATGTACAGGACCAATATTAGGAAATTGTCTCTGTCCAAATATCTATGAACGTTACTCTGTATTAACTAAAATTAAAATGAGCTTTTTTGTACTTACTTTTTTTTTAAGACACAAGCAACTTGACCAACCCCCCCTTTTTTTCATCTGATGCTTAATAAGTGCTCTGCTTGCGGGAACTAGGTAGAATAGGTAGTTGTTTTATTTGAATAAGCTTTCTGATTCAACTGCTGGTGATTTTAATAGTTTTTTTCTGAATACTAATGCTCACTACATAGACTGAATCAGTCACATGCTTCTGAATCTAACTGATGCAGTGAACTGGCTAGCACTGTAGCTCCAGCTACCTCATAGTGAACAGGTTGTGGAAGCTACATCATAAGCTAACCCTTTCTTTTTTCAGCCTCATTGCTGTTTAATGAATTCCCAAGTAATTATTCATTTTTCACCAAAAACTGAATGAAACTTCACTGTTTTGACTACAGTTAACATCTCTGTGTTTAAGTTTATACACATTTTATCTGCTATAATTAAAGGACACTTTCAAATGCATTAAGCCTTAAACTTTGAACATCCCTCAGACTTTGAACAGACTTATAAACCCCTCTTCCCCTTTTATATCTTTATTTTTGCTTATTTTCAGTAGTGTTCAGTATTTGCGTGGTTATTAGATATAATACTGCATGACTGTAACTAATACAAGTGCCATTCTATTTTAACTCAGAGTCTTTTGTGTTTGTTGTACACATTAAAGGATGCATCACTCAGGCTGGATTCACTCTTCTTTCAGTAGCATCCAAATGAACAGAGAAACATTTATTTGGTTGGTGATTAATAACGCTGCTGAGATCCATAGCCTAAATTACTAAATTGGTGAAAGACAACAGTATTTTTAATAGCCGGATTCCTTTTAGATAAGAGACTAAAAAACCCTGGTAAGTAAGCAAATTACAGTTATAATCAGTCAGCTGATAATAAATAATTAGTTTCCAGTTCTAGTAATTTTATATATTCATAATCTTCTGGTAAACTCTCACAACACCTTATACAAAGTCAAAACATGAGACGGCATTATTTATTTATTACATTGTTTCATAATACACATAAAGAAGACAATCTAACTGCTGGTGAAGATTCTCAGTCAACCAGGTCATAGTCATTATAAAAAACTTGTTTCCAAGTTTGAAGACATTTCGCTTCCCATCCAATGTCAGAAATAGCGCTGAGTTTGAGGTTTTATAGAGTGGACTAAAAACAAAGCCTTGTTTTGGCTTCGAAAACATACAAATTGAACCGGACAAATGGATCCACCCCTTGGGAATGGGCAGTTATTGGGTTCTTTGTTAGCCTGCAATACCTGATTCCTGTCTGAAAGGGGGTTCATTAGAGGAAAGACGATCTGATGAATATAGACTGGCATTGTATACTGAAAACTAACATAAGGGAAAACAGAGCTCTGTGACCCCCGCAGTGTATAATCCCAGCTCATTAAATACAACACACAAATAATAAAATGCAGCTAATATATTTTTTAAAAAGCCTATGGCCTGACCCAGCATTTTGAAATGACATAATCTTTATCAGGTCTGATATACAATGCTTCAGCCATGTAGCCTTGTTCAAATACAGTATATTAAAGGAAACATTATTAAGCTGTCAGATTCACAGCCATTGTGTTTAAAATGTCTTAAATTTTCTAGCAACACGTTAATGGTAGCTTGAGGAATTGTAGTTAACTGCTTGTTAGGGGGGAAATTAAAACAAACACTTGGTACAACTTGGTAAAGAAGACGTCTCTAGTAACTAATCCTCAAGGATGAAAGTAGTTTTAAAATCTTGCCAGTACTATTTATAAAAGTAATTATCGCATATTGTTTTCTCACACCCTGCATCTATATCAAAAGATTTTCTTAGACCAATATAACCAATATATAAGAGCTAAGTTACACTTTTGTATTTTGAACCTTTAGCTTCACCATTTTGATTATTTAAGAAAAAGAATACATATCTGAAAATCATTTCAGGGCTGACTAATATTTGATTATTTATTCAAAATAGGAAAAAAACTGCATTAAGATTCTTGGTCTTTAAAAATTGTTTCCTAATTCCAGCGTTTCCCCCTTTTTTAATAATTTTTTGAAAGTTCTAAAACATTATGCCCTATCCCATTTAAGAACATCCTTTACAGTAGTAGAAGGAGACTTGACATTATGGCAATGAAACTTACTAAGGATATTTTTTATAGCTATACCCAGGCTGGTGCAATGCCTACTGTAATGACCTTTTTGTCTGGTGAGAGAAAGGTTTGGAAAAAATAGTAGTCGTTTGATTCTTGACTAAAAAAAACAAAACTTGTGACATGTACTTACATTGTTTTATAATCATAAAATAATTTTTTTTTAAGTTCATGCCTCACTATATCTGTTCTTACATTGCATAGCCCAATGCTGAGGACCTCTAACTGCTCACAGTATACGACCAGAAAGCACGCATTAGAAACAGCCCAGTAGAGAGATGGCACTGGTCTAACTTTATCCGCAAGTAAGGTCAGTGAAGAAGAATTCCCTTGTTTGAACATGTGCAAGGTTGATAAAAATCCACTTGTAGGTCTACTTCAACAGCAGAATACACAAGATGAGGTCAAATCTCACCCAAATCCAAAAAAACCCTTGCACGACAGTAAAATTGTCCCAAAAAGAGCTAAAACTCCTACAGTGTGGGCCTGCCTTTACTGTGCACTGAAACTGGTCACACAAAAAGTAAAGCATATTATAGCAAGTAGAAGCTCTTCCAGGTACAATGTATGTTGCTTAAATCTTTCACTGGTACACAGCATCGGACCGTTCCAGCTTAATTCGCCACTGATAATTCCAATTTACACCCTATACTGTAGCTTTGAAATAGCGAAGAAATAAGGGAAATAGTTTCACCATATTTTGCGATCACTCTCATTTCTTGTCAATATCTGTGGATCTCAAAAGATTTTTTGTACTTTTAGACAAATCCAACAGCCCCACACAACACAAAATTTTGCCCTTAGAGGTTATATAAAAGAATGAGGAAAAAAAATCATTAATGGGATTTATGATGTGTTTGATTAAAAATATAGCTCACAAGATTTTCAATTAACCACATCAACCTCCTCCAGATATAAAATCAATTCAGTTTCAAATTTACAAAATTACCGTATGAAAAAAAAAAATATTGTTAAAAAAGTGAGGCTACAGTATAATATCTATCTCCTCCTCTAGAGTGAAGAACCTCTCAGCTCTACATGACTTACATTGAAGCAGAATGAAGTGTACCTGACTCATGGGGGCCTTGAATGTATCAAGAGGAAGGCCATTCTATTATATGCTAATAAACTGTCTTTGCAAGATTTATAATAACTGCAACAAATAATTTTGATCTGTACTTGCCATCTTTGCAAATACCTAATCAGTAGCTTAAGAAAACCACAGAGAACTGGAATTAATTAATCTATTTAAAAATTTGATTCTTTTTCTGAGAAATGATAATTACTAAGATAAAAGCGAAATCCAATGCCATACTTAAACTCAATTAACAGTTAATTTTAGTTCAAAAGGAAGGTGTAGCACTTTGACTGAAAAAAAAAAGCTATTCTTCAGATGTTGAGATATTAATTGAAGTGGAAAAGAGTGGCTCTTTGAACAGTATAAACATGCTGAGTGCCTTCAGGCCCTAGAATGGTTTGGCAGTGCTGTACCGGCAATGAACCTGGAATTAAAGAATGTAATGTACATGATGCATGACAGGGATGTTATGCAATCCCCTTACCTTCTTATTTCATTAAATATTAGTTTTTTTCCATATACATTTTTTTTTTATGTTTGTACTCCAATTTGAAAAATATTCACTCTGCATTAATTTGAGATTCAGCTCAACCTTAGGGACTTCTTTAATGTTAGGTTACCTGATTTTCCTCATGTGTTGGGCTAACAAAACCTACATGGTGGATAAGGCCTTTTCTCACAAATGCCATTTTATTGTTCTTTATCTTAACCCATTGCAATGTCTCCTCAAACTCAGCGCATATTTTTTTAATGGTCTAACTTTTCACTAATTTGTTCATAAACGTAAGACATTTAAAATGAGTCTTATTATTTCATCCTACTATTAAGTATGCTCAGGGATTTCAAACTCAGGTCCCAGAGCTCTTACACATTTCCCCGGTTGAACAAACCTGAATCAAATGGCTTAATTGCCTCCTAAGTTGCAGTCTAGTCCTGATAAGGACCTAATTCTTTGATTGAGGTATTTTAAAGCAGATACAGATCTGAAAGGTACAGGACACTGGCCCTTGAGGACTGGAATTTGACACCTGTAAAGAAAGGCTTAGGTGTACTGTCGTCTCAAATACTGATGCAATTGGTATGCAGAGGTGAATAATTATATATCAGTGAGAATAAGCATTGTGCAGCAATTCCTGAAAGCTTTGAGTAAACATGTATTTAAATATCATAGCAGGGATGTCTATTTGCTACTGAAATAAAATCTCTAATTTGCAGACTGTCACCTATAGGAACTCTTCGAGATATTCCGAAAAATTTTTTTGCATAGCTGAAGATAAATTTCCATGCTGTATTTTACCTACAGTGTCAGGTACACTATATTGCCAAAAGTATTTGCTCACCTGCCTTGACTCACATATGAGCTTAAGTGACATCCCGTTCCTAATCCATAGGGTTCAATATGACGTCGGTCCACCCTTTGCAGCTAGAACAGCTTCAACTCTTCTGGGAAGGCTGTCCACAAGGTTTAGGAGTGTGTTTATGGGAATTTTTGACCATTCTTCCAGAAGCGCATTTGTGAGGTCGCACACTGATGTTGGACGAGAAGGCCTGGCTCTCAGTCTCCGCTCTAATTCATCCCAAAGGTGTTCTATCGGGTTGAGGTCAGGACTCTGTGCAGGCCAGTCAAGTTCATCCACACCAGACTCTGTCATCCATGTCTTTATGGACCTTGCTTTGTGCACTGGTGCACAGTCATGTTGGAAGAGGAAGGGGCCAGCTCCAAACTGTTCCCACAAAGTTGGGAGCATGGAATTGTCCAAAATGTCTTGGTATGCTGAAGCATTCAGAGTTCCTTTCACTGGAACTAAGGGGCCAAGCCCAGCTCCTGAAAAACAACCCCACACCATAATCCCCCCTCCACCAAACTTTACACTTGGCACAATGCAGTCAGACAAGTACCGTTCTCCTGGCAACCGCCAAACCCAGACCCGTCCATCAGATTGCCAGATGGAGAAGCGCGATTCGTCACTCCAGAGAACGCGTCTCCACTGCTCTAGAGTCCAGTGGCGGCGTGCTTTACACCACCGCATCCGACGCTTTGCATTGCACTTGGTGATGTATGGCTTGGATGCAGCTGCTCGACCATGGAAACCCATTCCATGAAGCTCTCTGCGCACTGTTCTATAGCTAATCTGAAGGCCACATGAAGTTTGGAGGTCTGTAGTGATTGACTCTGCAGAAAGTTGGCGACCTCTTCGCACTATGCGCGTCAGCATCCGCTGACCCCGCTCCGTCAGTTTACGTGGCCTACCACTTCGTGGCTGAGTTGCTGTCGTTCCCAAACACTTCCATTTTCTTATAATACAGCTGACAGTTGACTGTGGAATATTTAGGAGCGAGGAAATTTCACGACTGGATTTGTTGCACAGGTGGCATCCTATCACAGTTCCACGCTGGAATTCACTGAGCTCCTGAGAGCGACCCATTCTTTCACAAATGTTTGTAAAAACAGTCTGCATGCCTAGGTGCTTGAATTTATACACCTGTGGCCATGGAAGTGATTGGAACACCTGATTCCAATAATTTGGATGGGTGAGCAAATACTTTTGGCAATATAGTGTATGTAAAAAGACAATGCTACTGCGTTGACTATTGAAAGCATGCATAAATCATAATCATAATTTATGAAATAAAAAAGGTGTTTGTTTCGATAACTTTGAAAATAACTAAAGCAGTTAACAATAATGCCAATGTTTCTACAATTCAAAAACAGACTTAATTGTCAAGAAACCAAAATATCTTATAAATGTGGGGGGAAAAGGGGTTTAAGGCCCAACAAAGCCCTACAACACACATGTTTATTTAAACTGCAGCTGAAAGCTACAGCACAAGTCTAACAAGAAAAGATGCATTCCCAGACTTACAACAATTGTCCATTTAAAGCTGTACAAATTATTCTACAGTTTTATCAGCATTACACTCCTAAAACACAAGGTCACTCCTATTGACCTTGTTGAATTCTGTTTTATTTTGTTTTCTGATCAGTCACAAGTAACCTGAAGCAGCTGTAAATATACAGCCTGCCAATGTTTTATAATATATAATGTACAATGAAATCTCCTTTCATGGAATTAACCTTGTGATAGGACAATGCTGGTTAGCTTAGATAAGTAACTATTAAACAATACTCTCACAAGAATGTTAATTAAGTTTTTTGTTTGTGCATTTTTGCCCTTGAAGATATTTTGCATTCCATCACTGATGCATCACAATGAAAACTTAACAAGTAATAAGAAAACTAGGGTAAAGTCTTGCCAAAAGAGCTCAACTTAATTTAGATCAGGACTTTGACTAAACAATTTTGACCATTATTGTACTTTGAACTAGACCAATTCATATAGCTCTGGTAGTATAATGAAAAATATTTGCTTTAATGGTGGACATATGCCCCAGTCTTTGGAAGACTCTAACAGGTTTTCTACCCAGGTTTCCCTTCATTGAATTCCATGCATCCGACCTTCAACTTTGCTTCTATGATCCTGCTGAAAAACAAATAGCATCCATCTCGCCAAGGAGGTTAACAATACATTAGTGCTGTTTGCACTCCCAAAAAGGTAAATCATTGATATGGACTGGGTCTCACAGGTTTGCATTGTTTGAGTCTTTGTCTTTATGTATTTTTGCATGCAATCCCTTCATTTGCCAGTGACTGAAAGAGGTGAGTCCCAAAGGCCTAAAGGTTTCCCTTTAAAATAAGAAATAACAGAAAAAGTAGCTAAATCTCTGCTCTGTTCTAACTCTTCATCCCTCGCTTCCTCCTTTGTCTGTGTATTGACAAGTCTGTTCTCACAACGCCGCACACTCACAGTGAATGTCAATGACCCAGCATGCATCTGAAAGTATTAGCAGAGTGGCTGTTAATATGAATCCAAATCCTTCACAGTAGGTGTTGCTGATCATTTATAACATACATACAAGCTAAACTATGAATGCTAAACATCCTAAACAGCACCCTGGTGTTAAAACACCTTGTCATTCCTAAAGGAACAGAAAAAATAGAATATCCACACAAAATCAAGTTTAGGAATTATTAGCAGGGATGCCAACTACCATGGCCACATGCATATCCATCACTTTCATATGCTGATAAGTCACACAAGGTCTGGCACTAATCATTCTAAGCCATGCATGGGTGAGTAATACATATGCAAAGAACTCCTTGTTTCCATATTTATTCAATTATCTAAATAGCATAGAAATGCGTGATATTGTTGTGTGCAGCAGTCTCCTTTCCTGAGCTGTAAATTTCTACAGACAGGATACTGTGTATCTGCCTGTCATGGTGATAGTAAGTGCATAATTTCATCACTTTTCCTAGGTGGTCACATTTGATAGGCTACATCCAGACCAATAAATTACATTGAAATGTCAAACCACCATGAGAAAAGCAAACACTGCTCACATAATTCATAATTTCATAGATACTCATCCAAATACTTGTCTTCAGATTGCAGTAAGCCTATGTTTTAGACAGTAAAAATGGAATGCATCCTACTGCACATGTTTATGTAATGCCTTAGGCAGGGAGTAATATCAAGCAATGCTACAAACCAAATAGATTACTACTAATGCCTGTATGCCTATTTACACATTCTTCCTGTGCTTTTTACCGAGAATATAACACACTTATGAAAGAAAATGAAAAAAAAAGTCAAGCTGCATTCCAATAATGTTAAATACAATATTGGTACTGTTTTTTACATTAAATGACATTTTACCTATGCAGTCACAGTCCAATAGAAAATTCACAAGTCACAAAAAGCTTTAAAAGAGCATTTCCTTTTCATTTCTTCAGAAGGAAAATAAACAAGGAATGCCTTAAAGGATTTCCTCTAACAGCAAGTGTTGAAATGTTGTGGGCTATTGAACCATAGCAGATTTATATATGCATGACTTGGGGTATCCAGTGGTAAAGTGTTGGGCTGTTGTTGGGTGAAGGAGGTGGTTGCAAATTTCCGGCATGCTGATATGAATCAGTTTTGTAAGGGATACATATGCATGAGGGGGGAGGGATTGGGGTTGCCAAATTCTCTGGATTGTCTTCTGTGCCAGACTTTTAAACACGAGCTAGAGAAAAGAAAAAAGAAAAGGGGGGGGGGGTTAGCATACGCACTTGAGTATACATAAAATACTGATGTTTTTTTTAACTGCAGATTGTTGAGGCTGCATTTGGCATCAAGAAAGTTATATAATTATCATTTGAACTTTTGTTGAGTCTAAGCAGAAGACAGTTAATTTTTTTTAATCATCCTTATCTGTAATGACATCACTTTTGCTAATGGCATGTAGAAAAAGTCTGTAGTGTTTGGGTTACTGCTAATCCTCTTTTACATGAATACTGACTTTCCTACTTTTCCACCCGCAACCATTTTCTTCTCTCACTCTTTTGCTCTCACATACACCACCGTTAAGACCTCTGCCAACTTCCAAGAGTCCATCTCCTCCTGTTATGAGCTGGTGTAAATTAAGTGCTGTGAATCAGAGCTGGCTGTTACTGCATGTGACTTGGATGGAAGCGAATGGGACAATGAAAAGAAGGGAACTGCATGTCCCTGCAGCTTTATGGGTTGGTGTCTCACCGAGATATATAACTGCTAAGCCAGATAATACCATCATGTCCTTAACTACCCACCCCTTTATGTGTGTGTCAATGTGTGTGATACCTTTTAACAACTTGATGATCTGCTGCCTCTGTTCTTAACAGAGGAGACATCTGCTGCCCTTTTTACAGTTTGAAGCTGTTTTAATCCTTACAAAAGAGTTAGACCTATGCATGATGATGATGGAAGCCAGAAAATATGGCCATTTAAGTCTAAAGGTAAGAAATGAACAGAAAGAGAATACGGGAGCAAAGGGAAATGTAAGGTAGAGCCTGTGACAGAAATGAGAGCTTGGAGAGTAAGGCAGGGAACAAAATGAGATATTGAGAGAGATGGCGAGAGATGCACACACACACACACACACACACACACACACACAAACAGGAATAGGAGCGCCAGAGAAAGCCCAGATGAGGGAGTTGAGATGATGGGCTGGCAGTTTCCAAGCACCAGCCTGTTTTTCAGGGCTGTCAAGCACATTGTGAGGCATTGTTTGAAATGCCCAAGCTGATGGCTGACATATTCCCCATGAATCTAGCATGCAAGGCTGCTGTCCACTACACTATATTCAGACACACACGAGCTGATATGGTCTGTCGCTGCAGTTTGTGTGCTGGTCAGTGAAGGGTAATTGGCTGACCTTGGCCCATCAGGGTGGCTTAAATGAGGAAAGCTTTAGTGCAGGGTGGTTGTAAATGTTGTCCCACATCAGTGCAGTTTTGTTATCGGTGCTCAACTATTGTGTTTAATTATTATTGCCGGATGACTTCCACAAAAATATTAATTGACCTTTATTTATCTGACACTAGAGAAATTCACCTCTGCATTTGACGCATCCCCTTGGGGAGCAGTGGGCTACCATTGTGCGGCACCTGGGGAGCAGTGTAGGGTTAAGGGTTTTGCTCAGGGACTAAGAGTGTGAGCAGAGTGGGGATCAAGCCAGGTACTTGCAACATTCTGAGAGCACATGCGGACTGATCCAACCACTTGGCCAAACAGTATTAAATAAAAAAAACTTTCTGTTAGGATATGTGTACTTATCTGGAGATGTAATACACCAAATATTTCTTGTTATCTTTGCATCTTCAATCTACATAGGAAACACCATTTTTGATTAAAGCAACTTCAGTATTTAGGCTATCAATTATTTCTTAAAGCAAGCAAAATTATTTAGACCATTCTACCTTCAGTTTTCTGTTGTAATGATTGTCCCTCTGTGCTTGTCCAGCAAGAGGCAAGAGAAAAAACTAAAGACAAAAACAAAAAGAAGTAATAACTGGGAGAAAACAGGAGTCTGCATGATGTAGAGAGAGCTGGCTATGTCCTTCCGAAAGTGACGGCTAGCTTGTTTGTCACACTACAGAGATCAAGGTCCAATGCATTCTTCACAGAAATCATACCAGCTCATGGGTTTCTTCTTTGTGCTTCATTGTTTATTTTAGTTCATTTGATAAGGGTGACAGGGGTTGGTGTGTCTCTCCCATTCAGAAAGAAAATAATGCCACTCCATATCTTTGTGATAGTTCTTACCGACAAGGAGGCACCAGAGCAGGCTTTCTGGTCACAACTCAGGTACACTTTTGTTTTACACAATTCCATAGGGTCCAATCACTTATCATATAGGTAAGTTAGTAAATATCAGTTATCACATCACCAGTGTCCTAACTGATCAGAAGCATTAGATGTGAAACCTTGCTCGATGCATGACTATAGATATCTGGAGAAGGGAAGACTGTTTAACTATCTTTTTGCTGCACCTTATTTTTAGAAGTTTTTTTTTTTTACTGTCACTATTTCCCATCTTAACCACTCTCTTGTATCTTTGCTCTATTTTTTCTTTTATTAGCATGTTCTTTATTTTTCCATTTCCTGCCAATTATGTAATTCTTTCAAAATTTTTTGTGTATTTGCACCTTGATTCCTTGACACCTATTACACATCATATTCCAACAGAATACCCCTTCTACCTTTTTTCATGTTGTTTTCTTCTATCTCCAGCTGCCTCTCTTCTCCCCACTTCTAATTTCACCCACAGCAATCGGGGACAGCTGCTGGAGACAGACCTCCAGAAATAACTGTCACTGTTCTAATCGATACATCCAGGCACCAGTGGCTATGGCCCAGTCCAGTTCACCGTGGCCTGTGGGTCTGGGTGCTGATGTTTTTGACCATGTGTAGTTCAATTTATTTACCAGGAGGCAGAACCAAAAGATAACCACAAGCATATCAGGTGCTCAGAGGAAAAGGACAGGATTTAATACAGGCATATCCCGTTCTCAAAACGTATCCTTCTTTCCCCTCTGTCATCTTCCTAGTCCTCATATTCTTTCTCACTCCTTTGTCATTCCCACATTGTCAGTGTAATATTAAAATAATAGAACACAGAAATAGGACATAGTTCATAAAGTGCCATTTTAACAGATGAAATTGAGCAGACAGAAGAGGGGCATTTATTAACTTTGTCTGTTTATCTTAGATTCCAGTTTCATTGCAGCTCAGACAGCTCATATGTCTGTATGTTTGTGATGGACTAAGGTAAATTCTTTTGAAAAAAACAACAACAACAATAAATATTACAACAAAAAGAGTATAAACCTTTTTTTACCTTCTCGCTTCCTGCTTTAAATTTTTATTGATTGCTACGTTGGACATGTGGTCACCTTATCGTCTATCCTTAAGTTTCATCCGACACAAAAATATTGTTACATTTTTTTATTCAATATCTGTCTAATATGTTTCTAATTCCTAAGAAAACTGAATATCCAGATTTGTTTAACCATTCAGTAATGAGTAATGTACATTAATAAGGATTTTTGTAATCCTTTTCAATTTCTGTTTAATTCAGGGACAAGACTTCCTCCATCTGTCCATAACTTCTCCTAATCTATGTTTCAGCGTCTGCTCTTTGGCTTTCTCTTTTAGCCAATTTCTCTTCTCTCGCTAATGAGCATGTCACTCCAGTACCCATTTATCTTCTCTCAATTTTATCTAGAAGCGTTTCAAGTTTATTATGTTTTCAAAGCACCAGTTAATGGTTAAAGACATTTTCTTGGAAGACTGGACAGTGAAATGGTAGTATAGCAAAAATATTAATCGCAAGAGTTGTTATTATAATGAATATGTGTTTTAGAATTTCATTTTTTTAGTTGTGTATCATAAGGTTTGACAGGAAGGCAAAGAGTTTAAGTAGAATATAGCTGGAAGAGGAGCAGAAACAAGCAAAAACTCAAAGATTATTCTGACCTAAGGGTCTGCAGCGTTGACTGTAATATTCAGTAATCTGATGGTTTTATGGGATTAACTGTTCAATAGCACTTCTTTGGTGTTTCCAGCTTAGCACAGGTTCTATTTATAAAGTGGCTCCAGAGGAGAGGGGTATGTGATCATGGCTTATATCAGCAAATTTAATCATTTTAATAGACAAAAGATTAGGCTTTAAGTGATGGAGTGGAACTGGACAGGTTTTCTAGTCTACATGCTCATTGTCATTAAAAATGACATAATAAATACATTGCTTAAATACTAAAGCTGTAATGCTAAATTATGATGTATACACAAACATATATGGAATGCATAAGAGGAATAATAATTGCCACATAATTTTGTGAAGATGAAAATTATCAACCCCACAGAGGGCATAATCTGAAGTCACAGAGAAAGTAAAATATAAAATCGGAGGTCGTAGCTCAGTCATATTCACTTCAATGTCTTTTCAGCAAGTTAAAATTGTATTAAATAAATTGTAAGCCCCCCACATGCTTGCCTGACAAAGCCAAGGCAAGGCAGGATGCAGTTCTTTGGCACCCTAAACAGGAAAACACCAAGTTATTGGACAGTCTGAATGCAGCCTAGTACCATCTATGCCCAAGTCTGGATCCCCTGCTGGGGAACAGAAAGGCTTTATAGATACATATATAGATATAGAGCTGCAACTGACCAGTTCTGTTGCTCAGAAGGAACTGTTGAGCAGTGTAGCTAACTCTTCCGATTGGGACCATATATATATATATATATATATATATATATATATATATATATATATATATATATATATATATATATATATATATATATATATATATATATATATATATATATATATAGTAAAAAGAATTGCCATTAGCACAGATGTGGTGCTCCACAGGTAGCCCTGGAGTATGCAGTAGGTTTAACATTAACATAAACAAACTGAAAACTATCAGACAATAATAATTAAACCAGCTTAGTGTTGTTGCCTTGATTACAACAACAAAATGCAGCACTGAGATCTAACAGGAAAAGGACAGATGTAAGTAACCTATCTGAAACCATGCGAATAGAATAAGTGACTTTAACAGGGCTATTTGGGTGCAATGATGAGCTCTACAACCTGACTAAAACTCTTCAAAAAGGTAATTTCAGTATAATAAGGATAAAACATCATAGGTTCTATTACATTTGAAGTATTAAACCAAACAAATAAAAAAAATGTGATAAAACAAATACCTTTTTTGTTTGTTTGTATGTTTTTCATAGAAACCTAATTTCCATACAAAAAAGTTAAAAAGAAGAACACACTTAATGTCTTTCTCTTTAGGTGGAGTTTGTCTTTTCCCCACTGAGAGCTGTTGCTATAGTGACAGTATTAACCACATGCTGCTTATCTAGCTCTAGAATTACACCTTGTAGAACCCCAATTGTTGTGGATTTGAGGATTTTACCTTCACTTGTCGTGAGTACTTATTCTGAAACTGAACTGATATTTGATTATTCTCTTCTTTATTTCTTTTATCAGCTGTGACGCGCCATTGCACAGAAAGACCTCCCTATTTGTTGTTTTAATATTTTGTCTTCTTTTCTCCAAATTAAACTCTATTGCATTTTACTTACTCATAGCTGTAATTTAATAAAAATATAAAGTATAAAAAAGGCTTATCTAATATCTTAATGACAGTATAGATAGTAGTTGAGAGAGAACACATCGAAATAACAAAATGCTCACATGTTTGAGCAGACCTTGTATATCTTCACAAAGATCTAGGGCTGTGGTTTGATGCCACTCATCCATTTACAACCCTCTCTCTGACTAAAGGCTTTACTGCCATCTTCTGGCGGCAAATTAACTCATAAGATTGCAATTTGCTGTGTTGTAATCCAAGGGCGTAGGTTTGATTTGAACTTTGGTAGGGACACTATTAGTCTGGTGTCATTGGTGCTATGCAATATGCATGCCCTTTTTTATGCTCGATGTGAGCATCCGTACTGATAAGAGGAATTCATTGTTAAAAGAGAAAAGCAACATTTTGCTCCATTAATAAAAATGTTATAAGCTCTACACTCATTAGATGCTGTTTATCAATGTTTGAAGTATCACCGGCTCTGATGAATGTGGAATTAGGACTGTTTTCCACTTTGAAAACAGTTTCATTTGAACGACTAAGAGAGAAGGTAAATACAGTATTTTCTTTTGAAGATATAGAATTGTGCAGAGTTAAACCCCACTCTTATATTTTTACCTACTATTCTCTCTCTGTATCAATTTTTTAATTGGGACTAGTTTTGTAGCCTAATATTTATTGTAGTAACCCCGCAGCATTCTAGTGTGAATATATTTTCAATGTTGTGCTCCAAGCACACGCGGACTAGAAAACAGCCAATCAGAGAGAGAGAAGGCGGAACTTAAGGCAGAACAACCAATGAGAGTAGAGTTAAACAGCGCAGCACAGTTCCATGCGCTGCTACATGAAAGGGACAGGAGAGACCAGGCAGAGGAGCTGCGTGAGGAAAAGAAGCCACTGCTGCAACAACTACTGCTGTAAATTATAAACATGTTGCTCACATCCAATTATTGGTAGGGACAATTAGGTCGGTTCAAAATTTTGGTAGGGACATGTCCCTATGGTCCCTATGCAAACCTACGCCCATGTTGTAATCAGACAAAGTGGGTATGAACTGAGTCACTGAAGAGCCTGGATACAACCCCACCCCACCCCCACTCCTCTCTCAATGGGAAACCAATAAGCAAATTAAAATGTACTCTTGCCCTCATAAACTTCTTTGGATGATTCCTCTTCTAAATGAACATAGTAATTTGTCTTTCAGAAAATTCACAGTAGTAGGCAGACACACCTATAGCCCCCCATCCCTCAATATACACACACAAAAACACGCACGTATGCACTATTATTTCATACTGACAACATGCAAAAATCAATTTTTAATTTTGTTTGGGGGAAATGGAGCACAGTGAGCAATGCAAAATCGTTTGATCGCTGTGTCTTAAAATGTGCTTCCTTACTGATGAATGTAAGCCGGCAGGTAAAGTATCCTCTGGAGCCACTTTATAAAGTAATGACTAAAACATCAAACTGCCTGGGAGGCAGAGCAGTATGTATCTACACTATATTGCCAAAAGTATTTGCTCACCCATCCAAATTATTGGAATCAGGTGTTCCAATCACTTCCATGGCCACAGGTGTATAAATTCAAGCACCTAGGCATGCAGACTGTTTTTACAAACATTTGTGAAAGAATGGGTCGCTCTCAGGAGCTCAGTGAATTCCAGCGTGGAACTGTGATAGGATGCCACCTGTGCAACAAATCCAGTCGTGAAATTTCCTCGCTCCTAAATATTCCACAGTCAACTGTCAGCTGTATTATAAGAAAATGGAAGTGTTTGGGAACGACAGCAACTCAGCCACGAAGTGGTAGGCCACGTAAACTGACGGAGCGGGGTCAGCGGATGCTGACGCGCATAGTGCGAAGAGGTCGCCAACTTTCTGCAGAGTCAATCACTACAGACCTCCAAACTTCATGTGGCCTTCAGATTAGCTATAGAACAGTGCGCAGAGAGCTTCATGGAATGGGTTTCCATGGTCGAGCAGCTGCATCCAAGCCATACATCACCAAGTGCAATGCAAAGCGTCGGATGCGGTGGTGTAAAGCACGCCGCCACTGGACTCTAGAGCAGTGGAGACGCGTTCTCTGGAGTGACGAATCGCGCTTCTCCATCTGGCAATCTGATGGACGGGTCTGGGTTTGGCGGTTGCCAGGAGAACGGTACTTGTCTGACTGCATTGTGCCAAGTGTAAAGTTTGGTGGAGGGGGGATTATGGTGTGGGGTTGTTTTTCAGGAGCTGGGCTTGGCCCCTTAGTTCCAGTGAAAGGAACTCTGAATGCTTCAGCATACCAAGACATTTTGGACAATTCCATGCTCCCAACTTTGTGGGAACAGTTTGGAGCTGGCCCCTTCCTCTTCCAACATGACTGTGCACCAGTGCACAAAGCAAGGTCCATAAAGACATGGATGACAGAGTCTGGTGTGGATGAACTTGACTGGCCTGCACAGAGTCCTGACCTCAACCCGATAGAACACCTTTGGGATGAATTAGAGCGGAGACTGAGAGCCAGGCCTTCTCGTCCAACATCAGTGTGCGACCTCACAAATGCGCTTCTGGAAGAATGGTCAAAAATTCCCATAAACACACTCCTAAACCTTGTGGACAGCCTTCCCAGAAGAGTTGAAGCTGTTCTAGCTGCAAAGGGTGGACCGACGTCATATTGAACCCTATGGATTAGGAACGGGATGTCACTTAAGCTCATATGTGAGTCAAGGCAGGTGAGCAAATACTTTTGGCAATATAGTGTATATTCACTTATGGTACAGGCAGTGAAAAAAATACTTACACATATACAACAATTAATCTGTAGATCAAATGCAGTTATTAATTCATCCTGCCAATTTTCAACTCTAAACTTAGATCTTACACTGACCCAAATGCCTATTTCTAGTCTACTATGTCTTATTTACATGTTGTGGGCTTTTCTCTCAAACCACTAAAAGTGACCGGAAACATAGTTAATTACAGTTGGACTTGGAAGGGCCTCTCTTGCATTAGTAAAGTTTTGTGTGAGTTTCCTCTTCATTTTCCTCCATTCTTAACTCCACAATATCCCAGAGAGATAAAAAAGCTTGGCGAAATCTCTCCTGAAAGCCCTGGAAATTGTTAGCTGGCTCTCATTAAAATAGTGCTATGAAACAGTCAGATCTAAAAGATTGTTGTTGATTTTGGTTCAGTATGCAATTTAAAGCAGATGAATTTCCTTTGCTGCTTTAAACTCTTAACAATAAAACATAAAACAGGCTTTGTAGATAGTATAAAATCGTTATCGATACTGTGAAGCATATGATGGTATTATCAGAAATTAATTTGACCTGAATTATGCTTTTTTACAGGGGGATCTGTCAACTGAAACAAGGTACCGACTAGGACATTTGTTATCTGAAAAGCTAATGATGAAATAAATGAAAAAGGCAAGTGATAATAGATTTTCTACCAATCTTTGACTGGTTCAGTTTACCTTGACTAGGTGGCAAAAAGGGCTAGTGGTCTATAGCAATATGGCAAAAAAAAAAAATATAAACAAAAAAGCTAATACTTAATTGTGCAATTTCTTTAAACAATAAGAAAGGTGTGTTGATCCCTTATTCTTTGTCCATATTCACTGTATTGACATCCAGAATTAACTAGACACAATGTTTACAGGGAATGACATCGCTAAATCCCAGCTTCTCTTTTACATTGGCTGTAATCAAGAAGCTGCCATGCACATGGCCAGAGTATTTGGTGAGAATGCCATGGCTGATTAGATATTTTTTTATCTACAGTCAGAAGAGTATTGGAACCTCTAGACTCTAACTATGGGGCAAAAAAGTAAAAAGGGCAGTAAAGTTCCACTCCAAAGCAGGAATAAATCTATATAAGATAAATATGCAAGTAAACGTTCCGACAGCTGTAGCCTATTGTGGTCAATCAGAGTTCCCCTTGGCTCAAGGAGGAGCCTGGTCTACATGTCTTTCAGCAGGGCTTATCCCCAAGTTGTTGAACAAGCATGTCTGCCTTGCTACACCTAACTATTTCTTAGTGAGGACATCTGTGAACCTGCACAGGTGATGCTCTCTGCATACCTGCCCTAATCAACAACAAAAACTATATTCATTCACTACCATTAAAAGAGCATAGCGCAGGTTCCAGGTTTTTTTTCTTTTGTATATCGCTTAGGCGACAAGTTGATATGACACAAATGTTGTCCACATGCATGGGAGAAGAGAAAAAGCAATTTAGATTGCTGCTGCAATGTAAAGGTTTTTGTTCATAGATTTTATGTCATATAGGATAACAAAATTATGAAACTTACAGATGTTTTGAAAGGAGAATTTAACCTTTTTTTTTTTTTAGCAAAAAAGAACCGCCTGCGAGTCCCTGGTAATTCCTAGGGCAGGTCTGAGTTCCTGCCTTGAAAACTGCCCAAATATTGATTCCTGTCTTATTGCACCAGACAAAAGTTTTTTGTTCTTACTTATGTTGTGATAGGGATTAAAGTGCATTTTTAGCTTGGCTATTGTGATCAATCTTCAAAAATATTAGTTTTCTACAGCAGAGCTTCAGCTAGTATCCAGGTGAACAAGAGTGTGCAAAGAGTCACACCCATGCGCACACCCAAAGAATTCCACCCAGATCACTCTCTCATAAACTGTCTAATGAAGCCTATGGATGCAATTGTGATGAGATGAAGTAAAGCTTATTTTTAAATGAGCAATTTTAAGAACATATGTGGAAAAGAAAAAAAAAGGCCTTTTAGACTTGCGGAATCACCCAAAACCTTAGGTGGCATACTATGATTAAGCATAGCTATCATCCCCATGCTCTGACTTCCATTACTTGAAAGGTGTCTGCAACAACAATCAAACCACTGTTACTACTTTGATGAACTTGTCACGTAGCCCATGACCTCCCAATGCCAACTTCAAAACCTAGAGCTAACAAGAACTAAAGTAACGACAGACTAATCTGGAACAACAACCCCCGCCCGTCTGGCTGCCTCTCTTCACATCCAAGAGGATTCAGACCAGTAACAAATTCTTTTTTGACACTACAAAATGTAGCTGATTCTTAGTGTTTCAAGAACCTCTTTAAAAATGCTACTGATTACATGGTGGTGCAGAGAACAATAAAAATGAAAATATAATATTTTTTAGTCTTCTGGGGAAATTGTACCTTGTACCATCAAGCAACCTATCAGAGGTGACACTTGTTCTTATCATTATCTACTTATGTGCAAAGGCAGTGTCAATGTTTTGGTACTGTATATTAGATTGCAGAGGTACTTTAAGAACTGCCCTGATAAGCAAAATTCTAGGAATTTAGACTGGCATATCTGTCAAAGCTCATGCATCATCATGCAGGATCATTTTTTGTCTTAAAACGGTGAGAGTAACAATTTGAGACTACTGTTCAACTTCCTGAAGACTCAATCCCTATAACAAGCAAAGACACTCCAAATCTAAGAGGACATGTGATTAGAGCTGTTCTTCAGCTGTGAGTGGAGTTTGTTGTATCTCCCGCATGAGCTGCACATACTTATGAAGTGGATCAAAGACACTGGAAGAATATATGTCTGGTTTCATAACATCTTTTGAAAGAAATGAAGAATGCCTACAAAAAGAGAAAGTCAAAATGTATTAAAATTATAATGTATTCTAATATTCAGATGAATCTTGTTAATGTACATTAATATTGATTGATTTAGACAATGATAAATATAGATCACCGAACAAAAGTCCTTTTAAAAATTGTGACAATTTTTGGAAGATTTATTTTCTTCATTTTGATATTGCAACCCCTGATTCACTGAAATGAAACAGTGATTGCAAATGAAATTGATGGTTTTTAATGATTTGCAATGGAAAAGAACAGTGAAAAAAGCGAAGTTGGATTCCACACCGAACATAGAAAAGGGGGCAGACAACAGTGTGTGTACTGTTGGCATTGTCGTCAAGAGGTTGAAAGCCCATGGCACTGTGGCCAATCTCCATTGATGTTGATGGGAGAGAAAAATTGACAAGAGATCTCAAGATAAGATTGTGCAGAAAGAACCTCAACCAACATTCAAAGAAGTTCTTTGTTTTTAATTGAGGTTTTTACTGCACTAGTGGCTCATTTTCTATACAGTGGGCTGACAGGAAAGGGGGTATGAAAGAGGGGGAGAAACATACACTAAAGGACAACAGGTCAGATTCCAACCCGGGGCAGGCACGTTGAGTAGTAAGTCCTCCATACATGGGTCGTGTGTGCTAACCTCTGTGCCACCAAAGCCCACACCAACAGTCAAACAAGTTAATCTGATCCTGCATCTGATCCGAGGGTACAAAAGTGTTAATCCATACTATGCGTCGGCATCTAAATGAAAAGGGAATGATACCCTGGAGGACCGCACCTCTGAGCCAAGGACCCAAAAATTACCTGAGAAGGCCAAAAACATTTTGAAAGAATGTCCTCTGGACAGATGAGATAAAAGTAGAGTTTTTTGGGAAAAGGTCTCAAAAATAACATGGCCTTCAAAGAAAATAAGGTCCCCCCAGTCAAACATGGTGAAGGTCCCTGATGTTTTGGGGTTGCTTTGCCCCCTCTGACACCGGACTGCTTGATCGTGTGCATGCCATTATGAAGTCGGAAGACTACCAGCATTTTTGCAGTGCAGTGTAGGGCCCAGTGTGAGAAAGTTGGCTCTCCATCATAGGTCATGTATCTTTCAGCAGGACAATGGCCCAAAACACACTTCAAAAACCTCCGAAAATAGTTTGAGAGAAAGCACTGGAGACTTCTAAAGTGGCCAGCAATGAGTCCAGACCTAAATTCCATAGAAAACCTGTGAAGAAATCTCAAAATCGTTCTGAGGGACCTGGAGCAGTTTGCAAAAGAATATAGGTCTAAAATCCCAGAAGAGCATTGTAAGAAACTTATTAATGTTTACCAGAAGCGGTTGTTCAGTTATGTTGTCTAAAGGTTTTGCTACAAAGTATTGTACTTGGAGTGTCAATACTTTTGTCCAGCTCACTTTTGGAGTTTTGTGTCAAATGATAAATGTTTTGATTTTTTTTTATTATTATTATCTTTTGTGTTTTTTAGTTGCAAGCAAACTAAATGAAGATATTCATACCAAAGCATTTGTAATTGCAATAATTTTCTTTCAGAAATTGAGCAATATCTGACAGATTTGCTGGGGTACCAATATTTTTTGTCAGCACTGCAGGTATTCAGCTTCACAGAGTTTACTCCTTGTAGCATGAATTGTACTTTAGAACAGTTGCAAGGCTTTTGAGCTATTTTTTTAAACATCTATATACTCAAATGTTTGCTCATTCTTCTGCTTTAAGGTAAAGGTCTACTCCAATCATTACTTCAATAAGGTTACTTCTTAAGTTGTCACATAAATCTTAAAATAGCTTGAAATTCCATCTCAAATGCCATTAAAGACAAAAAGGTAATATTCATAAACTGTTTTTAAAACTCTAAATAGTCCTAATCAAAATTCAACACTTTCAATATGGCGGAATTTTGGCTCGTTCAGATACATCTAGTATAAAGTTACTCAAGAAAAATCCAGCTGATTAAACCAGGTCATTTTATATGCAGCACCCCCCCATTCTAATCAAGCATATAGAGACTGCAAAGGAAAAAGAAAGCTAATCAGAAGAATGCATCTATCAGAATCAGGCAGAGTATGAGTGATCAACTGCTGTGACTGGCAAAGCTACAAGAGGTTAAGAAGAAGAGGATAAAACTCACAAAAAAAGCTCTATTTGCAAGGACTATTTGCAACTAACCCAACAATTTTAATCTTTGGCTCTAGTCTTGGCTTTGGTATTGAGCTTAGTCTCTCCGTTCATAAGTAGGTTCTTTCTAGGTACTCTTGTTTCCCCCCACAGTCTAGAACTGCATGTTAACTTATTCCTATAATGTTTATTCAATGTAGATGATTTTATGCATGATTGCTTGTAGCAAAGTTTTATTTAAATTTACCACAGCCACAGAATGAAGTTGCTTCAAAAGATACAGATTGTGAGTGTTTTTCTTTTCTCTCCCAGGTTGGGGTCTCAACTGCACCCTCTCCCAAATACATCTCAAGTCTCCGCTAAGTGCGGAGCCCATTCCCCCCATCCTGCTTTCCCTCCGCTGGCTGGCGTTGGGGCTCGCCGGTGCACTGGTGGAGCTCGGGGTCTGGGGGTGGATGCCCGGGTGGCTGTTGGCTCATTCCTGGCGGCCTCTCCGCGGGCCCCGGCCGGCCGGGGCCTTGCTGGGGCTCCGGTCTGGGGGTCGGGCCCCCCTGGGGCCTCGGATCCCTGGGGCCCGGGACTGGATTCACTTCGGGGTGGGGCTGGGTGTTGTTCGGGGATTTTCGGTGCCGGTGCCTTCGCTTCGATGTCGGTTCCTGGGCGATGCTTTTCCAATGCTGGTTTTGTGGTATCGGTTCGTGGAGGAGGAGAGCTGCACAGTACTGCTGTTGGGGGTTTGGTGGGGGCGTCAGATGCAATTGTGCTGCTCTTGCTTTGTCCGGTGGGGGAGCGGCGTGGTTTGATCCGCTCTGGCTTTGCGCTGCCCGCGGGCTGCTAGGGGGGGGGGGTGGTTGCGCCGGCTGCGGTCTGCTCTTCTTGCGGTCGGGTGCCGGGTGGCTTTTCTGCTCTTGCGTTGTTTCTGTGCGCGGTGTGTTGCGTTGTGCGCTGTTGGCATCGGTCTTGGTGGGGTGGGGACATGCTTTTGGCCTGGGGGGGGGGGTTTGGGGGGGTTCCGCGGCGCTCGCGGCCGGTTTGCGGCAGATGCGCGTGGGCCCTGGCTGTGGGCGTGGCCGCCTGTGTATTTTTTCCTGGGTGGCGCGGTCGCATTGGGCGTTGCGGCCGGTCGCCGGGACTTGGTGCCTGGGGGCGGGGCGTGTTTCGGTGCTCTATGGGGTGGCCGGCTGCCGGCGGAGCCTGCAGACTCGTCCCCGCAGCTCCCCGGGGCGCCGGCATGGCGGTGGCTGGGGGGCTTCTTCGGGCTGTCTCTCCTCCTCCCTTGGTGGGGGTCTGATTTCCGGGGCTGGCCCCTCCTTGGTGCCTTCGCTCTTGGGGTCCCTTTGGGCGCCTGGGGCTTTGGGTCTCCCGGCGCTGGACTCAGTGCTCTGGGGGGGTGTGCCTCTTCAGCTCTCCACAACAACTATTGAGCATTTTTTCTATGGATAAACTTTACATGCACAAGTGCACCCTCACAAACAATTACAGGTGCTTGGCTCCAGGTACTCAGAGATTCACCTCCATACAGAAACCCCACATTCATATCTTCAGGTAACACAGAGTACATGTCAGACTTAATAATATTACTTTAGCGATAGTTTCAAGGTGTTGCTTTATTGTATGTCTCGTACCATGTCTTTCGGTTGTGCTGTTCTTTTTTCATCTCGTTACAGGTGATGAAGCAGACTGAAAATGTTTTGTCATTATCTCCTTTCTATCTCTTCTTTCTTTCATCCTTTCTCTTTTTTTCTCTTTTTTCCTTTTCTTCTTCTTCTGTTTTTCTGCTCTATTTACATTGCAGTGTCCATATAAACTGTAAAACTCCCTGTATAATTATAATAAAGCAATTTATATGCATGAAACAAGTGGAGCAGTATGGCAATTGCCATACTGCTCCACTTGTGAAAGTAAATCCTGTTGGGCTTTTTTTGGCATCAAGACAATTATTCTTATTGCCACATTGCCAGACAGGACACTGTAAAAAAGAAAAAAAAAAAGATACAGAATTGAAATTAACAAGTAAAGCTTCTTAAAAATGATCACTTTTGCTTGTTTACATTTATTTCTTGTTATACTCTATCACAGTTTTCCTTTGTGTGTCTACAGAAAAAGTCAAACTCACTGTGAGAAATCCACCTCAGTCTAAAGACAAGACTTCTCCAAAGCAACGATTACATCATTTAAAAAAAATACAACAGTTGAAATATGCAGAAAAAGACCTGCCATGCTCCCTTAGAATATCACACAGAGTTTGAATACAGTGACATTGTTGATTAATGAAATACAATGAACAAAAAAAACATGAAATTGCTTTTGGTTACATACCAGTCATTAAAGCAGCATGGGCTTGGGGCCACAATGAAGACTACTGTGGCTTGTGATCATTCTCAAATTTCTACCATATGATTGCAGCAGACATAACCAATCCTGCGGTCAAATTCTGCTCATAAAGAAGGCCAAGACCTCTGCTCAGTTATTATGGCTGAAAGCATTGACTGCTGTACCATTGTGTGTGTTGGAAAAATCTTCTGTGTGTCTGTATGCTGTACAAAACAAAAGAGGGACACTGCCAAACTTGGCGGGCCTCAAAATACCCTGTAGATATGCATCCTTTCATATGAAATTATTTCTGAAATAACAAGCTTTCATTTAAAAAGAAAACTCAGTATATTTTTGAAACTACAGGCAAATGTAGTCTCCTGTGGGGAAAGCTGTTGTGTGCTTCCAATGGGTGCAAAATACGTAGTTAAATTATCTGGCATTGCTGTAATTAAGTGAAATTTTTCTGTACTTAGTAGTTTAAGTAGGGTAAAACTTTTTTATTGCTTAAGCGGGTTCCAAGATATATTACTCACATTTAAACTCAGTTTCCAGTCCCCACATTTATCTGTGCACTCGGCTGTCTCTACTCTCACAGCTTAAGCTACATGTGGCTGAACAACGCCATTGGCCAAGTGTAAAAATGCTTTCTTCTAATTTGTTGGATTTGAATACATGCAATTTTGTTTTCTATTTCCTTTAGATATTTTAAACACTTAGTATACAAACTCTAAAGAGGCATTACTGAGTTTTCTAATGATACTGCCGATCCTGTGGCCATAACACAGAACTGCAGCACTCTTCTGCTTGTTCTCGTGGCTCTTGCTTGTAATTGACAAGATTTCTTCATTTTTTCACTTTACATGGAGTTGCTGTTGTCTATGTTTAGCAGGATACTCTTCACTTCTGAGTATTCACAGAATCCATCTTTCATATAAAGCTTTGTTTGTTAGGTTTTAACACAAATGCAATTTTCATATCTACAGAACAGTATGGGAACAAAGGTCTCAGTCTAATCATCAAAACATTTTATATGTAAAAGGTCAAATAAAAAGGCTATTTTAAAGATATTTTTCTGTTAAAACTTACAAAATGTGCTTTATATTAGTTTTTCAAATATTAGTCAGCCCTGGGTTTTATTTTAATATATATTCCTTTTCTTCAATAATCAAAATGGAGTACATAAAAGCTCAAGTTCTAAAATAAAAAAATTAAATTTAGCTGTTAAAAGTTATATTGGTCTATATAAATAAAAACTGATCCTTAAAAATAAATGCAGAGTAAGACTATTTTTTACAATTGAATGGCATTACAGAGAGTCCGAAAGAAAACAGCTGATAGTGGGACACTGAAATTAAACAATAGCTTATGCATCATTAAAAAGACAAAAACTTCCCAAAGAGTTTCTACAAGGTCTCACATGCGCTTAATTGTTGCTACATAAATAAACTGATTTTACTTAAAATGCTGACATGTTGCATTTTCATGTTGCATTTTCTTTTATAAAAGTGCTTCTTGAATTAGAAACAGTTTACATTTGAGAAAATTAGTATTTAATCCAATGCCACATTTTGAGTTTTCAAAGCAACATAAAATGCATCACTCTGTAAGAGACAGTATCTAAAAAAAACAACAACAAAAAAACTGTTTGATAAATAGTATGATATTTAAAAGTTTAATTTCCATTCTATAAGATGAAATATGTGTTTGATATTCTACCAACCTGCAAACATTCTCCCTCTCACAGACCTCTCTGTTAATCATTAAAGGTTCTGTTTTTTTGAGGTTTTGAGTATAAAAATGTTGGAACCTACAAAGGCACTCGGAAAGCGCAGACCTCTGCTAAGCAGCTTGTTTCCACCTCATATTTTGGTTTATACCTCAAACAAAAATTTCTAATTTCTAAAAACAAATTGTTTAATGATAACTCTCAAAGTTTCATGATACAGCCTCCACACCATGACCTATACATATTCAGTCTAGGAAGCAGACTTCCTAGATTGAAACTGCTGGCGACACTACTACTGGCACGTTCCAATTTATAGACTGCATTCACATAAGAAAAGGTTGTCTAATGAGTTGCAAATTACCCCACTGGGGCCATTTGGCACCCTCCGTTAGAAGGAGTAGTGAGAAAAGGCTGGTAGTTCTGGTGTTAAGAGGCAATGTACCCATGTTTTCAATTCATTGCTTGTATTAATTGTCCCTTTTTGAACTCATTATCTGCTTAATGCACAACTGTGAAAACACATAATCAGACACCAAACTTTTCTCCATGTGGAGAACTAAAGAGCTGTCCGAATACACCAGTGACAAATTAGTTTTTACAGCACTAGTGGCTCATTTTATGATCAGTAGGCTGACAGGAAAGCGAGACGGAGAGAGACATGCAGGAAAGGACCACAGGCCAGATTAGAACCCGGGTCGCCCACAAGGAGTAAGGCCTCCATAGATGGGTCGTGTGCCATAACCACTGCGCCACCAAACCACGATCTGTACCATCAGCTCATTTGCGCAACCAGATACATCCAGTTTGCCCTCGATTTTATTTAGCAAAAAATACCTGAAATACGTTTTTTCCCTCCGAAGAAATAGTAAGCGCACTAAACTATAATGTGATATGGTTAGTAATGTATTTTCTAAGGAAAAAATTGCCTTTAAATCCTTTTTGTTTTATCACTCGTCTGTGCCCGATCCGCACCGGAAATTGACTGATACGCTACTTCGGGAGCTAACATTTTCGGCTTTGGATTTAAACATAAATCTAGTCTTTTGAGTTTTATGTTTTCCTTTGGTGTTAACATTATGGTATATAGTGCGAAACCTAAAGAGAACAGCACAACTAAAATGCAGATAAACATGGTTTAATTATATTTTGCCGGACTACTTTGAGCAAACCCCATGATAACGTCAGATAAGCAGTTTAAGAGAGAAAATGTAAAAAGCATCAAAATTGTCTCATGAAAGTCACACAATATCTGTGTATTAGCATTCTTTAGTGAGTTATGAATAGAAATAAGTAGTTTTAGTGCAATATTTGTGGAAACCCGGATGTATATTTGGTTGTGCATGTGCAAATGAACTGATGGTATGGATCGTGCTTCCATGAGGGATCAGGTAGTGACAGTGACACGCAGTGTTGGGCAAGCTACTTGTCCAGTGTAGTGAGCTAAGCTATCAGTTACTCAGCAATAAATTAAGCTTCCCTACACAAAAGCTACCACCTAAAGAATTATAGCAAACTAAGTTACACTAATGTGTTAACAGTAGCTTAACTACATCAGAAGCTACTTAACATTGTACCAACCTAATATCAATTCAAAATGAGTCTGGTTAAAATATTTATTAAAGATCAGCCAATGACATTACACAGTGTAAAAATTGCTTTATAATCAGCATAATAAAAAAAAACTAAAGTAATTACTAGTAAACAATCTGCTGTTATTAGAACCAAATTAAAGTTACTGTGTAGTGTTCTACACATCGAAACATGACTATGAGTTAACATTCAATGGACATCTCTAGGGAAAACAAAACCCTACAAAAGGCATCTTATTTTATTAGGGTCTCCCTTAGAGAAAACTTCTTCAGACCTCAATTAAACAGTCGATTCAAGTAACAAATGAAACTGTTTACAAAAAAAGGTGAAAAAATAAAGAAGCTAATTGAGAGATATATATACATTTATGTCTCACCGTATAATTTAATTTCTACCTACATATTTATTATTCATTGTATTTTGGGGGGTAATTAATTGAATGATTATTTATTTATTGAGGATGTATTTATTTATGTATTCATTTTTATACATGGGAGAGCTGTTCCTCCATACCTAAAAAATCTTATCTGTGCAAAAACGCCTTAAACATCTTAACACGTACTTTTTATCAGAGGATTCAACAAGTTTCAAAATCTCTGAAGATAAGGCGTTCTGCTCCTGTCTCCTCCTCCATCCTGTGTGTGTGGCTCTGTGTGTGTGCGTGTGTCTGTGTGTGTCATTCTTTGAGTTCCACTGCAGTGCGCATGCGCATGTTTCGTAGATACAGACAGGAGCGGCAGAATAGAGGCTCATGCATGAATGTCCAACGAATAACTCCGATTGTTGTTTCAAAAACAGAACACCTGGTTTCATTACTTAGTTTTGCCCTGGATTTTGTAGCGTTTGTGGACACTACGTCGCTACTTGATAAAACCAATAACGTCACTCCAGGAAAGTTACTTGATAAATAAAGCAGCGACGCTATGGGCAAGCTACTGGAAAATGTAGTTAAACTAATAGCTTCGCTACATGTAGCGGCGCTACTGCCCATCACTGGTGACACGACAACTGAACAATATTATTTGGCAAGCTACATTGTAGCCAGAGTGCGAAATACGGGGGGGTCCGATACTATATTTATTTACTGTTCTTTTGCACTGTTACTGTTACAAATGCTATATCTTACATAATTGGTAATAATAATAATTTTTCTGCTGCCATTACCATCTGCCTTTTTGCACTAGCATAAGTATTGCATATTTTATATTATTGTAGGCTACATTTTACATTTTATTGTGAAATTGAATGTTTAAATTTTAGTATTAGGAACTGATCTTATCTGTTGTGCCTGTGCACTTTATCGGTTTCACTGTTGGTGAATGAGAAACGAACGTCCTCTCGATTCCTTGTATGTCTGGTGAATCTAAAGAATTGACATTAAAGCTGACTTTGACTTTGAAATGTTATAGGCCTACTGCATATTGAGAAAATTTAGATCGGTATTGCACAACAATCGGGAGATGGGGACCCCTCCAAATATTGACAGGTATTTCGCACACTGATTGTAGCCATAGCTAACCTGCTGCTTTACATTTCGTCACTGGGTTTTCTGGGTCTAACCAGTAGGCAATGTGGGCTTGGTGTCTTGGTACAAACAACTTTATGTATGTATATGTTGTATCTTAGGTTCTGCAATGTTTGCTATTAGCTCTATCATCAAAATCTTTCTATGGAAATCTGTTTTTTGTTCTTTTTTTAAACTTTCAAATATTATTTAAAAAAAAAACCTCCTATCTACTGCCTTTACACTAAACCATTTGGCACATGTATACACACATCATGATCCAATTTCTTTTTTTTTTTCTGTCAATGTAAACAAAGATTTTGAATTACATCAACCACGGTTTAGATTGAATCGGGGGAATTTTGCATGTGTAAATCTAGCCATGAATAATTATGTTTTCATTACAATTAAATTAAAAACAATTTTGCTTGCAAGGTTTTAACTTTGTTCATGTTAAAAAATGAACAAAGATTATAGAAAGATAAAAACAAACAACCAAAAAAGGAATCAAAAAAATACTTATTTGCATGTCATTCATGTAATTTTTAAATCAACCAAACATTTTAAGTGTGAATTTTGTGAAACTGTAGTGTTCTCTACCACTTAAAGCATAAACTGTTTACAACTAGCCATAGAGAGATAATCCACTGAAAGTGTAAAATGTTGAAAATGTTCTACAATAAAAAAGAGCAATTGCTCAGTATCAGAAACGCATTTACCTTACAAACTCATTGGGGGGGTTGGGATTGATCAGACATGCCTCTTCATAATACATTAAAGCAAGTCCAAAAGTGAAACAAAAAAGAAGACAACACAAAGATCAAAGCAGCAAAAAAGATACAAGAAATCAAAGAAAGATACTGACCTAATAACTGACCATCGCGTCATGCTGTTCTACGGCCTGTTTCTAGAAATTCAGATTAGATTTAAAATGTTGAGAACAACAGGAGATGTTCAATATGCCCATGCAAATCAGATCTAAAATTCAGTTTCATGATTCCCTGGCAATGTCTTGCTTACTTCTTCATGTTACTTTCTAAAATAACAGATTCATTTTCGACTCCAGGGAACAACTTTATAAAATTTAGATGACATGCTTATGGCTGAAAAAAATGAAAGAACAAAGCTGAGAAGAATAGACAGTCATGATGCTGATTGAAAATATAAGTAAATTCAGTGAAAACAAAAAAAAATGTTTTGGTTCTTTTTTTTTTGTTCCTGTAACTTTCCCACTTGGCTACATAAACTGGCATATTTGGGTCTTTACTTTGTGTCCTTGTTGTCCTTGAGCCTGTTTGTTTCCATTCTGGTGCATGCTTGCACTCGCAGGGGTTATCAGAAATTGATGATTTTGTTCTGGTCTTTCCCAACTACCCGTGTGAGTGGTGAGCTGTGAAAACAAGCTGCACAGACAGAGGTCACAATGTAATTCAGCAAGATGATCATTCTGGTCACTGGATAATTACATTATTATATGGGAGCAGACAGGTAATGCAACGAAAATGACCAGCCGGGACTCCTTTTTTAGTCGTTAAGGGGTCGGGGATGGGTGGAGGTTAGGAGATCTTTGAAAATCTCTGTAATTTAATTTAATAATATGCCCTTATTAGAAAATTACACTGCTACTTTGCTGTAGCCATGAGCTAAAGATGGAGCCTTTTTATAAGGATTTGTGTAAGAATTGTGTTTTTATTTTTTAGACTTTTATTTTGACTAATTTTGTGTACCACAGAAGGATGCAAACAAGCTACTTTTGTGGAAAATTAAGCCAGTTATTCTAAATGAAGAGAGATACTGGTTTTGAAGTGTGCACACTTGTTAAATTAGTAAGCTTTTCACAGTAACCAACAATGGAGAGCTTTATCATTTTTAATTGAACTTTATTGATCTCACATTGGAGAAATTTACCTCCGCATTTAACCCATCCCCTTGGGGAACAGTGGGCTGCCAATGTGCGGCGCCCGGGGGAGTAGTGTGGATTTAAGGGTCTTGCTCAGGGACCTAGAGTGCAGGCTGTGGGGATCAAACCGCACAATCTCACTGCTCTAATCAGTTGGCCAACACTTACCCCAAAAGTTGGGGTAACCAGTAAAGGAATCATTATACGCACTCAAACCAGTCTGGCATGCGCCAAACTCTGAAAAATTCTCAAGCCACCATCCCCGTACTCAGTTCCATCTCTGCGTGTGTTCTGCTCCGTCTCTACGAGCGCTCGACCTGCTCTCTCTGAGCTTCATAGCTGCGTGCTCGGCAGAATCTCGGCTCTGTCTCTGCGCTCGAGACCTTATAAATGTATGCAAATGAACAACACAATCACACTTGGCTTTTTTTCATCCAATCAAAGTATACAGGTGCTGGTCATAAAATTAGAATATCATGAAAAAGTAGATTGATTTCAGTAATTCCATTTAAAAAGTGAAACTTGTATATTATATTCATGCATTACATACAAACTCATATATTTCAGATGTTTATTTTGTTTAATTTTGATGATTACAAATGACAACAAATGAAAATCTCAAATTCATCATATCAGAAAATTAGAATATTACTGAAGACCAATAAAAACAAAGGATTTATAGAAATGTTGGCCAACTGAAAAGTATGAACATGAAAAGTATGAGCATGTACAGCACTCAGTATTTAGTTGGGCCTCCTTTGGCCTGTATTACTGCAGCAATGCGGCGTGGCATGGAGTCGATCAGTCTGTGGCACTGCTCAGGTGTTATGATAGCCCAGGTTGCTCTAATAGTGGCTTTTAGCTCTTCTGAATTGTTGGGTCTGGTGTATTGCATCTTCTTCTTCACAATACCCCATAGATTTTCTATGGGGTTAAGGTCAGGAGAGTTTGCTGGCCAATTAAGAACAGGGATACCATGGTCCTTCAACCAGGTACTGGTAGCTTTGGCACTGTGTGCAGGTGCCAAGTCCTGTTGGAAAATGAAATCTGCATCTCCAAAAAGTTGGTCAGCTGCAGGAAGCATGAAGTGCTCTAAAACTTCCTGGTATGTGGCTGCGTTGACCCTGGACCTCAGAAAACACAATGGACCAACACCAGCAGATGACATGGCACCCCAAACCATCACTGACTGTGGAAACTTTACACTGGACTTCAAGCAACGTGGATGAAGTGCCTCTCTTCTTTTCCTCCAGACTCTGGGACCTTGATTTCCAAAGGAAATGCAAAATTTACTTTCATCAGAGAACATGACTTTGGACCACTCACCAGCAGTCCAGTCCTGTTTCTCTTTAGACGCTTCTGACGCTGTCTGTGGTTCAAGAGTGGCTTGACACAAGGAATGCGACAGCAGAAACCCATGTCTTTCATACGTCTGTGTGTGGTGGTTCTTGAAGCACTCACTCCAGCTGCAGTCCACTCTTTGTGAATCTCCCCCACATTTTTGAAGGGGTTTTGTTTCACAATCCTCTCCAGGGTGCGGTTATCTCTCTTGCTTGTACACTTTTTTCGACCACATCTTTTCCTTCCCTTCGCCTCTCTATTAATGTGCTTGGACACTGAGCTCTGTGAACAGCCAGCCTCTTTAGCGATGACCTTTTGTGTCTTGCCCTCCTTGTGCAAGGTGTCGATGGTCGTCTTTTGGACAACTGTCAAGTCAGCAGTCTTCCCCATGATTGTGTAGCCTATAGAACTAGACTGAAAGACCATTTAAAGGCTTTTGCAGGTGGTTTGAGTTAATTAGCTGATTAGAGTGTGGCACCAGGGGCCATCAATTTTGAACCTTTTCACAATATTCTAATTTTCTGATATGATGAATTTGAGATTTTCATTTGTTGTCATTTGTAATCATCAAAATTAAACAAAATAAACATCTGAAATATATGAGTTTGTATGTAATGTATGAATATAATATACAAGTTTCACTTTTTAAATGGAATTACTGAAATCAATCTACTTTTTCATGATATTCTAATTTTATGACCAGCACCTGTATGTTCCAAATAATACATCCAATTTAATGAAAAACTGCCCGAGAGGAGTGTTGGTGGCGTCTGCTGTCTGAATGATTGTGTTTTAATGAATATGACACTGAACTAGAATCGGAGCAAAGTAAACTTCTTAATGGACGGATTTCTTCAATCCATTATAAGGCCAATATGATCCCAAACGATTCTCCTCTGTAGACTGAACCTCCATCACTGACTTACCTGATTTAAAATTAAATTGTGGAACTACAAATGAAACACTACTCCTATTATTTAGATATTTTGAAGCATCCATAACAATTTTAACATGCATAATATTTTGATATAAATATTGTTGAACCATACTTGAACCTGAAATATCCTCCTTGTTTTTCCGTTTAAACAGCTAAGTTAAATCTGTATCAAGAGCAAGCAACAGAGATGGATGAGTTAATGATCTAGTAACTTTTACTGACATTAATTTGAGATAATTCAAGATTTTTTATAATAATATCTGCTGTCCATCAATTGGTTAGTAGTGTTGACAGCATAACTGCAAGAGTGGTTTGATTTCCTGATTGTGTTTTGTTTTTGTTTAATGTTTATGTATTTAGCAGAGACTTTTATTCAAAGCCAGTTACAAAGTAGATGTTAGCGTTAAGAGTCTTGTCTAATGACCCATACTGGCAGCTCATTCCCCCCAACGGGGAGATAAACCCGGGCTTCCTGTAAGCAGGACAGGTGACTTACCACTTGAGCTAGCCAGTTGGTTTTTTATCAAACCGGATGCGGTATTTGGAACGAATACATTGATTGGATGAAAAAAAGCTGAGTGTGATTGGCTGATGGTTTGGTTTATGTATGTACATTTATGAAGTCATGAGTGCCAGAGACAGTCGAGCGAGCGGAGAAACAGCAGAGCTAGAAGGGTGTCCACATGACATGTGGACACTGTTAAGTTAGTCTCAAGTTTATATCAATGTCTTTTATTAGATTTATCAGTGTCCTAATGCTGGTCATACATAAGATCCATATATTTTAAATCTTCCATTTAAGGCTTATTTCTAATCCAGTAAAGGGTCTTTCATGCTTACTTTTAAATGTAATGTCTTTCATAAGGTATTTATAAAAGAAATTAACAAAAAGCAGCATGAAAAGAAATTCCTTTACACGTCAGCTTTACCTTAACATAGGCCCTAATGTTGAAGAACATATTTTGAGAAAACACAGAGACAACTGTAAAATAAAAAAAATTGACATGCAACAATAAACCATCTATATGTGCCTTTTGCTATGTAGTATATGAGCATGGATGCCAAAGTATGTTTAACAGATCATCCAAACAATAACAAACATAGCAAATTAAGATTTATTTATTTTTTACTTTTACTTACAAAATCAAATATTAAGTCTTTGTTCAAAAAGTTTAACATCTTTTGAAATTATGAGAGAATATTCAAGCCTCATCTACACTACTCTAGACATATTTTTTGTCCATCTTGTGAATAAAAAATGAAATGGTCCGTAGGGTTCCAAATAAAAAACGTTACAACATTCACTTTGTAGCAGCAGGTGGTAATACCAGCATCAACATTGATCACACTGAATAAATGTTTAGAAAAGATAATTTCCACATTTCTAGCCTACATGTTACAAACACAAAATTAATTTATACAATTACTCTTTTCAAAGGATTTTTCAGCAAAACATTTTTGGAAATGCCATGATAGCAAACCATTTTATTAGAAATGTATACAGTTTTTAAAATTTATAGCTTCTATTTAAGGCATAGCTATTCTGTTAAATTGTTGAAAATGCATCAACCAAATGCATCAAATATGTCAAACAGGGAAGTAACAGTGGACAATGGACAGAGACAGAAGGCAAAAAGTAAGACATTTGGAGAGGAAGAAAGAGATTAAGAACAGTGGCTTCTGGCCCCGTTGTTGTATCAACAAAGCAAAAGGGAAGGGAGAGAGAGAGGAGAGAAATGAAAAGGAAAATGACAAGACAACTAGACACCAGCATCAAAGCAGGTCAGCAGAAACCAGGCTTCGAAGCAATATCAAAGCCCTCTACAAGGGGCACTAGAGGAGAAGACAAGAGCTAGAATGGCAACAAAGACAGTTATGTGAGCGAGTGAGTTAGACTTCTTTTAGCAGCTATATATACGTCTGTAAATGCTAAATAACTGTGTCCCTTTGAGGTTTCGCATGTGGACAGTTCTGTATACATTGTATTTTCAAATATGTAATTATTTTTGTGCATGTGTATGTTTATTTTATACTCTTAAGTGCCAACATAGCAAACACAATCAGTCTTCATTCTCTAAATTCTCTTCAACTTGCAGATGAGCCTTTGGCAGCACTGCTTGTCCAAGCCTCAGAAAGCAAGACTACCAACACAGATGGTCTGGAGATGATGGACTATAAACATGTTTGCAGAGCACAAGTGGCAGGCTGCCAGTATGCTAACAAAGCCGTGACTTGCAGGTCCCAACAACAGTATGTTTGGGGAGATATGAAGATGTTGAGTGGGTTGGCAGCAATTTATCTTTAACAGCTACAGGAAACGTCTTTCTAATTCAAAAGTTTTTTGTTTTTTATTTCTTGTCTGGCCTAGGTGACACTAATGGAGACATACATTTTTTTTAAAATATTTGATATTTTACTGTTTATTTGTTCTGACATATGAGGATTTTCACTTAAGGTGAACAATTAAGGTGAACTGAGAAACGTTCTTAAGATGTGTATCGGCACATTATGAGCTTTAATAGGCTATTTATTTCTCCAGCTCATTAAAAAAAAAAAAAAAAACTACAAGTCAAATGGGCTCATTACAACTAGTTTAATAGATTTTCTAATTTTGATGGACAGAGTTTATTTAAAAAACAAACATAAAACAAACAAAAGAACATATCACTAAGAAAATTACCTGGAACTATTTTTGCTAGAAAAAATTATGTTTAGCTATAGCAAGGCATGCACATTGATGGGGTAGACTGCTGACTTGCATTATTATCAGTTTCCCTAAGAAGGGTAAGCAATAAAGGTCATTGCTAAGGAAGAAGGCTCCTCACAATGCGATGTAACGTAAGCATGTTCATGGAAAGTATTCAAAGTTGAAAGTGTGGTAGAATAATGTCCTGGTGTTTCTCTATGCTTAATAATCTACAAAGCAAAGGTGTCTATCAGGAAACGTTTAGCAGACCTAAAGGTTCATATAGCGTACAAACTTTAGAGAAATGTTGATTTCATTTTCTAGCAGATCATGCCAATTAACTACTGCTAATTGGTTAAATTAAAGTGGTAGTACTCTGCTTGATCTGCCAGCAAAGTCTTTAGATATAAACCCCATATAGAATCCATCTACTGTCAACGTTACAATCTAATTTTCATTTTCTTGTTTTGATCATGCAATAATTAATTAGTGTATACACAACATGCACACTATAAACAGCCATAGACATGTCTTGTCTGAGAATATATTGCTGAAATGAACTTATATGCCACTGAGTGTTCTCTTTTTGCATTTGCCTTAGGTCTTTCAGGTTTTGTGATGATAGTTTTATTGAGAAGTGATTGCTCCAATTAATAAAATGGAATATGTGGATGGTATGGATGGATGTGGATCATTTCTGTGACAGAATTATGTGGAAATGTATGCCGTTAATAACAAAATAACATCAAAGGATTAGTAAAGAGATATGGGCTGCAGCAAACAATGAGTTTGAGGATTTTTTAAAAGTATGTTTTAAGGAAAAATTAAGGAGGGTAGTGTTAAAAAAACGGAGAAATAAGAAAATAAGAGAGACTGGGAGTAAAAGAGGGCATAGTGGCAAAGACGAAGGTACTTAAGAAGTGAAGTGATACAAAGAGCGCTCTAGACAGTGGAAAAAAAGAGAGTAAAGTGACTGCTGAATGTCACATGGAAAGAGTCCCTAATTGGCCAATCAGCCGACCCCAGATTGAGGCTGCCACTTTCTCTGACACTGCGAGTGCACCTGTACCTTTGACAGGCTCAACCACACACACACACACAGACATACCTTCAAATATAACAGCTGGTACCATTACAACCTCCTCATCTTCCCTCTCCATTTTTGATATGTACTTTTGAGAAGGATCTCTGACAGAAGGGAATTGTTAAGAAATTATTAAAAAAAGGTGATGAAAAGGCAATAAAAGTTTAGTTTTATTATTTAAAACCTAACAGAAAACAAATTATCTCCATCATTAAGTATACACCACCAGCCATCTATTTTGCATAAAATATTTAACGCACTAATATAATTCATTTTTAAATATACTTGGCATCGAAAAGGTTTCGGCAGTTTTTTGTGTATGGTCAAAGTTTTCCTATTTGATAAAATAAGCAAATTCCAAAAGTATGTGTTTAGTCTTTTTTTCCCCCTTTGTTTTTAAGTTGCAAACTCAAGCAGTGGGTATAAAATACCATAATATTCTTGCAAAGATATTATTCTCAGTGGGACAAAAATACAATATTCCATCCTCATTTGTATTATGCAGCACAATTGAGACTTATGAACTCACTTGGTAAAGATGTGTAAAAATCATTTACTAAATGAACCTTTATGACATTTATGCTAAAACTGTAACATCTAATTTTTAAAATCCTATCTATATAAAAAAAGTTATCTTATAATCTCTGTTGCCACATTTATTTATTTTTTATTTGAAATAAGCTTTCTGATTCAAATACTGATGGTTAGAGGTTTAATTGAATGCTAATGCTCAGTACAGACCGAACGAGTCACGTGCTGCTGAAGCTAACTGCTACATCATGAGCCGCCCCCTCTTTGTTTCAGATGGCCCCCACCAGAACCAGAACCCCTGGGGCCAGTTAAGCTAACATGTCTTTCAGCCTCATCATAGTTTAATGCATTCTCGAGTCATTATTATTTTTTCCACTATAAACTGAATGAAACTGTTTGGACGGCAGTTAACATCTGTGTCAGGGTTATTTACATTTTATCTGCTGCTATTATAAAGCACACTTTAAGCCTTACAACTTTGAACATCACTAGAACTTTGAACGGACTCTTAAACCCCTCTTCTCCTCTTATTTCTTTAATTTTGCTTATTTTCAGTAGTGTTTAGTGTTTTGCATAGTTATTAGATATAACACTCTGTGATTGTAGCTAAAAAAGGCACCATTGTATTTTTAACCCGTGTTCTTTTGTGTTCATGTCGCACAGTGAACGATTTGTCACTCAGGTTGGATTCACTCTTCTTTCAGTAGCATCCAAATGAACATAGACCCATTTATTTGGCTGGTGATTAATAACGTTGCTTATAGCCATAGCCTAAATTACTGAATTGGTGAAAGCCAACTGGATTTTTAACAGCCGGATTCAGGAGTCTAACCCTTTTAGGAAAGGGGCCAAAACCCTGGTCAGTAAGCAAGCTTTACCCTTGATTTGAACTTCTAGTTCTATTTATTTAATACATTCATAATCTTCTGGTAAGCTGAATGGTACAACAATGCTTTTTAAAGTGATTTTTCCAATTTCCTGTTTCTTGGTTGTTTCTATGATATGACAGAAAGGTCAATGTCTCAAACACCGAAATAACACTAGAACCACCAGTCTTTTCTCACTACTCCTTCTAAATGGCAACACTGGGGTAATTTGTAACTCATTAGGAAACCTTTTATTATGTGAATGCAGCCTATAGGTTGGAATGTGCCAGTACCAGAGTCACCAGCAGTTTCAGCCAAAGAAAATCTGAATGCAAATATAGGCCATGGGGTGGAGGCTGTTTCCAAAAAAAAAAAGGGTTATCATGAAACATATGTCAATTAACACATTTTAGTTTGAGGAGTAAATTGCAATATGAGGCGGAAAGTAATGTAGCTGCATAGCAGAGGTATGCGCTGTAGAGCACCTTTCTGGTTCCAACATTTTAATACTCAAAAACTCATCAAACACAACCGTTAAACTTCTAAACATATATGGCCCACACCAGAGAAAACCCAAGGTGTAGACATTGGATGTCATAAGTATGAAACAAAATTAGTGAATTCAAGTGAAATAGTTTATTGTTCAAACTCAAAGATTTGAAATTGAAATAGCTGATTAGTCAAAATCAGACAATAAATGTAATGATCCTTGTTGCTCTCCTCTGCTTTTCTCCAACCTCTGCTTATTAGCTCTCATTTCATCCACCTGCACCTGCTGCTATTTAAACCTCTGGACCCAAGCCATTGGTGCCAGATTATTCAAGGTTTCTAGCAAGACTAACTCTAACGTTCCCTTTGTTTGGTTCTGCCGGTTCCTGATTTCTTTTCAGCACACGGACCTCTGAGTTTTTGACCGCACCTGTTTGATCTGTTTGCCTGTTCTGGACTGTTACCTGATTCCGCTGGTGCCCACACTGGACCTGTCTGACCACAGCTTGGATTACCCTTCTGGATTCATTCGGTTCCCATATATGCTGTGGCTGCTGAAGCCTCTACTCATGCAGAGCTCCCAGAAAGCACGGCAAGGGAAGGTTATTCCACAGAAAAAGCATGGTCCCCTCTTAAGGCTGATTTATACTCAGAAACCAGGTTGTCTCCGACCACGGAATATCTGTGTCAACACAGATATGCCCCTCCCCTTCCGCAGACACTCTGGTGCACCTCTCCAACATTGTAGGTGACTGCCGACAGTGCCGCAGATAGGAGGCCTCTGATTGGTCAGATCTACATCCGCTCTAAACTATGTCATTTGGTACCTACCAGATTGTTTTGTTTGTATGACCATTGTGGAAACAACTCATGAATATGGACCAGATAGAAGAGCGAATCTGCGAAGAAGTGAGGAAGTACCCACATCTTTACAACTCTTGTTCTCCACACTACAAGGACAGCACATATTCAAGCAATTCATGGAGGCCACAATGGAGGGACATATCTTCATGTCCTGGCTGGAACCCTTCATTAAACATTGACAAACAACGTCAAAATTCCCTTCAGAGGTAAACTTCATATATATTTCTACTTAAACCATGAGCCTAGCTTGCTAACGTGAGTGAACATGTACTATCTTTCTTGCGGTACAGACAGTGCTGATTGTTGTTCGAACAAAAGTAACTACTAATCTAATGTTTGGTCAACATGGCTCCAAAGCCCTTTGTTTAGAGTTTGAATAAAGCTATACAAAGCTAGAGCACCCAAGCTCCCCAAATACAATGCTGTCTATATGTGCTAAGCAATGTCTGTGTCTGCATGCTAAATCCACCACACCCACAATCCTAGATAGTTTGTGATTGTCCCTCTGTTGCACACTGTTGCTCGAGTCTAACCTGCCCTTAAGTTTGCATTTTGCCTTTGGCCCTCTGAGTAACAACTGGTCAGCTGATCAGCTGAGAGGGTGTGTAGGGATGGAGCTTAGACAGGTAGACAGCACAATTAAGAGATTTAAAAGCATATAATATTATTTTAAAATCAATCCCTAAATTTACTGGCAGCCAATGAAATTACGCTAAAAGGGGAAATATGATTAAATTTGCTACACCTGTTCAGACATTCCAAGTTCCAAAAACTAATTTGAGGGAGATGCTCCCCCCCTTTCTGGTCCATATCCAATAAAATCCTTCTCTATGGGTCCACGCTGGAGAGCAGAGGTCCGCTTTGCTTGGGGAAGCAAGGATCCAGAATCCGGCCAGGAAAAGAGTTTGTCTGATCTGAATGGTTCTGACCCTCAAAGTACGAATGAAGGAAGCTCCTCTCCTTGGCCCACAGCTTTTTTTCTAGAAGGTCCAGGAAGCTCTGCACAAGCCTGGCAGCCTGTACTCTTATCACGGAACCTGTGGCTTCGATGTTAGAGAGGGACGGGCCTGCAGTCTTCACCAGCCGTCTCACCGTTGCAATCTTGGAATGGTGCAGCGCCTCCAACGCCCCTGGTCCTGCGGCACCAAACACCTCTGGCCTTGACCCACAGATTAATGGCTCTTATCACAGGCAGTGCAGAGAGTTAGACCTTAGGCAATTCCCTTAACTTTAAAAGATTTTAAAGTTTCTGCCTCGCTTTCCGTAAACTTCCTGAATGTTACCTGCGCCGCCATGTGGTTTTGCTTGTTTACCTCTAGAAAGCACTAGTGCTGTAGATCGCCACTAGGAGGCGAGGAACCATGCTGTCGTGGTGTGTTAATGGTCTTAAGGAACAGAGTGCTGTTAACTGATCCAAGCTCGGCACGGATCGTTTTTTTTAGAGGGTAGTGTAAATGGGGCTAATGTCTGCTTCTGTCTCTGTCTTGAACCCCAGTCGGCCTCTGCAGATTGCCGCCTACACTGAGCCTGGTCCTGCTCAGAGTTTTTTCTTTAAAAGGAAGCTTCCCTTAACACTGTCGCTATCAGCATTATTTGTGTGAGGGATTGCTTTTGATTTAATTAGTCGGTACAATTAGCTGATTTTCCTTAGATAGAAAACATTGAACCAATCTGACAGTATGATCTGGTTGAATTGTCTTTGTAAAGTCCCTTGAGATGACATGTGTTGTGAATTGGTGCTATAAAATAAAACAGAATTTAATTGAATTAATAACCTAATAACCAAGAGAAAGAATAATAAAAGTAAATGCACCCGTGTCTAAATTGACATCTGCAGTTGTTGCTGTTATAAGCTGTTACTGTTCTAAAACTCCAAAAACCTGTCTAAAATAGCTCTACTTTTATACTTAGGAGACATGTCCCACCTATGACTGATGTTCATTTGAAACACAGAAATGTCATTGTTTGATTACTTGTTACTGGAAAACGTTAATATCTTTCTTTGAATAAAAAAGGTGAAGAAGACTCACTCATGCTGTTGATCAGTTACTGAATGATATCTAGTATAACCTCACTGCTACACAAATACACATACAATTTCATCCTGCTACAGTGATTGATTTGTAAATCTTACATATCTACAGAAAAATAAATGCCTGCGCTCTGCTTCCAAACAAGCATACACAGACACACACCTACACACATACCCACACAGTGAAGAAAGATGAATTACCAAAAGCATGGAATCTGACTTAACCCATAGTGGAAATGGGTCACAAGGGAGGAAACAGGTCATCAGGGAAATGACTGCAGTTCCTCTACTTTTGTCTCTGTCTGGAACCCTGAATAGCCTTCTCTTTCTCATTGTGTGCCTGCTCCACAGAAATACGTTTATGATTTGGTATCAAATTCAAGTCCAAAGAATAAAGTAACTAAACTGTTATGCTGTTTCTTTCTGGTTCAGCTTAAAGTAGAGAGCACATTAGTATTTCAGTTAAAAATTTCTTGAATAGATAGTTGAAGAGGTAGTCATTTTGGTCACGACTTGTTTGTGGACTTTTAACCTCAGTCATAATGCCTTTTTTTTTTACTTTAATGAACTTCAGCTTTTCATTCACTTTCAAATCCTGTGTACCCAAACCATTAAATAAACGTTTTAATCAAATGAATAATTGTTGCCTGATCAGTTTTTATTTATTTGTTTTATTTAAACTTTGTATAAACAAATATTCTCACTGAAAATAAAAATTTCAAAAGACCTATATCCTTTTCAGATGGTGAGGAGAGCTTTTACACTACCAGTCAGAAGTTTGTCACCTTCTCATTCAATACTTCATTTTCTTTATGACTTATTTAAGTTCATTGAGAGTATGTAAAGAGTGTGAAAAGCAGCAACTACTGCAATGGGACAGGTGGTTATTTTGGAGAATCTAAAATATAGAAAAAATTTTCATAACCACAGATTGGAGCATGTTCCAAAGCTTTCATGGTGATGACATCAACAGCCTGCCTAAATATAATACTACTTGACCTTCTGTGTGGAGAGCACAGTGCCATCACAACAACTACTGAGCTTCCCAAATAACCACCCTGGGGGACTCCTGAGCTGAAAGTCTTCCTGAACCGGAAAAAAGGGCTTTCAACTTAGGAGACAGAGAAGAGCAATGTGAGAGTTCCAATGGATAATCAGGGCAGTAAATAAGGAATATGGGAGGAAAACAGAGTAACAGCTGGAGCAAAACAGCGTGATAGATGTGTGGACAGGTCTAAAATATATCTCTAGCTTTGCACAGGGGAACACCACCAGCTGTGCTACATACAGAGACACTAAGTTTGCAGACAAATTAAACAGGTTTCTCACACACATTTTGACCCCCTAACTCCGGCCCCCTCCCTATCCTCAAATCTCAACAAGATCTACCCTAACCCTCATTGCCACTATCACCAACCAAGTACCTACTAACACCCTCAGCCGTGCCTCCCTCCCTCCCTCCTCACAGTCACTTTGATGCAGGTGGGAGACCAGCTGAAGAGACTGAAACATGGGAAAACCCTTTGGACCATTGGACCAGATGTGATTCCTCCAAGGCTGCCAAGGAACTGTGCCGATGAGCTCTGCGAGGTCCTCACCTACCCCTACAACCTAAGCCTCAGCCCGGGGGTTGTTCCCACTCTCTGGAAGACCTCCTTTGTGGTACCATATCCCAAAACGCCACACGCAAAGGTACACCTGATGAAAACCATGAAGCGCCTCATCCTAGCCCACCTACACACCGTAGTGAGCCCCACCCTGGACCGGCAACAATTTGTTTACTGACCTGACATTGGAGTGGAGGATGCAATCACATACCTTCTGCAACGGGCGTTCATCCATCTGGAGACTACCAGGAGTGCTGTGAGAGTCATGGTTTTTGTATTTTTCCAGCGCTTTCAACCAGAGCTGCTGACGCTGAAACAGGAGGATTCTGGAGCCGACAGACATCTTTCTGCCTGGACCATCACCGAACGCCTCAGGCTGCAAGACTGTCAGTCAGAGGTGTCAGTCTGCAGTACTGGGGCCCCCCAGGGCACCGTTCAGTCTCCGTTCCTCTTCACCCTTTACACCTCAGACTTCACCTACAACCCACACAGCTGCCATATCCAGAAGTTAGAGTATCGATCGGTCATCATGAACCTGAGGACTGATATGAGAAGAACCACACGTGTCTTAACACCAATAAGACCAAAGAGATGGTGATCGGCTTCAGGAGACCCCAACCTCACTCCCCCATGAACATCCAGGGGCAGGACATATAAACTTTGGAGAGTCAGATACCTGGGTGTTCACATCCATAATAAACTGGACTGGACTCATAACAGTGATGCCTTGTATAAGAAGGGCCAGAGCCCCCTCCACCTCCTGAGGAGACATCAGCCCTCCTCAATGCTGCTGTCTGCTCGCAGCGCAGAACGGGACAGAAAGAGACTGATCTGGTGAGAAAGGCCATTTCTGTCCTAGCCTGCACTCTGGACTCATTGGAGGAAGTGGCAGAAAGGAGAGTGCTGTCCAAGCTGACATCCATCATGGCTTCCGCCCTCTGCACCCGACTAGAGGAGCTGAGCAGCTTCTTTAGTGAAAGACTTTTACACCCTGTTTGTAAAAAGGAGCGCTACCGCAGGTCACTCATCCCTGCTGTAACCAGACTCTACAATGCAACACTACAATGGCAGTAAATTGTGCAATGTACACTATATTGCCAAAAGTATTTGCTCACCCATCCAAATTATTGGAATCAGGTGTTCCAATCACTTCCATGGCCACAGGTGTATAAATTCAAGCACCTAGGCATGCAGACTGTTTTTACAAACATTTGTGAAAGAATGGGTCGCTCTCAGGAGCTCAGTGAATTCCAGCGTGGAACTGTGATAGGATGCCACCTGTGCAACAAATCCAGTCGTGAAATTTCCTCGCTCCTAAATATTCCACAGTCAACTGTCAGCTGTATTATAAGAAAATGGAAGTGTTTGGGAACGACAGCAACTCAGCCACGAAGTGGTAGGCCACGTAAACTGACGGAGCGGGGTCAGCGGATGCTGACGCGCATAGTGCGAAGAGGTCGCCAACTTTCTGCAGAGTCAATCACTACAGACCTCCAAACTTCATGTAGCTCAAGAACAGTGCGCAGAGAGCTTCATGGAATGGGTTTCCATGGGCGAGCAGCTGCATCCAAGCCATACATCACCAAGTGCAATGCAAAGCGTCGGATGCGGTGGTGTAAAGCACGCCGCCACTGGACTCTAGAGCAGTGGAGACGCGTTCTCTGGAGTGACGAATCGCGCTTCTCCATCTGGCAATCTGATGGACGGGTCTGGGTTTGGCGGTTGCCAGGAGAACGGTACTTGTCTGACTGCATTGTGCCAAGTGTAAAGTTTGGTGGAGGGGGGATTATGGTGTGGGGTTGTTTTTCAGGAGCTGGGCTTGGCCCCTTAGTTCCAGTGAAAGGAACTCTGAATGCTTCAGCATACCAAGACATTTTGGACAATTCCATGCTCCCAACTTTGTGGGAACAGTTTGGAGCTGGCCCCTTCCTCTTCCAACATGACTGTGCACCAGTGCACAAAGCAAGGTCCATAAAGACATGGATGACAGAGTCTGGTGTGGATGAACTTGACTGGCCTGCACAGAGTCCTGACCTCAACCCGATAGAACACCTTTGGGATGAATTAGAGCGGAGACTGAGAGCCAGGCCTTCTCGTCCAACATCAGTGTGCGACCTCACAAATGCGCTTCTGGAAGAATGGTCAAAAATTCCCATAAACACACTCCTAAACCTTGTGGACAGCCTTCCCAGAAGAGTTGAAGCTGTTCTAGCTGCAAAGGGTGGACCGACGTCATATTGAACCCTATGGATTAGGAACGGGATGTCACTTAAGCTCATATGTGAGTCAAGGCAGGTGAGCAAATACTTTTGGCAATATAGTGTATAATCTGCAATTACTATTTGACACACAGTGTTATAACCTTATGTATAAAAATATAAATATCAATCTATATAAATACCCATGTAATCACCCTATGTAATAACCCTGCATAATAATTCTACTATTAAAAAAATATGTCATGTGGACGCTCTGTATATACAGTATATATCAATCAATCAATCAATCAATCAAATTGAGTGCTTCACAATGTTCTTGTTTCGTACTTGATTTCATAAATGTCCAGCATTTGTATTGTATTTACAAAGTAAAAGAGTGTTAGGAATGAAGAAAGGCTGTTAAACTAAATAAGGGTGAATTTTAAACATATAATTAAAAACTGTATATGTAGATGGATGATTTTTCATCACATTACAATTGGGGTTCTTTTTTATCAGTTAAGTTATTGGAAAACTGAGGGGTTTATATCCACTGTCGAGCCCAATGTTTTGGGTTTTATTAAGTTCCTGTTAATAATATATAATTATAATTCCCCCTCGACTTGTGTTATTTAGATTGCTATAGATCTCCTGTAGCTTGTTAAAAAGGGGGAAAAACTGCTAAATGCTCTAGATCCTCTAGGCACTAAGCAGTTTAATGTACAAGGCACTCAAAGGTTTTACAATTAAACAGTATGAGATATAAAGTTACTGACTTTGTTACAGTCAAAAAAAATATACATTTGACCTAATTAAGGAAAGTTAGGGAAAAAGTATGATATTTTTACAGAAAGTATCCAATTCCTCTTTTGAATAATTTGAATCCTCTCTCTGATGTTTCTTGGATGAAATAAGTCTTGTTCCTTAATAATTCATACCACAGTATACTTACCTTTTAAATGGCTCATTTAGAGGAACAGATCCAGAAAATATCTTTCTCTTTACAGAAGCTTTAATACCATCTATACCCATCACATAGCTTCAACCTACAGTGCTACCCACATAAGGCAAATCTAAATAAAATAAAAAGTAATTGATGATTTCAGTAATGTGTCGCAGTCTGCTACACTTTCAAAATGATAGCAGTTTGTCAGACCCCAGGTAGAGAAAACAAAACAATGAATATGTTTTATGCAAATTTCAAGGATTCACATAATAAACCAAACCTCCTCTAGAAAAATTAGATTGCAGTCTTGTTTTCTTGTGTTTAGATTACAAACCCTTTGTAGATAACCTGCAATGAATAGAACTCTAAGTAGATGGTTAAAGAAGGCTAAAGAGGGCGTGCAGGCTTGTCTTAGGACTCACACTGGGATACAGTTCGCCAGTCACATTGAGCCCTGTTACATGCATGAGGAAATGCTATTTTACTATATTTTTTTGAGTTGTCTGATTTCCTGGAATCACATTACAATGGTGTTCTCTCTAGAACTGCCTTAATCTTGTGCATGCAAAAAAACTTGTTTGATTTATTTTACCATTCAATATCTGGGCACTTTGCATCACCCTTTCATCTGTATATCTCTTGTCTGATGAAAAGCCACCTGGAGATATTGAATTGTAATAACAGTTCTAGATGGATTTCAGCTATAGAGTGCTGAGAAACTTTGTGGCTCTGTGTAGTTCACCTTTAATTTAGGTGTTACCTAGGACACGATTCAGGTCTTTTTAAAAACCTCCTGCCCTATTTTCTGATCTGAAAGATAACTCACCCATAATTCTGCAATGAATAGATAGACCTGTTGCCTTGAGACTCTACTTTGTGGAAGTCCTGCAAAAACTTGTGTTGGCCTCGTTGAGTAAACATCTACAGGTCATCTTCAGGAGAAAGGTATTGCAGAAACTGAGGGAGAATAACATGAGAGCGGTCTGGGAAGGTGTGAGAACCATCACAAGCCACAATGCAAGGGCCGCTGAAGGGAAAATGGAGAGGGTAAATGAACTGAACAAGTTCTTCAACAGGTTTGACAAGCCTGTGATCCCCACCACCCAACAGAACACCTTCACCACTGACCAGGTCAGAGAAAGGCTGAGGAGATTTCGACACAGGAAAGCAGCAGGCCTGGACAAGGTATGTCTATGGCTACTGAAAACCTGTTCTCCTGAACTAGGGGAACCACTACAGCGGGTATTCAACCTTAGCCTGCAGCTAGGGAGAGCGCCTAACCTCTGGAAGAAGTCCTGCCTCACACTGGTTGTTAAAAAGACCTGGCTCAGTGAGCTGAATGATTTCCGGCCTGTGGCACTCACTGCACATCTGATGAAGACAATGGAGTGGATCTTCCTCAATATCCTCAGACCTGAAGTACAACATGCCCTGGACTGCCTGCAGTGTGCATATCAGCCAGGTGTAGCAGTGGAAGACGCCATCCTCTACTATACAGAATCCACTCCCACCTGGATAAGGGAAATGCCACTGCAATTATTCTCTTCCTGGACTTCTCAAGTGCATTCAACACCATCCAGCCCTCCCTGCTCATAGACAAACTGAATAGAATGGGAGTTTAACCTTGCCTGGTGGAATGGATCTCCAGCTACCTCACAGACAGGCCACATTATGTCAGGCTGAAAGGCACAATTCCTGAAACTGTGGTCGGCAGCACTGAAGCCCCCCAGGGCACAGTGCTGGCCCCTGTATTCTTTACCTATACACCTCAGACTTTTGTTACATCTCTGAGTTGTTTCACATACAGAAGTACCCTGATGACAGCCATTGTGGGGTCTATCAGGGAGAGCAGAGAGGAGGAGTACAGGAGTCTGGTGGGGGACTTTTCCACCTGGTCCCACACCAACCACCTGGATCTCAACATCTCCAAGACAAAGCAGCTGGTCATAGACTTTGGAAAGTATGGATCAAAAACTTAGGCGGTACTAAGGATGTATTTACTGAGGAGAGTTAGGTCATTCAACATCTCTAATAAGTAATTTGAGATGTTCTACCAGTCTGTTGTGTCCTCTTCTACACCATGGTGTGCTGGGGGAGCAGCACATCTAGACACCTCTAGACTGGAAAAACTGGTGAAGTGAACCAGCTTTGTGATTGGCACCCTCTGGGGATGGTGGTAGACACAAGGACATTTAACAAACTGCTAGACATTATGAACAATGCCAGATACCCTCTGCACGCTGTCTTCACCAATCAGAGAAGCCTGATCAGTGGGAGTTTGCTCCTCCGCAAATGCAGGACCAACAGGTTGCTGAACTCATTTGTTCCCCAAGCAATCAAGCTGTACAACTCCTCACTTCGGGGAAGGAGGAGGTGATAGGAAGAGGCACAAGGGTCAGCACACCTCTCCTTGGACATCCTATGCAAAACATTATCTATTGTCACCGAGGTGCAATATTCTTTTGTCACTGTGCAATAACACATGCCAACTACCGTGCATCCTGTGTATTTTTTACTTATTTACAAGGTCAGTACATTTCTGCAGTAAAAGTGCAATAATCAAAGTTAACCACTGTGTAGTCTGTATAATTTTCCCTTATTTATATGGTCAGTACAGTTCTTCAGTGAAAATGCAATCAGCCAAGTCAACTACTATGTAGTCTTACCTTAGCCCTTTAATCTGCAGATATCTTATATCTAAGAGAAACATATTCCAGGACATTACAACTTTTTTATGCTTTTTTTCTACTATATACACTCTTTTTATATTGTCTGTCATATTTAATGGCATCCTGCTTTACCTCTTTGTACTCTATGTAAGCTACTGAAACCAGAATTTTCCTGAAGGAGTAATCCATCCATCCACCCTTGGGATTACTTCCCAAGGGAAGTAATCCCAAGGGAAATATAAAGTTGAGTCTAAGTCTGAGTCTAACAAATAGGCAAGTATGAGGGCCACTTGCAGTTTCTGTTATTGCCACTGAGTTAAGAGCAAAGAAGACATCATTGATTTAATTTCAACAAACCTGATATCTAAGCAAAGCTAGTAACTCTGTGATGATCATGTTCTTGACATTGTCCAGGGCATTTAACATAATTAGTCCAAATTGCTTTATCAGAAATTCCAGAAGAAAGGTGGATGTCTCCCCAATTGCATTGATCAAAGACTACATAACACAGCCCACAGTTTTTAAGACTGAAGGGTCATGTGTCTAACCAGGCAGTCAAGAGTGTATGACTACCAGAAGTTACTGCACTCTAACAATTCCTCTCTCTCTGGGGACCTCGGACTTCCATTACAAACAGACTCCGGTCATCTGCAGAAATAGCTGGATGACTGCAGTTGTGGGGTGTATCACAGATTGACAAGAAGCTGAGTATGAGGAGTGACAGGACCACTTTGTTGCTTTGTGTAGAAGCAATTATCTCATATTAAAAGGCAATTAAAGAAGAAAGGTTTGTAGATTTTAGGAGAAACTGTACTAGGTCATAACTTTTTTCCCCAATTGGAGTTATTTTCATTTTAATTAGAGTATTATGATTTATTCCATTAGTATTTTATTTTTATTTTTGGGGATTTTGGTTGTGGGCAAGACTGTGTCTGGATGGAGTAATGAGTGGGTAACAGTAGAAAAGCTGTAAAGAGGTGTGTTAAGTTAAACTACAACTGCTTCCTGGTGTGCGCCCTGGGTTGTGAGGGTTTTTGGGGACTAATAAAGTAATCTTCTGTTTGTTTGTTTTTGTTTGTTTCTGTCTATTTCCTGTAGATTCAGCTTTGGTTTTGGAGTTTGTACCTTTTCTGAATTTACAATACCATTTGCAGAGTGATATGCAAATGTCGCTGATTGTGAAGCCTTTGCTATACAAAAGATATTGATTTAAATATAAATATAAATTTGATCAAGCAAAACTAAATAACTGAAATGCCACTCATTAATTTACACTCAATTACATCAAACCATTTATATCTACTCATATAGCATTTGAATAGAAACCTGTTCTGCTCATCTTATTTCAAATTACTAAAATTGGTTAGGCTAAAGAATTCACCAGACCTTTATCCTTCCATTTCTCTAGCAATTTTTTGTGCTTTATACAATGACTGAGATATTGCATCATTCTGTCATAGTAGATAGTAATTTCACAGTACTTTTCATCCAAGCAATCTAAACTGTATAAATTTTATGGAAAATGGTACCAAGTTATAAAGAAATCAGAATCTTGTCGAAAATTATGTATCGATGTCTGTCCGTCCATCAGTGCATCTTACAATGTATTTGAATGATAACTTCAAGGTAAGACATTACACTTGATCTCATCCTTGATTTGCTTCAAACATAGTTCAATCATGCAGTTGCTCTAATAGATTGGGACCAGCTGTCCGGCATGTTTTAAATGTGTCTGCTCCAGTACACCTGAATTAAATGCTTGCACTCCCTCCTCAGCAGAAACTATGGGCTGCAAGGGCCTGCTAATCACCCATCTATTTAAATCAGGTGTTCAGAAGCTGGGAAATACCTAATACATGCAGGAAAATGGGTCCTAAGGACCGAGTTTGAAGACCACTGCCCTAGAACACCTTAGCATATGCTTAATATACACACAAAACATGTGTTACTTTAATTCTTTGCTGTCTCACACAAGCTCACATACACCATTGTAACTGTTGGTACATATCTAGTAATTAAGCCATCTGCAAATCAAAACAGATAGCTAACCCTTGGGGCTCGGCTCAAATAGTTACACATTATGCATTTTTGTGCATGTAGCAATCATGTCTATGTGCCTGCATCTGTATGACGTGGCGCTAGGCCAAGAAACTGGCTGTAGCAGTGAGATTCTGTCTGTAGTCCATATCACTCTGAACTAATCCAATTGGAAAAAGAGAGAGCGGGAGACGAGGTAAGGGAGAGCACATGCATCTGGCTGCACTCCAATTCTAAATGGCATGCTGGATGGGGATATTTATTAGAGGGAGAGAGTACAGCAAACACTACCATTCACACACACACACACACACACCCACAGCAGCAGCACACACAAAACACACTGCACTGGCTTATCTTCACACAAATTCACACTTACAATCTTTCACATGCACATTTCCCGGCACAACAGTGATTGCAGGCACTCATCCACTCCCCCCTCTATCTATCTATCTATCTATCTATCTATCTATCTATCTATCTATCTATCTATCTATCTATCTATCTATCTATCTATCTATCTATCTATCTATCTATCTATCTATCTATCTATCTATCTATCTATCTATCTATCTATCTATCTATCTATCTATCTATCTATCTATCTATCTATCTATCTATCTATCTATCTATCTATCTATCTATCTATCTATCTATCTATCTATCTATGGATAAGTATATCTATAAAATAATGAGAATTTAGATCTCAGAGGTCCTTCCTTAATGTAATCAAAGAGGGCAAACTGTAGATGCTTGGACCAATGTGCAATTTGACAGACAAAAGGACTCGGGCTTACCACTTCCCACCTCCATCTGCAAGTCTCCTGCAGACCTTGTTCAAATCCAAGGCTGAGGGTGAAGTGATGGTTTTAAAGCTTGCAATATGCTGCTGGTTGATTTATTAGTCCCACAGTGCCATCTTCTGGACATGTTTGCCTTGCTATTAAACAAAAAAAGTGACTTATCTAGTGCATGTAAATGTAGTCAAGATTTGTCTTTATAATGTACTACACTATTTTTGTAATTAACTTATATTTATGACTGTATATTACAGACTGATTAAGTTAAATGGTAGATCCGTGATTTTTATTTCATTTTTTCTAAGATGAACCACACAATCATGAGGTACAAGAGGTACCTTGGACAATAAGCTGAACAAGATAAAGCATTCCATCCTGGATGTTTTATCACCACAAGATGTTTGTTCTGCTTATATTTCAGGCTGGTCAATATCAATATCCTGTTTCTCCACCATGGTCTAGCAGCCCTGGGCTGAGGGTCAGCATTCTGTTTTTGACTTCAGATGAAAAGCTGATTTCAGGTCAGCCAACCCCATATGCCCACATGCTGTGTCTTAATTTCCTGTCATAATAAAAATCAGCAAAACAACTCTGCAAGCAACAGGGCATGAGAGAGCATGTTCAGATTTCAGAGCTTGTCTTAAATGAAATATGAATCTGAAGAGGTGTGATTTAATACTTTTGTCAGGACGATGTGAGGAAAACAATTAATATAAAAAAAAACAGGCCTGGTGGTTAGTCACTAATCACAGAGTTACAGAATGAGATGAAGCACAGAAGAGCATTACAAATTCTAATGTCTGTGGGGACTTGGGGATATGATGTGAGCCGAGAAAGCATCAGGGATTTAGATTTGTGTATATGTGTGTGTGTGTGTCTGAAGAGGAATATTTATGGGTGTGTGTGCAAGTGAGTCTCAAACAGACAGATAAACAGACAGAAATAGCCAAAAGATGAAAGTGCGATATGTAGGAATGTAGATGGGTTGAGGGGAAAATGGAGAGGAGCAGGTTTTGGGGTGTGAACTAAGAAGCAAGTAGGACTGACAAACAATTTAATGGTGGATTTACAAGGACAATAACAAGCTGGAGTTCATATTTCAACATCACATCAGTGCCATGTTGTGTTTGTGTAAAATGAACTGTGAGTAGTTATAAATGGTTCTGTGAGTTCCTTTTCTGTGAGTTTCTCTTTTCTTTCTTTTCTATTACACACACCATTACCCTATGCCAAAAAAATGTCTCTCTGCAAAAGAACATCCATCATGTGCTACCAATCTCATTTTGAACATAGCACAATATAATTTCTTTGATTGTTCTTCATTAAATAGTTTTTTTTTTTTAGCTTTTCAGGAAATTATATGAGGACTCATTGTTCCTTTATACAATATAACTTAAGGTCAGATAGCAAAACAGATCATTAGAAAAAACAAAAAAATACCATAGAGGTATTTAAAAACAAGAGTTGGACATTATATAGATATTTTGTCTAATTAAAAATAATATTCTTGTAAATTTACACTGCATATTCTGCAAAAGAAAGGTCTAGTTTATTTGTCCTCAATGCTAACAACAAATATAAAGACAGCAGCCATGTATGTGTCAAAAAAAGAAATTTGTAAATTTGTACTAGCTAAAATATTTATGCAGTCCTACTTATATGCACAGTTACTATTGTAAACATATTTTTAGTTGGGTAAACTGCACTGAAACTAACAATTAAGTTGAGATTTACCTCTTAAAACTCCTAATTCAGAAGTAAAAAAACAGAATGGTCTTCTGCTAATGATCTTTGCAACTGCGTGGGATCCCCTGCCTGCCTGGGGCTCCAAGCAAAGTTAGGTGCACATAGGCTATCAAGTGCACCAGTTTTGCTGTTACAGTACTAAGGGAAATCTTAATAGTTTGAAAGATATGCTAACTTAGTAAAAATTAAAATCCAAATATAGTTTGTTTTACTGCCCATGTCAAAAGTCAGAATTATAAATATCAACATTATAAACAATTTCCAATGATATAATATAATTTAATAAATGGGCTGCACAGTGGTGCAGTTGGAAGAACTGTCCTCTTGAACGAGGTCTATAATCCTGAGCTCAAATTTTAATCTAAATCTTCTCCATAGAGTTTGAAAATTCTCCTTCTGCATGAATGGGTTCCCTGTATGTACTCTGGTTTCTTCATACACTCTAAAAACTCTATTGCTAGGTAAATTGGACTCTCTCCAAATAGCCTGCCTTTAATGCTCTGGGGCGGGTTGGCATGCACCCTCCAGCTAGGCACCAAACATACACCCCATGATCCTTCACTGATAAGTGGGTACAGATCATTGAAGGATGGATATGTATAATAAAAAAAAAAGTGTAAATCAATCAGCTGATTACATATTTTTCCCTTAGTTACTTATAACATTTCCATCAAACTTTCCCTCTTAAGTAAAGTACCGAAATAAAACCAAAACAAAACAAAATTCAGTCAATTTAGGGAGTAACGTTTTTCAGGGAAAAGATAAGTGTGCACTGCGTATCCTTGTGTATTTCTTTTTTGTTTGGGGGGGGGGGGGGGGGGGGGGGCATTTTGACTTTGCTTGCTTAATATTATAACCAATTTTCTTCATACAGTATGGATATATTGTTAATAGTATTTACAACAATTTTGCCTTTGTTCCATTAAGACAGGATTAATAATCACTTGCAATGCTTTGTAAATCAATCTAAGAGCCTTCTTAGTAAGGCGTAAAACGTCACCTTTCCCACTAAAAGCACATTCTCATCTTATCTAGGTGTTTTGCAACATGTTTTCAATTTTTTCTAGCCAATAAAGTGAGCTATTAAAGACATTCATAGGTAAAAACTACAGAAACAAATTTAAGCTTTAAAGATGTCAGTATACCCTTGGAGACTCCACCAAATAATGAAAGTGATTTTTTGCTTGATTTGTGCTACTTGCAATCACATGGGGGGAGCTAATTTACACCTAGCATACTTCAGTTTCTCTCTCAAAACTAATGCCTGTTGCTCATTGGAGCCTAAACTCGTTAATGATGAAGACAAATTAGTTAATTATCAAGTCTTTTCAAGCATGTTTTGGTGGGTGTGCACCCGAGAATGGGCTGCAGACAGTGAGATGTTTTCATGCATCCTTTAATGTTCCAAAGGTCCACAACATAGAAAGGTGCCAGCCCACCCTCTTGGTTTTGCTTACTTGTATGCTAATTCTAACATAACTGTTAACTTGTTAAAGACAATCCTCATGAGGTTATTTTAATTCAACCTAAACTAATGTCTCTTTAAAACTCAGCTTAATGTGGCACTTTCTCCTTTGAGTGTGCATAGCTTGAGGTATCTTCAGTCTATCAAGTAAAGATAGGCCTTAATAATCACAGGCAGAGTGAGCAAGGAGAACATGGTGGTTCTCTTCTTCCTTGCTCTTAATTGCAATATGGAAACATACAGATGTGTTGTGCAATATCTTAGTTTCATTTTCTCATTCTGTGCAGTCATTGATGCTGTTCACTGCCCAGCTTAGATTTCTTAGCATAAGTTTAAGTCTCTCACAGATAAGAGTAACTCAGGACTCATCCTATTATGGAATTAAATTAATATGAAAACAAATTAAGTCTAATCTAAGGAGATAAATTGGGAATTCATTCAGAACAAATGTTTTAATTATTAGCTCAGACATGAATTTTAAAATAACTGAATGAAATCATATTTCATAAATGTCTGCAGAAGGTTCGGTTTTAGAGATTGTCTTAGTAAATGTTTTGCAGTCTGAAGACTGGGCATTAGGGGGTGCTAAAAGACAGGGGGGGCAAGTGGAAGGATAGCAAAAGAAAAGCAGCAGATCGATCTGCTGAACATGAAATAAATGCAAAGCGCTAACAAAAACATTTTCAACTTAATTGTGTTATGAATTCTCTCCACTTTATTCATCACCCACTGGTCACAATGTTACCATACAAAATTACTTCCAACATGGAACTGCATTGAATAATAAAGATTTTAACATTCACGCTCACACACACACCCACATACAATCAAAAACAAAATTAAATACATTTTATTACAAAATAAAGAGCAAAAAGGATACAACAACATATTTTAGGATATTAAGACATACAGTGACGCATATAAAAAAATAGACATCTGTTTCCCTTTTCTGTACATACATACATCAACACATAAATATATAGAAGTAAAAAAGACTGTAGGGGCAAATTGAACATTTACATTCCATATAACAAACAGAAGACATGGCACAATATTCAAGTGAGTTTGCGTTTTTCCATTGACACACTGTACAAGATTGTATTCTGTAGAATCCAAGATGTAGTTCACACACAGTTTGTTTCTCTGAGTCTTTTCACATTACCTTATTAAATGAAGAAAGGATACATTTTTCCAACAGATTTCAATTTGAATGCACTCATTTGAGCAATTTTCATTCAATTTGCTCTTTGAGTTCTTGCTTTTGATATTTCAAAATTTAGGAGCAATGTTTTTATTTTTTTTTCTGTAACTTGTCTCTCTAACCATTGAGGCAAAGAATAAATTTGGTAATACAGACAAGAAGCTGACAAGCAGTCAGTTAAATATCTAATTATACAGATTTAGCTTGGCACAGATATTAAAAATGTGACAGAATGTGGTGAAATGTTTCCCTGCAACGCACAGTGAAATCTTGTCAGTTCTTCCCTATCCCACCCTAGTTCTGTCTGACGTCCTGTAGCAGTTTGTTGATCTCTTGGGCAAGCTCACTAGCATCCATACTTGCCTCATGGCGACTCTCAATGCGCTTGCTGCTTTGGTGACCCTGATGGAACACACCCTCAAAGTCATCCTCCTCATAATTCTCTGGGATTTCCTCCATGGCTGGCAGCCACTTAAGGTGTGGTGGTTGTCCATTGGTGGAAGTGGAGTTTGAGGATGGAGGGGAAGTAGAGGAGGAAAGATGGTTGCTCCCTACAGATGTGTTCCCTGGATTTAAATAGTGTGTATTGGCAGCCCATGCAGCTACACCCGGGGGATAAGCAGGACCTTTACCACCAGGGAGCAAACCCCTATGGCTGTCTTGAGGAACAGTGTTGTTACTATGGTTACCTGCAATGTTGCCACCATGCATGCTTGTGCTCTCTGTGGTCAATGAGGATGAGGGTGGGCTTTTTTCAGTGCAATCTGTGTAGGAGTCCATGTTGGGGGGTAGGAGTCGCTGAAACACAGAGTTCATCTCTGTAAGGAGAGATGTGGCCGCTTCCCCAGGCACAATGCCTCCTCCACTGACACCCACCTCTTCATTCCCAGACTCCTTGCCAAATGTGGGGAAACTCCTACGATTTTCTGACTCAATAGAAGACTCGTCATCATCAAGCTGTGGTTGCTGGGAGGATTCTTCCCCGGGGATGTACATATTGTTTCGGTAGTCGGTGGACAAACCAGGTGAGGAGATGGGAGGCATCCAGCATTGGTCAGAGTGTCCCAAGATGCGACATTCATCCGTGCAACGTCTCACAGCTAGAGTTAAGAAAAAAAGACAAGAAAAAGCACTGTCAAGCTAACGTTTAGCCTCTGTGCTGAGGAATACTCATGACATTTGACTTTTTGTGACACGACGGCAGCAGCTCAAAAGAAATTTGGAAAATTGCTAGAACTTTTATATGAATGAGTATTGCTTTGGCTGGGCATCCTAAATATACAGATAACTCAAAGTGGGTGACAGCATACCCTCTAAGAAGGGAAGTCTTCAGGTAATACAAGACTGTTTTGTTTTGTTTTCAAAGTAATATAACTACTGCAGAGAAATTTTTCATATTACTTGCATACCTTAGGTACTCATGTATTTGTTATTGTGTCAGGACATCATGTGATTTTGATGGTTTTCTTGATTATTTCATTAGATCTGGATTTTTTTACACACCAACACCTATAAACAGTGTATTTCTTAATTAAGTCAAGCTTTGATATACTAAATTAAATGTATCTTTTATAATGGAATTTTACAAGTATACAGATTGTAAATCATAAATAAATAATTAGTTAATGAAATAATGTGTAAGTAATATTTAGAAAGAAAGATAAATAGCAAATTAGCTATATATAAGACAAATTAATTCTATGTTAAAGAATCAGTGATTCTCCTGTCTGTAATTTTTATTCTCCTTCATCAAATAAAAAAGAAAACTTAATGGGATCAATCTATTTTCTTTTTTTAGTAGACACGCGACAATGTACTTATATATTTTTTAGCTTCCATACCTTTAAAAAGTGGTGTCAAAACTGTAGCAACAGCTAATGTGAAACAATTATACAAATAGTAATATTCTGCTTTTTTTTAACTTTGCTCAAAAATGAGACTATATTGTGTATCAAATAATATAGTACCTCTTAACAGCAACATCTATGAAGAAATCTAATAATTGCCTCATTTTAAACTGAAAGCCTGCAGTGAAAAATGTGTGTGTTTAAAATGTGTGTATCAGTTGCAATACTTTCCAGGTGAGTGAGTTTTTTATTTATTTTATTTCTTTAATAAATTAACAAGATACATTTTCAGAAATCAAAACTGCAATGAATTTATCTAGTTTATGCTTAGGAATAAATAATAACACTATATGTATTTAGAATTTTATATTGATTATTATTGTAAAAAAAAGAGTAAATAATTTACATCTATGTTATTATAATTCAAGAGTTAGATTACAAAAAAGGAAAATAAAGCCACAATTAATACATATTTTTAACATATTTTCTAATATATAATTTTATTGAAGAGAAACAATGGCAAACCTCCTTATTAGTCCAATATTTTATCTCTTTTCTAATCTTAATTAGAGAAAAGAAAAGTAGGAGGGAAAAACTTGGAGAAGAATTGTAACACCACCAAGTCTTTCTCAAATGAAAACATGAGGTGAAGAGGGTGGTAAAGAGTGGCCATGTTTCTTCCCTTATCCATCTTAATAAAGCCTGAGAATACATTAATGACAGAGGGAAAGTGAGATTTGAAGGATCTCTTGGGGAAGCAAGAAAATGTAAGGGAGAGGGACCTAGCAATTGAGAGAAGGAGAGAATAACATCATTCTAAAAGCAATTACTAAGAATTCTCCTCAGTTCAGACATGAAAGCACACCACTGTCACTCACCAGAAGAAAAAGAGGAAGGGGAAAAAGAGAAGAGTGAAGGGAGGGGGAAAAAACAGCACCCTGAGATGCATACCGATGAGTGACAGACAACTCATCTCCGCTCTGGGGATGATTTTACAGACACAACTCTATCTTAGGGGCAGATAACACACAGACACAACTGCACACACACAAATGGCAAGGAACACTATACCCTCTCTGTTGGATAACGAGCGTAGAAATGAAGGCTGTATGGAAGAATAGGGCAGTGTACAATGGAGATTGTGTCTGCAACAGGGTGAATTTAGTGGCCGTAAAAGCTGGTGTTAAGACAAATAATAAGCTTATGCTTTGTGCTGTCCATGGTGCTGAAACCTGCCAGCCAGGTATTAAACTAGGCATGCTGGCTGTTGTTTTACAGGTGGCTTGGACAGGTTAGTATAATAATCTTTAAATTTGATAGTAAAAAAAAAAAAATAGATGAAGTGTGAAAATGTAAAGTCCTCACATCAAACAGTTTACTCAAATCAGAATATAACATAATGTAGTTAAAAAACAGAAAGTTTTACAGAGCAGATATAGCTAAAGTGTAATTGTTCTATAAATTGAGAGGTGATGGGTGAGTTGTTGACAAATAAGGTGCTTGGGAGGTAAAGGAACTGAAAGAGGTGCAAAATTTGATAGAAAGAAAGAAAGAAAAAGAAACCAGTCTATATTCCATTCAGTCTAAGCTGTCTTAACAGCTTAGACAGCATGGAATATATGCAATATCTTACCTTGGTGGAGTCGGTGATGCATTTCGAGTTGCATTAGGTCAGGAAATGCCTCCCCCAATAGCAATCTATCAACAGGGGATTCCCTTCCCATCTCACAGTCACTATCCCCTGCCTCACTGTCCCCTCGGCCACTGTCCTTCAGGCTGAACTTGTCCATGTCCTGTAATGCATACCTAAAAACAACAGCACCAGATAAATACTTAAATTCTATAGCATTATCTGAAAATCAACAATGCCATTTTGTGTTTTTGTGAACACCGTAAGCTGAATGAATCAGTCTGCCTGCAGCTGAGACTAAATTCATCATATCAGACTTGAGGGTGCTTCTGCAATCTGTCAAATCACTAGACAAGGTTTTGCCTATAAATTCTACATTGTAGGTAGATCCCATCAAAAATGTTTTACAGACACGACCAGAAGCTTCAATAAATCAATAACATAGACATTATAAGAGGATATTATGATGGGATTTCTGATGGATGCAGACATTCAAAACCACAACCTGTTTTTAATGAGAAATACATGAAATTGTTGTCAGAAAAATGAACTGTATTATTTTAAAATAAATGAAACTGGTTTGATAACTATTTAAATGTGAAAAACGCTAACAAACCACCAAATCATGTAAACTGACAAGTGAAATTCAACTACACAATGAGAAACAAGTGGTTTGTAAAGTAAACAAAGGATAATCTTTCATGAAAAAGAGTAGAGGGGGGCTGGGGGATCGGGTAAATTACCTGTAGCTGCGGGAGTATTTGTTGCCACGGAAACTGGGTCTGGGCTGGTACTGGCCCTGATGGAGCATGGACAGAAGCTGTGAGACTTGCTACATCCCCAAAAAATGACAAAAGAAAGGGGGAAAAAAATAAAGCAAACAAAAAAAAAATGGGAGGATGAAGAACAGATGGGACATTAAAGATGAGGGGAAACAAGAGACGAGAGAAATAATGGTTGAATAAACACAAAATGGATGATGAAGAGGCTGCTTAAAATGGGTGAGACAAAATGGATGACATTTAAGTAAAAATTTGTAATAATAAAAACAGAAGATTGGGACTGTTATTAGTCTAAATAAATATGGAAACGTATGATTCAGGGGTGAGTCATGGCAATGATGAGGGTGATGATAACAGGGTGTAAACAAGGTAAAGCGAAAGACATCAACAATTATCATCAGCTTTAATGAGAGTCAGACTAAACTACAGGGCACTTTTGATTGAGTCACTCTCACATTTGGAGATTACTTATTTGCATCAAGACAGCTGTGCATGGAGGAGGAGAAAAGTTGGTGTGTGTGTGTTAGAGAGAGAAAGATGTATAGAAAGAGAGAGAGAGAGCATGGCTGAAAAATGGAGACTTAAACCTAAAAGCTGATGACTTGTATTTGTAATATTTTAGAGATATAAGTTAGTATGTGCTCATGCTTACCTCCACAGGTGGAGTTGCATGTGCCATTTCCAAGGCAAAGCTCTCTGGAATGTGATTGGAAGAGATGGTCACCAAGCTGTTGAGGGATTGGCGGTTGTGAATGTTCTGTGGAACTCCCATTTGGGCCCGGTCCAGCTGAGGTGTGTCTGATGGTGAGCTGTGGTGAGCCCTGATAGGGAGGGTTCCATTAACTGTGGGTACCAAGGTGATGTCCCCTTTGTGGATTTGACGCGAAGGCTTCTTTGGATGGTGCTGATGGGTGGACTCTGCCACCCGACAGTTGTAAGAGTGTTGTGTGTCCTTTTCCCTGTTACTGTGGGCAGCAAACGCCACCATGATGACCAGAAGCACAACACAGACAGCGGCAAGTATGGTGATGATAATCCAGGTCAAACGGATTGGAGATTCACCCTTTTCTTCTGGCTGCCCATGGTTCTCCATGTTTTCATCAAGGTGGATTTTTAAAACTGCTTTAGCGCTAAGACTTTCACTGCCCTGATCTCTAACCATCACAGTAAGCTCAGCATGTTCATGGGGGAAATGCTCCAGACTGGCATTGGCTTGGATTTCACATGTCCTTGGTTCAATAACAAAAAACCCTTCTTCATTGCCTCCGACAATAGAGCAGATTAGCTCAGCGTTGACTCCTGTATCGTGATCAACGGCCCGGACCACTGTCACTAAATGTCCAGCCTCTGTGAACTTTGAAGCACGGATGTCTGCTGTAAAATTCCCCAGCTGTGGAACCACAATAACAGGGGTGTTGTCATTTTCATCCAAAATGTTCAGTACAATGGTAGCATTGCTGGTCAGTGGAGGTTTACCAGCATCTTTGGCTTGCACAACAAAAGTGATGCGGCTCACATCCTCCCGATCAAATGAGCGTAGAGCATAGATGTTGCCATTAGAGGGGTCTATGGTTACATAAGTGGCAATTGGACTTCCACCTATAGTGTTTTCCAAGATGGAGTAGCTAACCTGCCCATTAGTGTCCAGGTCAGGATCAGTGGCCATGACAGATGTTAGGTATGCTCCAGGCGCATTGTTTTCTGATTTAAAGATCTCATATTGTCCCTTCTCAAAATGAGGAGTGTTGTCATTTTCATCTGTGACATGGACTATGAAATGTTTGACAGTGGAGAGACTCGGGGTTCCCCGGTCCTCAGCCACTACAGTCAGGCTGAACTCTGACCTGTTCTCTCTGTCCAGAGACCCATTGGTCAAAATCATGTAGTTATTCTCATAGGTTTTCTGCAGCTTAAAGAAGCCCTGACCATGAAGTTTACACTCAACTTCTCCATTTAACCCGGAGTCCAAGTCCTCCACTCTAACCAAAGCAACAATTGTATCCAGCGGAGATGCCTCAGATACATACGCTGCATCTCCATTTCCCTGAGATAGGAAATTTATACTGATGTCTGGCTTGTTGTCATTCACATCTAGAACTTTTACTAAGATTTTGCAGTGTGCAGGCATGGAGTTTGGACCCATGTCTTGAGCTTGCACATCAATATCATAGGAATTTACTGTCTCATAGTCAACCCGCCTGAAGAGGGTCAGGTGACCGCTGTCGGTGTTAATTTTAAATGTCTCTATAATTTTGGAAGGGATGTGGTTGCTAAATGAATATGTAATTTTGGCATTTGTGCCCTCATCCGCGTCTGTGGCGTTCAAGTCAACCAGCAGCGTGCCAACAGGTGAGTTTTCAGGCAAGTTAATGACATAGGATGACTTCTCAAAAACAGGACTGTTGTCATTTGAGTCAGCTATATTGATTCTGAGGAGTGTCGATCCTGTTCTCGGGGGAACGCCCCTGTCAGAGGCTGTGTACTGAAGTTCGTAACTGGAGCGCACCTCCCGATCCAGCTCCTTAAGCACCACCAGCTCGACGTACTTAACCCCGTCGCTCCTGGACTTCACGTCTATCTTGAAGTTGTTATTTGGCTCTAGCGCATACGAATATAAGGAGTTCTCACCGACATCTGGGTCTGTGGCGCTGTCCAGGGGAATGCGCGCCCCAATAGCTGCGCTCTCTGAAATCTCGATGGGGATGAGGGCTCGGGAAAACTGCGGCGTGTTGTCATTGATGTCCAGCACCTCTACTTCAACACGAAACAGCTGAAGGTGCTCGGTGGGGAGCGTTAAGACGTCAAATTGGATGGAACAGTTGAGGTTCTGCTCGCAGAGTTTCTCGCGATCGATTTTGGATCTAATGCTGATCTCTCCGTCTTGTTCGCGCACGGTGAGTAAAGAGGAGCTCCCCCGCGGCATGGCTCTGAACCGTAGAGACACCGAGCTGGGAAGTTTTGCCAAAACATCCGCGACATCGTCTCTCAGGCGGGCGATCACTGTACCCACCTTCTGCTCCTCGAAAATCTGATACTTTAGCGTCTTGCCGGTAATCGGATGCGCCACAAGCACAAAAACCATGAAAACTCTCAGCATTCTTGTTAAAAATAGTCCAGTCATTTTCACTATTTCGTACTGTGGAAAAAAAATAAAAAATAAAAATGATCCAGTGCCAGCTCTAACTTAGAAAGTGCTTCAATGGCTTTATCAGCATCTGCATTGCTTTCTCCCCCAACCAAAAAGAAAAAAAAAGAAAGAAAATGGGTATAAAAGGCTGGTTAAAAATCTACCAGTTTCTCCTCCCAACCTTACTCTCTTGTCAGTCTGTTTTTTGTGCGCATCCAGTCAGAGTACCACTGTGCGTCTTTCCTCCTCTCCTCTTGCGTTTGCTCTGTGCGCCCTGCGCTCTTTTCTGCTGCCTCTCTCCGTGTGAGCTCGCTTTCGTACAGACGTTACCCCAAAGACAGAGGAAAGAACGAAAGAGCCCGCCTCAAATCCTCTTGCCACACTTCAGCCCCCCACCCCCCTTTATGACATCCCCGATGAGGACGAATGATTCTCAAATCTAAACTGGCTAGCGACCTGTTGTGTTGATAACCAAATGAAGAGGAGGCGCAACAGAGGATGGAAAAGTGGTTGTAAACCCCGCCTTTTTTTTTAGAAAAACATTTTTGCAACTTTTAAGATAACGTGTACTGTATGTGCCAGGAGACACGTTTTATCACTATACAACTGTTACTGACACAGGTTTACAATTTCCTTGCCATCCCCATATATATTATGCAGGTATAAATGCTTTAAATCTTCAACAGAAATACAAACATCTTCAGATGCATCATCGCACAGCACATTTCAATTCTTGATATAATACATAATAGCGCCTATTATCCGCTCCTACAAAGTGACATAAGAATTTGCTGTGTTGGCATATCTCCTTGTCTGCTTCTTTCCTCTCTCTTTAAAGTGGCATCAGACTGTCTCTCCTTCCCATGCACAGGTACAGTACCTTGTAGTGGACACAATGATTGAAGAAGCTTTCCGTTGTGCCTGATCTTTACTTGTCTGTGAGGGTGATAGTGCATCAATTGGGTAAGCAGTGTAGCGAATCGTGCTGAAAGGAGCCCGACTTAAATGAATGCCTTTAAAGAGTTGGTCACGCCGAGAAACAACTCATTCCCCCACCCGTTTGCAATTCTGTTCAACATCACTTCAAACAGCCTGCCTACTTTTTCTTCCTTTTTTTTTCTTTTAACAAGCACAGCATCCGAAACTCCCTTAGTTCAAGCATGCAGTTTCAGATGGCCTGGAAAAAGGAGGAGCATTACGCATGGATGTACATGCACTGCTGAGACAAGAGCACCAAGACAGAGGGGAGCTAAAGAGATCTAAGGTTTAAAAAATGTCCACACTTTGCATTCTGGTCACCATCTGGTACGGTTGGCTTGGCACCAGGACCAGCCCCAAAAAAAAGCTCCAAAGAGGTTATCCTCAACCACAACATCTCCCTGAAACTGAGGAAATTAGTTATTATGGGGGATTGTAGAATGAACATCCAAGCACCAAAGGGCTTTTCCACATTTATCCACACGTTTTGCACCTCTGCATGTGGTCGTGGTGATTACTGGTGTTAAAAGTTAGGCATAATGCTCTGAACTTCTCTCTGACCTTCTCCTTCATACACATTTAGAGAAAACATCAACCATTAAATCAAGTTAGTTGTTTTTAAAAGTATCCATTCCACAATATACCTTTTTGTGTGTTTTATGACCACAAACATCCATGCATATTTAGGTTGTATATCCTTTATACCTTTTATATCTTTTATATACCTTTTTTTTTTTTTTCCTCAGACATATGCATTTAGTATTACTGTAACCTCTGTTTATTCTGATATCCCTATATAAGATACTGGGGAAGATTCTCCGTCATCCAGGTCATAGTCCTTCCAAAAAATATTTTAAACAATCCACTGGACTTAATTTTCAAATTGGAAGATGTTTCGCTTTCCATCCAGGTAGCTTTTTCAATTAAAAATGTCAGAATTGTAATAATAATAATAATAAATTTTTTTTACTTTTTTGGAAACCTTATATAAGATCCATGTTAGTTTAGAAAAACAACTTTTCAAAATCTGTTAAGTCCTACCCCTATACTTACAGCAACATAAATAAGAGAACCATCCAAAGGCCTAGGCTTGGAGGGGTTACAGGGAACCAAATGCAAATTAAACTCTTAGTGGAGCAGTCCAGAAATCAATTTTCAGAAAAGAGGATAAAGAAAAGCCATTGATTAAATATTTAGCAGTTTTTAACAAGCCATGTAATCAGCTAATGCGGAAGAATGTTCTGTGGTAAGATTAGTCCAAAATGGAAAAGTTTTGGAATATGAAAACCACTATAGTAGGGCAAAAAACTACGCACTATACATGAACATGAGCACATCTCCCACATTTTCTTTAACAGAGACAAAGACTTTACTCAGAGTTGATGGGAAGATAAATGGAGGTAAATACATGGAAAACCTGGAAGGAAACTTGTAAGAGGGCCCAAAAGAGAAGGAGAACTTTACCTTCCTGTTAAGCCAGATTATTTTACAATTGATTTTAAAAAACATGTTCATTCCAAGTATTCATAAATCATTTTTCAAGTTAGAATAAAAAAGGATATAATGTGCAAAGTAAATGAATTAATCAAGAACAGCTGTGGATCTTACTAGATAAAAATCTGATGAAAGACCATGTTAAGACTTAGTTATATTATCCAATTTGTAACCAAGTTGTTTTTTTGATCAGTTAATGCAAATCATCTGCCTTACCCCCAATGCTTTTGTGTATCTTTTTTTATTCAGAAGAACAAAAAATGATGAAACGTTCCAAACGTGTATGAACACAAAACAGAAGCTCCCCCCTTTTTCTAATCTGGACCCCAAAATTGGCAGAAAAGAAACCTTTATTCACACCCATATTGCTTATTCATAGGCTGAGCCAAGTTTGCAAAATGTTTGTATTCACTCCTCTTTTGCACATCTTTTTCAACAGTGTGGTTGTTTTTAAACAGGTTTGATACGGGCACTAAACATTTCCATAGTTCCAACTGCTCACAATAAACTAATACAATTAGCCTCTGCGTCCCAGGGAAGCTAATCACATTTGGAGAACAAAGTCAGCTCTGGATTTTATGGAAGAAGTGAGCAAAAGAAAAGGACAATGTTTAGAGAGGAGCCGGGGGCACTGAGGTCTTAAACACCAGAGAATACAACAATTAATGTATAGAGGGGGTTCAGCTATAATCTAAATTTAAAAAAGCAGATGGAGGCTTAATACGTTTAGGCACGCTAGATAACCAGAGGTGCCAAACAAACGTAGTGGTTTCAGACTTAAATAATTCAGTTTCAAATTCTCATCATCCTCAGCAGGTGCAAAGCATGTGATGTCTGTAGATTTTTTAAGGTTTGGTGTAACTTTGGCTTCTAGCTTCCCAAAGATAGTTTTACTGCTCCAGAGGTGACTTAGCCTGCAACCGTCTCAACAAAAGCATGCATTTTGTACAAACAAACTGCCCCTTGCTTGGCTGCAGAGCTGTTCATGCACTTCCTATAAAGGCTTTTGAGTGTATAGACCTTGTAGACATAACCTCAAAGAGCCAACTGACCATCTCTTTAGGACACAGATACATATTCCCTATTTCCTAAGTTCTGCTAACTTCATCCCTACCCTACAATCCCTCAGCTGCAATTATATTTTTAAGGGCTATTCATGCTCTCTCAATTCATTTTTTAAGTCCAGTAAAAATGTAAGACTCACATTTGGGTTAAAAAAAAAAATGTTAAAGTCGGGGTGGGTCACCTAACTATTAGCAATTTTTACATTTCTGTTTACTTCTTTTCTCCTTTTACATTCCAACTAATTCTTATGTTTTTTCTATGTCTAAGTAAAATAAAAATATGCTTTAGTGATGTACTGTGGGGGTGCAGCAGGTTTTAGAGGCCATAGCAATGACAAAAGTGTGTGTGGGTGCATGTATCAGGCTTTGATAATTCTTTTGGTGTTGTGGTTGTAAAGGCACGCGAGCATCTGTCACATCGTCTGCGCGCTCATTTTCACTCATTCAGTAAGCTGCGATGTGGTGGATGGTCTTTTGTTTGTGGACCACAGAGAGGATCGGGGGTCGGTTTCAATGCTGCATGAAGGGAAAAACTGATACCCCCCCCCTACACACACACACACACACCCACACACACACATACATATTGGCGCATGGGCCTAGCCCTCCATCAAAGCTGTAATTGTTATTCATCCCAGTCTTCTATTCTATCTGGTTCTCTGTTTTCTTTCCATATGGTTCCACTGAGCTGTATCATTTTATGACCACTATTGTTTGAATGTGAATTTAAGGATCGCAGTTGCGCAACACTTTTAATGCTCACAGTGCATGCAGTGGTCAAAGTAGTCTCAGTGCAGCATATTGCAAGCGATCTGAAGAGTTGAGCGACAAATTTATAGCACAGGCGAAGAAAGAATGTAGCTGGTCACTTTATTAGCTGACACATTGCTTTACTGCACTTACACTCCCCTTTTCAGTCTTGCTGGGTGACATTACTGTTTTGCAAACTTAACCTACCAAAATGGTTGAGAAGGTGCATGTTGTTGTTTTTTTGTTTTGTTTTTTTTTGCAAAACAGGAGTGCTATTTCATTTAAGTCTCCAGAATTCTTCGATTTTAGTTATTTTCTGTTGTGCTCCATTGATTCAGTTCAGCTCCAGTGATTCTTTTTTCTTTGCTTGATAATCATCCAGTCATTCTTTCCTTGGCCTAATTCTCTGCATGATTCACATCAGACTATTTGTAAACACACACACGCAAGATCTTCTGTTTGTTGTGTGCCACTGTTCTCTTACAGAAAAGGCACTGACAGCAAATTGCCCCGGTTTTACAAAGATATTATCGAAATAAGAGGGAAGGCAGGATGGATGGATGGATGGATGGATGGATGGATGGATGGATGGATGGATGGATGGATGGATGGATGGATGGATGGATGGATGGATGGATGGATGGATGGATGGATGGATGGATGGATGGATAGATAGATAGCAAAGATTAAATGTTGATAGTCAATATCTAATACCAGTACAGACACCCTATATCAATTATATATTCTGTTCTGTGAGACAGTTTAAACAGCAGGAAAAAGTAAAACTACTTCTTCACGCACATCTTGGCAGGTTCAAGGGTAGGCTCAAACACAACCTCAGGTCCTCTACCAGAGTCCTGAGAGCTTGAGGGCTCTTAGCAACATCTCAGCTGTTCCTAGGACTAAATCCTACTGGTCTGAGATATCTGATGTTTCTCCAGGTACCTGTTGGAGCTCCTTCTTCAGTGTGGGGATTACTGCTCTGAGTCCTCAAATGACCATTATCTTAACCTGTTATGCTCTTTCATGTTTTTATCTCATACAGGTATATGAAATATGGTACTGGTATAAAGTGGTGTTATAGGTACTTTATAGCTCTGTTTGTTTTCTGCAGTGCCACACAGTTCACCTTGAATTGATGAAGAAAACAGCGCAAGAGCTTATTAGTCTGAGGGAGGAAATCCTATCAGATGTAAGACGCCTCATGGTTCCCTGATCAGGAGTGTATGTGTTGCTCACAGGCTTGCTGTTCATCTTCTCTCGTCAACATCAGTCAGTATGTGTTTGTGCATGTGTGCGTGATTGACAGGTTGTTGATTTGTTGGGGACTGCCACTTTCCCAATACGTTGTCTGTGTGTAGCTGATGACTGACAGCTAATTTGGGGTCCAGAGATTAGTGTTTTAGGAAAGCAAGTCTCTCTGAAAAAGGCCTCAGCCAAACAGAATTGATCTCCATTGGTCAGATTTCTTTATTTCATGCATGTCAGACTGGCAATGAGGACAGGCTGAGATTGCTACCCATAAAAACTGGCATCATAGCCTGATATATCGGTTTTAAAATACAAAGTGACTCTTTTGAACATGTCACTGGACTTTGGAATCATATCAAAACATTTGCATCATTGCCACTTAGGCCTACGTATGGCTGCTCCAAAGACAAAATTTATTCTTTCAGCTGTAGAATGAGGTTCTGATGAAAAGCTTGTAACTAGGTCAAGGTCTTTGGTTTTGCCAAACATATCTAAGGGATTTTTTTTTTTGTTTTCATTTTTTAGTTGGGAAGTAGAGGATGTAGTTTTACATTAATCAAAACATCCATGGGGTTCAAATTTAAACAAACTGACTTGCAAACTGTTTTATAAATATACCGTAACGAGCTCCAGAGACTTGCTGGCACACACCAGACTAAGGGGTTCGTAATTGAAACCAGTGAGAGAGGGGCTGCAAGCCTGTGTCACACAAAGCTCCACTTGTTCCTGCAGTCTGCAATCCTTTCAACTTGGATTGATTAGAAGTAACATAAGTGGTAGTCAAACAGACCAACACTTTGCTGCTCTGTTTAAGTCCAGACATCCATAAAACGTGTCTGTGTGTGAATTCTGTGTTGAGCGTTAATATAGGGAAAAACAAAAAGGCAGTTTTCTGCCTGAGGTTAGGCCCTCACTAGAGAGCTACATGTTCATGTGTCCCCTGGTGATACACTTCCTGGGGTTGCACAAGGTTTACTTACTGGAGGTCTTAAAACATGACAGCTGTGATATAAGTGGAATAGATGGTCATTTAAGTCTTCTAACCTGACCTTTTACCTAAATTTAATTGCTTTCAAAAACCATTGCCTCCAAGAGTGTTATACGCTGGTGAAAATTCTCAGTCATCCAGGTCAGAGTCATAAAAAAAAAGAAAATTAAAAACAAGCCACTGGACTTTTTTTTTCCAAGTTTGAAGACGTTTTGCTTCCCATCCAAGAAGCTTTTTCAATTCAAAATGTAAGGAATAGTATTGAGTTTGAGGTTTTATACAGTAGCCAATCAAAACCTTGTTTTTGTTATGTTTAAAGATATCATCTTGTTTATCAATATACACTCACCAGCCACTTTATTAGGTACCCCATGCTAGTAACGAGTTGGACCCCCTTTTGCCTTCAGAACTGCCTCAATTCTTCGTGGCATAGATTCAACAAGGTGCTGGAAGCATTCCTCAGGGAGTTTGGTCCATATTGACATGATGGCATCACACAGTTGCTGCAGATTTGTCGGCTGCACATCCATGATGCAAATCTCCCGTTCCACCACATCCCAAAGATGCTCTATAGGATTAAGATCTGGTGACTTTGGAGGCCATTTGAGTACAGTGATTCCAGCTTTAAGACATGGCGCATTATCCTGCTGAAAGTAGCCATCAGAAGTTGGGTACATTGTGGTCATAAAGGGATGGACATGGTCAGCAACAATACTCAGGTAGGCTGTGGCATTGCAACGATGCTCAATTGGTACCAAGGGGCCCAAAGAGTGCCGAGTAAATATTCCCCACACCATGACACCACCACCACCAGCCTGAACCGTTGATACAAGGCAGGATGGATCCATGCTTTCATGTTGTAGACGCCAAATTTTGACCCTACCATCCGAATGTCGCAGCAGAAATCGAGACTCATCAGACCAGGCAACGTTTTTCCAATCTTCTATTGTCCAATTTCGATGAGCTTGTGCAAATTGTAGCCTCAGTTTCCTGTTCTCAGCTGAAAGGAGTGGCACCCGGTGTGGTCTTCTGCTGCTGTAGCCCATCTGCCTCAAAGTTCGACGTACCGTGCGTTCAGAGATGCTCTTTTGCCCACCTTGGTTGTAACGGGTGGTTATTTGAGTCACTGGTGCCCTTCTATCAGCTCGAACCGGTCTGGCCATTCTCCTCTGACCTCTGGCATCAACAAGGCATTTCCGCCCACAGAACTGCCGCTCACTGGATGTTTTTTCTTTTTCGGACCATTCTCTGTAAACCCTAGAGATGGTTGTGCGTGAAAATCCCACTAGATCAGCAGTTTCTGAAATACTCAGACCAGCCCTTCTGGCACCAACAATCAGTCCACGTTCAAAGTCACTCAAATCACCTTTCTTCCCCATACTGATGCTCAGCTTGAACTGCAGGAGATTGTCTTGACCATGTCTACATGCCTAAATGCACTGAGTTGCCGCCATGTGATTGGCTGCTTAGAAATTAAGTGTTAACAAGCAGTTGGACAGGTGTACCTAATAAAGTGGCCGGTGAGTGTATGTTTGAAAGTGATTATTAAACATTGAAATGGAACATATATTCAAATTCTGGGTATTTCTTTTGTCTAAACAATGTGTTAGAAAAAAAGAGTAGAATCCATTATTGCATTGCTTCTTGTTTGAGAATCTCCATGATCAAATTGATTTAAAGTGACATCTATTGATGTTAAATTTCAAAATTATCAAACTTCTTTCATGTCTTTAAGTATTGGTTACTATAATTAGTTTAAAGATATTTCTCTTACTTATCAAATAACAAGGATTTATGATTCACTGTTTTATGAATAATAGTTGTATCAAAAGGTATGTAATGAAATTGATTCTATGAAAGATGCAATATATTTAGTTTAAATATAATTACTATTTCAGAAAAATTTGTTATAGGTTTTTTATGGACTTTGTGACTGATCATGATATGGAATAATGATCTACTTTATAATATTTTAATGCAGCCTATTAACTGCTCTGTTTCTGAACATGGAGGGGGAAAAAATGAAACCAAGAAGAAGTGGAGGGTGTAGGACATGTCACTGAGTTTAGTAACAGGCAAGACTCCTGTTGAAAGCAAGGGGATTGTTAAAGGTAATGGGGAGACACAGAATTACATATGGGCGGCAAAGAGGGAATTTGAAGAGAGTGCAAAAATGAAGGGAAATGTAGGAGGGAGAAGTGTGGGAGTTTACTAAGAGGAAAAGAGTTAAAAACTTATCTGGTCCTTTAGATGTTCATGATTAAAACCTCTTTCCTTCCTCATTTGCACAGACCACTTCGCAGCTAAGCCTAATGAACACAAGGCTGGATTGATTTGTGACAACCTTGAGTGAGCTAGGGTAGTGCAATTAGTGTGTACTAGAGAGTGCAGACTCTCAGGAGTGCCTTCCGTTTATGTTGGTGTGTGTGTGTGTGAGTGTGCAAGTGTCCATTATTAGTCATACACCAGCCTAGTCACACCTGAACTCATGTTGATTTGCCCAGGAGAGCAGACAAATAAAGACCTTGGGAAAGGTTATACAAACTTGGAAGATAAAGTGGATCCAGACAATCATTTTCTTCTGGAAGACAAAGTTGCTGTAAAGATGAACAAATTGTCCATATATTTCAACAGTTGTTAGGCTCTGCTGTGGAAATGCTTAACATGGTGTCTGGGGTTTATGGGATTTGGGGACAGCAGCCAAACAGTGAACTGCAATTGTTCAATCAAGCTCAGCAGGCATATGAGTTGTAGAGAGAGGTGCAGGTATGGTGGGGAAGACATACAAAAATAAAAATTGGACAAAATGAGGAGGTAGATGGATGGTGGCTGGATAAAACAAAAAGAGTAATGACATTTCATAAAGTGAAACCAGTTTCATAATTCAAATTCCCACTCTCTTGACAATGAGGGTGTATGATGTTGCATTTAATTTGGTTTCATTTCTCCTAACCTGACCTGCACAAGCATAACGTTACACTCCTATTACTGTCAATCACTTGAAACTGCAGAAAGATAATCCTTTAGATACACTTTTTTAAATTTTCTTGCAGATTTCTGTTTATTAACCTGCACATAAATTGCATTTCAGTCCAACTGATACCACAGGGGTTGTTTTAAGGATGAAAAGCCATGGTGCTGAAAAAAAAAAAAAGAGAGAAATGAATGTACATGTGCAGATAATGTTGCAGATAAGTAAGTGAAGTTATAAGTAAATATCAGTTTATTTCTAAAACACAAAATTCAAAAAATACAATAGGATTCACCAAACCTTTTTTCTGCTTAAAATTCCCCTGAAGAGCATAAATAGTGATAACCTAATGATTGAGCAACTGTCGTCAAGCCTGCATCACTCCCTGGCTATTATTATTGCCTCCTCTAACAAGCAATTAATTCACTTTGGAGCTTTCTGCCAGTGCTACATAAACAGCAAATGGAAAGCAAGCTCTAATGGTTTAACTTGAAAAACTCCAACACTAAAAACGAACATTGCCTAAACACGAATTGTCTCTCCCAGGGGCCTCATCAACAGTGGAGGTGAAGGCGCTTAATAAACCATTTCTGATACAAAGTAAGTTTTCCTAGAATTACACATTAAGAATTCTGAAACACATGTATGCATATTTTGCTGATTAGCATGCCCTCCAAATTGTCTCACTCTTTTTTTTAACAACAGCCAAACAAGCATACACCATAATTAGCTAAATTAATTCCCAAAGAACCACATCATCATCAACAAAGCTTTTGTTCATGCTTTATTACTTTTATATATAGCAATAGCTGGTCGGTGTTATGGGTTCATATCTAACCCTAATCCTGACCTAAACTCAATTCACACCTTAGGCCTAAACCTAATAACTAACCCTAAAACAATATTTATAGTATAGCCTGTAACATCATCAATGACCTCCTCACACCCCCACCATGGACTGTTCTCCTTGCTGGGAAAAGGCTTCACAGCATCAGATGCAGGACCAGCAGATTTCAAAACAGCTTCTTCCCCACTGCTATCAGACAGTTGAACTGTTGAAAAAAAAGAATTCATGTCACACTCTGCATAAAAATGACAACACTGAACCAAAACTGCATAATTGCACCATAATAATGTAATGCTGTGAACTTCCATATCAATGCTTTTTTTTTCCACTGTTCCCCTTTAGAAATGGAAATATCATGAGAGATCTACAAAGCAAAATTTAGTTTGACAATGACAATTAAAGCTGTCTAAGTCTAAGCCTAAGTATTTTTTTTCCATGGGGAGCCAACACTGGAACCCAACTACAGCACTCTGTCCCCACAATGTGCGATGATTTATGGAAAATGGTCCCCACAAAGTAAAAAATACACGCCGCACCCACACACACCCATTACACAGACACATACCCACATGTTTTGTCTTTATCCTTGTGGGAAATTTCCATTCACTTCTATTTGTATTGCATTCATTTCTATGGCCTAACCCTGGCCTTTCCTATAGCCCTAGCCATAACAAACATATACCTAACAGAACCGAAATCTAAACTTAATTCAATTCATTCTATTTATATAGCACCAATTCAGACTATATGTAATCTCAAGGCACTTTACACAGAAAATTCAACCAGATCATACAGTCAGATTGATTCAAAGTTTTATACCTAAGGAAAACCATCTGATTTTATTGAATCGAAGGCAATCCCTCATACCAAGCAGGCATGTAGCGACCGTGGAAAGAAAAAACATCCAGCAGAACCAGGCTCAGCGTGAGCAGCCATTTGCAGAGGCCGACTGGTGTTCAAGGAGACAGAAGCAAACATACAGACAGAAGCAAAGATACAAAATGCAAATGTAAACTAGTTACATGGGCCCATGCCATAAAGCAAACCAGTGGGCCTTGAAAGGGCAGTGGATAGTGGGTTGTGGTTACCATTTATCAGGTCTAGAGCTTTAGTTTACACTGCTGATTTGGATGCTGCAATGTGACTGGTAAATACACAAAGTGATTTAAAATAGATTGTACGAAAGAGAAATAGGACAGACAGTATAAGAGACCTTATTTCAAATGTTAGCTATTTGACAGAATATGTTGGATCTGTTGAACTGATGAATATGAGGATGATAAATGGAATAAGGATTTACATGACTTGACACCATTGTCAGAAGCTGAACTTGTTTTCTTTTTAACATTGCATCTATAACGGTTCCTGATTCTTATTTGAAAGAGGACAACAGAAAATATATCTATCTATCTATCTATCTATCTATCTATCTATCTATCTATCTATCTATCTATCGATCTATCTATCTATCTATCTATCTATCTATCTATCTATCTATCTATCTATCTATCTATCTATCTATCTATCTATCTATCTATCTATCTATCTATCTATCTATCTATCTATCTATCTATCTATCTATCTATCTATCTATCTATCTATCTATCTAACATCCACCTTTCCTGTACAGTTAACTTTACAGATCATCATGTTTGTGATGACCTCTTTGATTGAGGTCAATGCTGAAAAGAGGAGCAAAGCTTTTTAAACTATACCATACTTTCCTTAGTATAAATGTAGTTCAAAGAGCAGAGAGACCTGCTGTTGACCTTATGGGAGTTGCTTTATAAACTGAAGTTTATGCTACTTTTGCTGACTTTTTCCCTCTTTCATGTATCTAAAGCAATTTATACATTTTTTAACCTTCCTCCAACAAAACATAAATTATCAGTAGTCATTAGTAGTCAATATGATGTCATATTGTACAGTCACTGAGGCAATTGTTTCTAAAAATGAAAAATTATACCCAAAACAAACAAATGCATCTCTGGAGGCATCTTTTGTGAACCCTTTTTCTTTTTTTTTTATAACATTGTCAGTTTTAAATGCAACCACTTGAAGAAACAAAAGGTTATATTAGTAAATGTGGCAGAAGAATAAGGAAGAATATAAAAAAGAGCAGTCACACTGTTTGCCACAGGATGTGCTCATTAGTCACACATTGTCACTTAGATCAATAAACAACAGGTAAAGGTTAGGAAACATTCATTAATGATAATGTTAACATTAACAAAAATGACTGACTGAAACCAGCTTTCAGAGAATGAGACTTAAGATATGTACGTTTTCTTCAACAGTTGTTTTACCCTTCAGTCTTCATTCAAGGAAAGATATATATCAGCAATGTGTCATCCTTGAGTTAAAGAAGAGATAAAACCAAATAATAAATTGTCTCCATTTCAGACAGATCCTTTAAAACACCACCATAACTTAGAAATTGTATGGTTTGTGGCTGCTGATTACTCTCTTTTAACCCAATTGTTGTAGCAGAACATCTTCGAGATTTGTGGCACCTTCTAAATCAACGACTATTGTGGGTCGCAGTTCCAGTCAAGTGAGCTCAAACTTTTTCAGTTATACAATCTCCTGTCCTTTTGGTTTAAGTTAAGAAGTACTGTAGTGTGTGAAATTAACAAACCCTGCAACACCTCTCAGACAAACTTTGACAAAATGATTTCTTCTCTGGGCTATGGAGGGAATGCATCACACATCAAAGATTTCAATTACAATTCAAAATAATAACAATAAAAAAACTTTATTTCTGTTAAACCAATTATAGAAATAAAGGATTCAATGTCAAACCTAAGACCTTTTTTTAATCCCACTTTCTTCCTTTAAAATGCCTTCTGTTCACTTGGGAAATATTACCAAACATCACATATTTAAATACCTGTAATCTTAAAAAATGGACCTGTAATGAAGAGGTCTTCATTACTGGGACTTTTTTTTATGTAAATAGCTTTTTATGTAAATAACTATCACTTTAAAGGGACCTTTGTGCTTTATTGAAAAGCAGCTTGGTTAGCACTATGATTCATTGATTGATTGACTTTATTTATCTCAAAGTGGAGAAATTGACTCTTTACATCAGCTCAAATAGTCAAAGGAGAAGAATGTCCTAAAGAATAAAAGAGGTGCAGGAGATATTTACAGTATGTACAGTGCATCCACATATGACAGTTATTTTTTTGTTTAGTTTTTTTTTTTTTTTATAGTAGGATCCTTATGCTAAATACTGTGTCACTAGGACACTTTATTTAGCACTGCACTTTAAGCATAGATTTGCACACAAGGTTTATAAAATGTTTATTGCATGTTTTAGTGGTTGGGGTGTGTCTCTTTGTTCCGGGCTCTGCACGGCTGCTCTCCATTGACAATTGAGTCGGTTCTCTGTGGAAAAGAAAATTGTTGTTTAGAGTGAGCAAGGATTACCGTTTAGAAACTTTAGCAAATGTTAGTGTAAAATCTGTTGGGTGCAGAGAAGAAGTGTTGTGGTTCTAAGAAAGTGACTTACTTGTCTTTTCTGTGTTCTCTCCAGGATGTTTGGATGGTGTCTTCCCCGAGGGTCCAGACACATGTTCTGGGAGAGACGATGGAAAATATGGGAGCACTTGTGCACATAGTTTGTGGGATTTCTATGGTGTTTGGGTGTACATTTAAATCTGAAAATGTTCATAAAAAAGTAAACCATAAATGTGTGTATATATTTGATTTTAATATATGTTTTAAATGGAAGAGAGAAATAGTTTCTTTTTTGTGTTCAGACCTTAAGCTGTGCCTATTTAAGGCAGAGATTGTGTGTTTGGAGGCTAAATGCTGTGAAGCTGAATAAACCTGCTGATACTTCCACTTCACTTTGCCGGACAATTAAATTTTCTTACTGGAAATCCAGCCGAGAGGTCGCCTGGTAACAGGACTCATCAATAATTTAAAACCATACAAAAAAGAAACCTAAGCAGAGCTGTGGTTAGGGATCTATCAACTTTATTTAGGAGTTTATCAGTCTTATCCAAATGGCAACAAATGCCATAAAGATATGAAAATACCTAGTACATTTTATGGTTACGTAAAAGAATCTGTATCTGTATCCACCTTTTTTTAAACTCATTTAATATCATCTCATTGATATTTTATTGAGCAACACCTTGTTAAAGTTCATATATAAAAATCTCAACTTGATTATAATTAAGGTTTAACAAGGCCACACCCAAATCTTTTATTTCTAACTTAGACGTTGACTTGCAGATGAAGTTTAGCATATAACAGAATTTTCTGGGGAAAAGCAGAAGCCATAATTCTTTAATTTACAGAGGGTTTCACAGGTCTGGAAGCAACAAAGCAATCGTCATATTACTACCAATGTATAATTATTTTTTTCTGAATTGCTGTTTTAGTTTTATTACATATGTAACTAGATGAACTTTCCAAAGGCAAGCACTAGCTGTTCATTTGGTTAGCAGCAGAGATGGGAAGTAACGAAGTACAAATACTTCGTTACTGTACTCAAGTAGATTTTTCTGATATTTTTACTTTACTTTACTACTTATTTTTATGGCGACTTTTTACTTCTACTCCTTACATTTTTACAAAAATATCTGTACTTTCTACTCCTTACATAAAAAAAAAATGGCTGGTTACTTTAGTTTTGAATCATTTCAATGGAGTTACCGTTATTATTTTTCACGTCATCAATACCAAATTCAGTCTAATTGGATGGGAATCTACGTTGCATTTGACGCACCACTACAAGATCAATCGACAGATTCGGCGGTATTCATTCGCGGCAAATCATTGCAGCTTGGTGGCGTTGGCATTAGCATAGTAGTATGGACGACGAGATGATTGAAAATTAACACAACGGAGATCTGGTCCTATTGGCAGACATCCATTTAAAATGTAGGCAACGGCATGAAAAAAGTGGTTTCTACTTTTACTTTTATACTTTAAGTAAATTTATAAGCCTGTACTTTACTTTTAGTTGAGTAAAGAAGTTTAATCAGTACTTCCACTTTTACCAGAGTATTTTTTAACACAAGTATCTGTACTTTTACTCAACAACGGAAAGTGAGTACTTTTGCCATCTCTGGTTAGCAGCGTCTTTCAACTTAGTACTCTCCTTGGAGGCTGTTTTTGCCCAGGCTTTAACTTTAGTCAGTCATGAATAATGCCTTTAAATAAAGCAAGTGAGGTTTACAGTGGCTTAGATGTGCTTTTTTTTTTTTTTTTTTTTTTACTACTTCCTGAGAAAGTCATAACCACAGTCTGGGAGTAGTTTTGGTGGATTAGACTCCTCTGGGAATTTCTTTTTTTCTAATTGTGAATAATGGTTTTTCCGTGGTTATCCTGCAGTGGACTTGAAACCAGTCCAGGACGTTACTCTCTTCTATAGACTGCCCTAGATAAACACCAGCTCCTCAGTGACCCTGTACTTTAAGAAGCAAATATACTTCTGGATGAATGGATGGGGTTTTACTGTGTTTTGGCAGAGTTCCAATAGCTAAGGAATGTATTTTAAAGCAAATCCAGAATGATAATGCTCAGTGAGAATGGTAGTCATCTATTTTTGAATTTCTTTAGATGTTTTCGTAGTGTAGTTGTCTATACTTTAATATCCTATAGCCTACTTTATGTTGTTTGACTATCATGTTTTGTTGAGGTGATTTAGTTCATTGATGCATAGGCATGAATGTTAACCAGGTTTTTCCTTTTTTTGATAAAAACTGGAACAGAAAGAATATGGAAAACCGAAATTGAAGATCAGTAGAACCAGGCATGGACGGGAGGAGAATCTAACAGGGTTTAACAACGGGGAAAGTTTGCTGAATGGCAAAATAACCAATTGTTACTAATCAGAGGAATTCAGAATTGTATGAGGAAACAAATCAAAAATAGGCACAGAATAAAAACAGGGAGCTGAAAGGAAAAAACAGGGTCAAAGTCAACCAAATACTAAAGACCAACCCAAAGTAAGACATCTAGATGAAGAAATTAAACAGTGTTGAAAAACAACCAAAAAATTAAACAGGTTAAGAAAAAAAATATTTACAAATATTAAAATGTGCATGTTCTATTTAACTTTTTCATGGCAGTAATTAAATCTGGGTATAGCCAACAAAAAAGCAAGCAACTTTCTAAAGCATGTCAGTTACTGTAAAGAAGGGGAAATATATAAGGCCCGGTCAGCTCACATTTGTTTTTCAAACTATTTATATCATAATTTGAATTTTCTTTTAATAGTTTTTTAGTCTTAGTTTCAGCCTAGGTTTAAGTATGCCAATCTCTGTTACTGCACTTTATGGCACATTTAACTCTCACATTATTTACAAACTCCCTACTTACGTTCTGGTAAATTATTTTATTATCTTTAGACTGTGAAATTTATAGGTAATTATACCTTTATTATATTTGTCCCTAACTATAAAAAGTGTATGCTAAATACATTCAACGGAAAGCATATATAGGATGTGTTTGAGAGTTTACTTCATATTTGAGAGGACTTTACATTGATAAATTACCCAGTAGATTGACAAATGCCACAGAGTATTGAAACTATATAAGAGAGGCTTATACGGTTTCCTATATTCTAAATGCCCAGTAGTGACAAAAACTATGGCATATACTGTAGCTTAAAAGTGCTTAGTTACTACAGTATTTGTCTTGTTGATACTGCATCTGTGAGCTCCGCTTTCTTCCTAAAATTTCCCCAGGCTCTATCTCCATCTCCATCAGAATCTCCTCCTCTTGTTCTGTCACCTCTACATCCACTTTTCTTTCCTTTTGTCTTTATTCAATTCCTACATTTTTGGTTTCATCCTCTCGTCCTTCTAATTTTCCCAACCTGCTCTACTTGCTAAAAGAAGTAAATGTGTGTTTCCCCTGTCTGCGGTGTGTCTGCCACTTTCCAATTAGCTTGTACACCTGCTTCTGGCTGTGTTGACGATAAGATGGAGCTGATACCACCGGGCTACTGTTATCTCTGTTTTCCCCGTGTCACACACTGACAGTCATATACTTTCACACATCCACACAAACAGACACACACAGGCATACCCCAGGAAAATGCCAGAGTTGCTTCCAGCACTGCAGATGCATTGGGCAGACAGATATGGTGGGCTAACAACGGGTAGAGAAGTGTTATAATAAATCAGTGCTCTGTCAGGCATTATCAACTCGATGTGCAGGCCAGTTGCCAGAGGAAAATCTGTTTCACATACTGTACGCCCTGTTACTGTTAAGGTCTGATTTTTTTTGTTGTATGTAATTTAGTCACTTAATTGTCTTGGTTTTACTGTCTGTAACTAGCCTGACGTAGTCCTACTCAATTCTAGTCAGAATATGAGTCTGATACTGCTCCATAGAGCTGTGATTATGGGGCGTGTTTCAAATGAACCAGGAAAAAAAATGCCTCTGCACTCAATTGGATAGACCTACAACCAATAAGAGCAACGGAGTGCGTGACGTATCTAAAGCGATGCATAGTTGTTGTCAACAAAAATCAAAGCGTGCAGTTGCACGCCTAGAATAAGAAGATGAGCCTTGATCGCGTTTCTCTGTTCCTCTTTTAAAATTAATTTGCTGTCGATATCTTCTAGAACAGACCTAAGAGCAGAATCTACTCACCTCAACTCTCCGGCGGCAGCCATTGTTGTTGTCACCCAAGCGCGCTTTGGTCACGTGGTTGATAACGTTACTGTTGATCATCTGTCCATCATCGTATAAAGCCCGCCCTGACAATTTGATTGGATCGCCAGAGGGTGGGCGATCATACTCGCGCTACTATGGAGCAGAGCCAGACCGAACTTCCCGACCTCAAACCTTGTGGGCGGGACTAAGTTCGGAATGGCACCCAGGCTAGTCTGTAACAACATGACTAAACCTATTCTGTCCCATCTGGAATATCTCACACTCCTTCAGGTTTAATTAGATAGTTGTAGTGTTTCTTTTAGTTCTTTTTTTATTTCTGCTTCTGTAAATAGTTACCACCCAAATATGTATACGTGGAATTTCAGTCTGTACGACTTTTTGACTTTTATAATTTTTCTGTTGTCTAATACTAAAATGCTTTTTTGTTTTTCCCTTTTTCTCCATCCATCCATCCATCCATCCATCCATCCATCCATCCATCCATCCATCCATCCATCCATCCATCCATCCATCCATCCATCCATCCATCCATCCATCCATCCATCCATCCATCCATCCATGTAATTCTGTAACACCTGAACTGTTTTCATTTAATGAGGAAGGGCAGCAGCTTTTCCTGCCCTCTGGGGAATCCAGCCTCTAACGTAGATTTCACAGACTTACTACAAGAGGACCTCACTTTTTACTTCTTTTTTTTATCAGGCTCAACTCATGACCACATGAGGGTTGGATTTTCAGCAGACTAGTAAATTAGAAACACTGCCTTGAAGGTCAGCTCTTCATTTAATATCACGAGCTTGAGTGACACTCATTACCCCATTGGATTTGCTCATGTCTGAGTCATCAATCTTGGGACAGAGGCAAAGGAAGTTGAAAAACAACCCTTAAAGGCAGATACTACCCTCCAACCGTTGGAAACAATTTTATATATATAAGCATAGGCAACACATATATTTATTGTTTTTAATCAATTATTTAGCTTATTCAACCACCACATTAATAGAAAGTTATAATTATTAAGCTTTTTTGTAGAAACACCCGATATTTTATGCCACTTCTTTGAAAGATTACCTGTGTGTTCAGTACATTAAAATTCATTATAGCACAATTCCTTCCACTGATAAAAACTCAATAGCAACAAAGCATACAAGTGTTTAAAGAGTTAACTTTTTGCTGTAAACTGAAGTTAAAGTTCTATTTCTGAAATTGACAACAGAACTAGGGCAGTAAAGGTATAAATAAAAGCATTATCTTCCTAAACATGCAACATTCATTGCAAATAAAAATATGTATCACTGAGGCTACTTTTGCTATTTAGGCTAGTTTCTAAGACAAACAAGCCATGTTGCAAGACACTTGATCATGCAGTTGTTTACTTTTTAAGATGTAAACTTAATTATGTTTACTCTGAGGTTGACCAGCTTGTCTGATGTGAGGTTGCTGCAACTAAAATTCTGTTATTATTATTTCCTTCATTTAACCAGGTTTTAAAAAAATCACTGATATTAAAATCACTTTTTCAAGAGTGACCTGTCCACATTAACTTTATTTCATGTCTCTGCCAGCCTCAACATGAATCCTTTTTCATATCCTCCTGACTGCCAGTCGCAGTAATTAAAGTTGATATAACTCTTTGGGCTCTGTGCAGATCAAGCTTCTCGTAAACAAAATCACGTCTATAAATAAAACCTGGATAGCTTTGCACGATGTCCTGTGATCCTTTCACTCTAAAGTTCAGAGTGACAGGTGTGACTGGCAGTCATCCAGGAACACAACAGTTACAGAGTATCTTTGGGTACATTGAGGAGGTAGGAAAGCTTGAATACCCTCTGTGGATCAACACTTTTGGTGCTGCTTGTGCAGATTCATATGGTCTGGCTTAGGACCTCAGTATTTATAACAACTGTGTCTCTAATATGTCAATATCTATATAATTAATTTTTCAAAATTAAAGCCTCTCTCTCTCTCTCTCTCTCTCTCTCTCTATCTCTCTCTCTCTCTCTCTCTTTATATATATATATATATGTTAAATCAATAGGAACCACAATTTGTCCTGTATTTTCATAAATGTCTAATACACATTTAAATATTTACACATAATAAATTGCAGGAACAATTAAATTCAGCATAGGTATCCTGGTGGGTTCTAAGTATGACCTTCTCAGCTTTGCATCAACTGCTGAAATGGACTCCCCTCACTTACACTGCTCTCTGTTACCTATGATTACACTTGATACTGCATGTCCTCCTCACAAGGAAACAATTTCAAAATACAGACATGAATGGTATGAAACAAATGCTTAGCCTGAACATTGTAAGAAGGAATGGGGACAAGGAAAATTATAAAATAGGTCAGTGTTTGAAGTGGCGCATATATAAGATCGTAGATGCTCATGTCTGGTATCAGTCCTTCATACCCTGACCATCTCTTGAGACCTACAGGTGCTGGTCATAAAATTAGAATATCATGAAAAAGTAGATTGATTTCAGTAATTCCATTTAAAAAGTGAAACTTGTATATTATATTCATACATTACATACAAACTCATATATTTCAGATGTTTATTTGGTTTAATTTTGATGATTACAAATGACAACAAAAGAAAATCTCAAATTCATCATATCAGAAAATTAGAATATTACTGAAGACCAATAAAAACAAAGGATTTATAGAAATGTTGGCCAACTGAAAAGTATGAACATGAAAAGTATGAGCATGTACAGCACTCAGTATTTAGTTGGGCCTCCTTTGGCCTGTATTACTGCAGCAATGCGGCGTGGCATGGAGTCGATCAGTCTGTGGCACTGCTCAGGTGTTATGATAGCCCAGGTTGCTCTAATAGTGGCTTTTAGCTCTTCTGAATTGTTGGGTCTGGTGTATTGCATCTTCTTCTTCACAATACCCCATAGATTTTCTATGGGGTTAAGGTCAGGAGAGTTTGCTGGCCAATTAAGAACAGGGATACCATGGTCCTTCAACCAGGTACTGGTAGCTTTGGCACTGTGTGCAGGTGCCAAGTCCTGTTGGAAAATGAAATCTGCATCTCCAAAAAGTTGGTCATCTGCAGGAAGCATGAAGTGCTCTAAAACTTCCTGGTATGTGGCTGCGTTGACCCTGGACCTCAGAAAACACAATGGACCAACACCAGCAGATGACATGGCACCCCAAACCATCACTGACTGTGGAAACTTTACACTGGACTTCAAGCAACGTGGATGAAGTGCCTCTCTTCTTTTCCTCCAGACTCTGGGACCTTGATTTCCAAAGGAAATGCAAAATTTACTTTCATCAGAGAACATGACTTTGGACCACTCACCAGCAGTCCAGTCCTGTTTCTCTTTAGCCCAGGCAAGACGCTTCTGACGCTGTCTGTGGTTCAAGAGTGGCTTGACACAAGGAATGCGACAGCAGAAACCCATGTCTTTCATACGTCTGTGTGTGGTGGTTCTTGAAGCACTCACTCCAGCTGCAGTCCACTCTTTGTGAATCTCCCCCACATTTTTGAAGGGGTTTTGTTTCACAATCCTCTCCAGGGTGTGGTTATCTCTCTTGCTTGTACACTTTTTTCGACCACATCTTTTCCTTCCCTTCGCCTCTCTATTAATGTGCTTGGACACTGAGCTCTGTGAACAGCCAGCCTCTTTAGCGATGACCTTTTGTGTCTTGCCCTCCTTGTGCAAGGTGTCGATGGTCGTCTTTTGGACAACTGTCAAGTCAGCAGTCTTCCCCATGATTGTGTAGCCTATAGAACTAGACTGAAAGACCATTTAAAGGCTTTTGCAGGTGGTTTGAGTTAATTAGCTGATTAGAGTGTGGCACCAGGGGCCATCAATTTTGAACCTTTTCACAATATTCTAATTTTCTGATATGATGAATTTGAGATTTTCATTTGTTGTCATTTGTAATCATCAAAATTAAACAAAATAAATATCTGAAATATATGAGTTTGTATGTAATGTATGAATATAATATACAAGTTTCACTTTTTAAATGGAATTACTGAAATCAATCTACTTTTTCATGATATTCTAATTTTATGACCAGCACCTGTATATGGTACAGAATATTAAGATATTATTGTGGTTCTGGTGTTTATATGGAGTTAATGATAATTTATTCAATATTCTGTATATTAGTCAATATAAGCAGCTTCAAAGATTAAATGGTAAATGGCCTGCACTTCTATAGCACTTTTTTAGGTCAGAGGACTTGACCAAGGCACTTTACATTACCTGCAGTAATTCACCCATTCATGCAAACACACAATGATGGTGACAAGCTACATGTTAGCCACAGCTGCCCTGAGCTCACTGACAGAAGCTGCCGTACATTAGCGTCACCAGTCCCTCCGACCACCATCAGTAGGCAATGTGGTTGAAGTGTCTTGCCCAAGGACACAACAACATTAAAAGCCGGTGCTGGGGCTTGAACCAACAACCCTCCAACAATCTTTTTGTTTCTCAAAGGTGTTTTTGATATCTGTTTCGTGCATTTTATTTTTCAGCGATAAACGTATCCGGAATTATCACTAAAGTCTCATGTCATGAAGAGTGCAGATGAGTTTTCTGCTGTTCTAGCTTAATCAATTACACACTTCACACATAAACCCCTTTTGGTGCCAAACCCTTGTCATAGATTAAGCAGTACACACATATAACTTTGCAATAACTGCGTTTTGCATAGGACATTTTATCCTTATACAGTACCTGTAGGGCATTGCACTTGGAATCCAGAGGTTCTGAGTTCAAGCCCCACTCCCACAGACTGCCATTCTGGGTCCCTGAGTAAAGATGCTTAAACCCACACTGGTCCCCAGGGGCCGCACAATGGCAGCCCACTGCTTCCCCAGGGGATGGGTTAAATGCAGAGAGTTAGTTTTCTTGCTCTGTACTTGTGACAGTGTAATGACAATAAACAGTTGGAAAAATACTTCATAATCATTCGTCTAAACCTTTTCTTGTTTTCCCCAACTCATACTTGGAGAGTGCTTCCTTTCTTGGCCAAGTTTGATCCAAATTTTCATCTCCAATGACTGCAATACACAGTGTCTTTTAGGTTGTCCATATGTTCTCATGGTTCTCAAGTTAAAGCTGAAGTCTGTAAGTTTTGAAAAATCACTTTTTTGTCATATTGGCTAAAACTGTCCCTATGCCCAGACAGCAGTACATGTGATATGTAACCTGTGAAAAAAACTGCTTCAATTGGTACCGCCTACTGCCTGTATTTCAATCTGGAAAGAATAATTCGGGACGAGTCAAAACAACAAATCACAGCCAGAGGAGCGTCTGATGGAGTGTCAATCACAGCTCACACACGCTGAATCCCCCCCCACCCCCCCCCCCCCCCCCCTTCTGGTCGCATGCGGTAGCCGCGCAAATGCTGTGAGAGGGGTGGAGCTTGGAGGTGGGGCATGAGTGAAGCAGAGAGGGTGGGGGAGTGGCGTAAAACCTGTTTTTCTTCAAATTTTCAGTCGAAGTCTGCTCTCTTCTCAATGTTACAGACTGCAGCTTTAAGGTTTCCCTCTTTTTTATGAGAGAAGTGTTTCTGGATGTTATCTAGTTATTTGGTTCTGGATTTATCATTTTCCTTTGCAATATGAAATTCTACCAAATCTGGAAGTTTCAGCTAAATTAACACTCTTTGGTAATGCTACGAAAATAATTGAAGTTTGACAAATCAACATTTAATAAGCAGTGGTATAACATTGTACCTTTTTTGGCAAATAGACACCTTACTTCTTTGCTGAGCTCTCACTTCTTCATAAAAGATAAAAATCGGCAGCAGAAAAGACTGACCTCTTGGAACTGAGATATTTACAGAGTTTCCGTCCAACAACACTTCCTCCAGTCATTCATAAAGATTAAATCCTAAGACATTTTTTGAATGTATTGTTGGTGGTTGGCTGTTATAAGAATAGTGCAAAAAACGGAGTTAAAAAACAATCCATCCTGGACCTACCCTATGGCAATGCCAAATATATTTTAAACAGATACTCTCTCTGGATTCTGCTCTATTAAACCAATCGTTTTGGTTTATATAATAGAAAGTAATGTAGTAGTCTGTGTGTACCATTGTGCCTCAAGTTGTCTCATGTGGTTAAGAAAAAAGAATCTGAACATGTTTACTAAGTATATGTTTAAACGTTTGGACAAAGTCATCTTCATTGCTTTCCATTTCGTTTATTTCACTGTTCATCACATTTTCTGCTTTCAAACATCCAAGAGGAAGAAATGTTTTAGGGGGTAATGCTGTTAAGGACTTCTGACAATTCTGCCAATGGAGGGTTAGGTGTTTGTGTTACGGATGCCACATCTAACATACATTATTGTGAAAATGTATATGCCTCCCATTAGAATGTTTTGTTGTTCTTTCTTCTTTTGCTATTTTCAGATCATTATATCAGAAAAAGATACTCTGTAAATACAAAATGATCTATCTTCATTGCTGACTTCTTTTAATTCAGCCACAACGAGAGTCTCTTGCAGGAACAGCCTTTGTTACAATATGGCACTGCATCTCAGTTGGACTTAAATGTCATATGTCACCACTATACAACTTTTAAATTGTGTACGTTTGGCATTTATATTTGATTCTGACTGACTAAACAGTAATGGCAATAGTTAAAAGCAGTAAACTGAGGTCATTGATATGGGGAAATGTTATAATAGGAACATGAGCCAAATGTAAATAATGGAAAACTTTGGCTTCTTACAATAAATAAAGCAGTAAACACAATTACAGCAGAAGTAAATCATTATTTCGACTGAAGTAGATATAGAGCAAGAAGGAGAAATCTGCTGTCAAAATGTATGAGGAGATGCAGCAGTGGTATGAGTGGATAATTTAACATTGAGCATTCATCACTTGGAACACTGAGATTAAATAGATATTTTTAATTCATTTAAAGCAGATAAAATAATTTAAAAAAGATTTATAACAACTAAAACTTTGACCCTTATTAGAGATTGTTCTAATACATTTTGTGGCATTCCTTCTATTTGTTGAAACATAAAAGCAGTTCTTTTATGAAAAATATGTTTTATGAAAAATACTGCTTAAACATTTTTTTTATTTTTCTTCAACTAAAATAAGGTCATGGGAGTTTTATGATTAAGTTTAATACCTACTTACTTTTGTATATGCAATTTTAGAATTGGAAATCTCATAAATAATAATAAATTGATAGTACTTATTTTTGTTAAAAGGACCCTGATCGAGTCTACCTGGGATTATCTTTTATTGTGTGGATAAAATTTTACATTTCTGCATCAACAAGCCCCCCCAATCTTTTTTTTTTATTTTTATTTTTTGCTCTTGATGTGAAGGCATTCAGGTTGGGTCATGTTTTTCAGAGTATGTTTGGATGTTCGGTGATGGCAGAGTGGTGGGCTGTGCAATGACCTTGTGACCTGCCCACACTATTGAATAATAAAAGGCTATTCAGACACTGGCAGGGTGACAGCATGAAAGGATCTACCACAGGGAGGGAGGCAGGGAGAACAGGGGGTTTAGTGGGGTTGTAGCAGACATGGCTGGCCTTGTGGGAGGTAAAGAACTCTATTATTTGTCACAGAGTTCTTTATTACTCTCCTGATGTACTCTCCTCTAATTTCCTCATCTAATCTAGTGTTTTGTACTAGAAGTCTATCTTCAACATTTCTTGTTTCTCTCTTTGAGCCTGTCTGTTTGTTTTCAGCTCCAGATTTATTTTCCGTATGGTCCTTATCACCTCATATCTTTTACTTCCATGTAATCAACTTACTCCTTACAACCTCTTATTTCATCTTTCTCTATTCCCCACCACTTTCTCCTCCACCATTCGTTTTCACTACCTTTAATTATGTGCGCATCTCCTTTTTTCTTCCTCTCAGCTCTTCCCTCTCTGTCTCATTAGCAATGCTGTCTACTAAGGAGGTGATTAGCCTGCCTCAGCTCTAATTAAAACACAGAACGGGAACTAAATGAGACCTGTGATTTGTGGGTTTCTGAGTCCGTGTGAGTAGATACATGTGTGAACCCCTATTTTCCAATGTGGGTGTGCATTTCGAGTAGTGGGCTTCGATGTCAGTCCTTTTGGTTTTGTTTCATTCACCAGCTAATCAATGTTATAGGTTTAAAAAGGAATACACATTTTAAAGAACATGACTTTGCTTGAGATTATTATTTCAAAAGAGAATAAGGAGGTATGATTTAGTGATAATAAATATTCTGGAAATTAAACTTTATTTGCATCAGGTTGTTTTTTTTATTTATTTATTTATTTTTTGACATAAGTAAGCCTATTGATATTACTTCAATTCTCCTTGTACCTCCCATTTCTTTTATTGATTTTATTTAAATCTCAGCAAACAGACTAAGAATAAATGAATAATCACATTATCAGATTCTCTAAAATTTTATGAGTCAACTACTAAATAACTATGTGTGGGGAATGTAAAGGAAATGGTAGTAATGATCTACACTCCACTCCTCTGCTGGGAAAAAAAGTGAACAAAAAGGAGTTTCAATAAAAAAAAAAAATAATCTAAATCATTTCTTGCTTTGGTTCCCCTCTAGCATTGCTAGTGAATATGGCAAGGAAACAACAACAACCCAAAACATTTCCCTTAATTTTATTCAAACGTTTTTCCCTGCTCTGTTGCTTTTGTCAGTAGTGCATATAAAATGTGCTGCTGTGAGAGAGTATATATAAAAGCCCTATGAATTAACTATCCTTTGTACACAATACTGTTTTGTAGCCATCGATTAATAGCATATGAATACTGCTGAAAGAGTCCATCTACTTAAACTATCCCACCGATATTAAACCCATTGATCAGTGGGTGACTGCTCATTTGTTTTTTAGTGCAAAGCCTATGCATGCAGAGCCTTAGAGTAGTATTTGTCCTCACTGTACGTTTTGATGTTCTGTAACATTACATCCATAAACCTCTATGAATTTCATTAGTCTCTAGACTTTCAAGCTGTTTACAGAAAAGTGTAGGGAGCATTTATATTAACTTTCTTTTTCTCTGATGCAATAAACACAATCCAGTTTATGTAGGAATTTTAGTGGTATATTCCTCATATGAATACTTGTGTCATAGGGAAGAGGTTGCTGGTTGTGTTTGAACAAAAGCAAACTGTTTTTGCCAGCATGTTTACGGCTGTGTGTAGTGCACTAAACATCTCTTATTAAGTGTTGATTTTAAAATCAACACTTAATATAGTTTCTCCCAAAACCTTTTCTCTTAAAATGTATGTGCTACTGTAAAAATGACTATGGCAGACTGTGGACTTGTAACAAAGAATTGGGGAAGTTTGTCCTGCAACCAGAGACTCTCCAGTCAAACACCAGATTAGTCCATTTGTTGTTAGGGTGACAGAAGTGAGACGGAAGCATAATGATTAACATTTGTGTTTAGTGTTACTTTTGCCACTCTACACTTGGGTTTAAAATATTGAACCCTGAATTGGTGCATTACAACTATTTATAGTTTAGTTCGAACTCTGTCGCAATAGTAATGGTTACTTTCAAGTGCTACTTTATTGTGGATGAATACAGACACTTTATAGTGCCGAATTTAACTCCCTAGGAAAAACATTAGCATACTAAATTGTGCAAATTCTGAATCTGAAAGACCAATGGGGGGCTCATGTGGAAAGAAAATCATTTAATAATTTCTTCCCTTTCCGATAACCCTGGAAATAATTTTGTCGTGTGGGTTTTGAGGAAGTTTGATCGGGTGTGCTATGCATGTTGGTTCTTCCAGTTTTTACCACCATCTGCTTTTGCTCATCTTTAAATTTGCCTGGCCAGCGAAAGCCTTTCACACCGCAGATAAAGTCACACAGCAGCCGAAAAAGCCTGCTAGGTCCTTCTAGGTCAAAAATAAAATGGAATTTTTAAAAGCGACCTTAAATCCTCTAAACAGCCTTTCCACTTCATCCTTTGTCAGCATTATTTTCTCCACCTTTAATTTATAATAAAAAAGCTTGATTCCTCTGCACTCCTTCTCTGTAGCTCAATGCCACAACCAATCCTTGACTGGATTTTACAATGCAAATGTAAACAAAAGTTCATAGTTTTCAGCTTTATTCATAGGTTAGGTGGCGATCAATCGACGCCAACTTCATCAAAATCGTGCCGATGGCCTCCTGAAATTCGTAACCTTTGCCTTTGCTTTGTTCTGCTTTCCTTCGCTCCGGATCCTATCATGTTGGTTTTTAGTTTTTTGACCCACACACACAATCACACGGAGAACCAGGGGATTTTCATGTCTTATATACAAAATGAACAAGAATCTGGAAGCAGAGAACTATAGGAAGTCAGTTGAACTTTTTGGTTGGTCTGAGAGGAGAAAGCAGACTGATCAGGAAGGAGTTGGTTGATTACTACTGATGACTTATTAATTTGCTTACTTGGGAGTTGAAGGTGAGGTAATATGAATCTGTATAGGTTGGATTTAGTGGGCTTTGGAGACTGTACCCCAGAGGTCCAGGAGAGTGTGAGTGAGATCCGAGAGCATTGGTACTTGAAAGAGACATTGTGCGGGAGAGCGAGCAGGCAGGTGATGAGAACTGCTGCATACAGGTAAGACCTTTTTCATGAAGATAGAAGATGTACTGGTTCATTGGTTGTCTAGAACAATAGCAAAGTTCACATTAAAAGAGATTCAGAAGAAGATACATTTCAACAAGAAGGATATTCCTCATTTAGGTCTTTGGCTGGAATACCATAAGGGGTAATCATCAGGTGAAGAGGGTTTTTAGTACATTACCACGCTTAAGAATTATTATTGGTTATTCTTATTCATTGAGGTAAGAAATATTCATAGTTGCTTATTATATTTTCAAATAATATTTTTTCAAGTTTGCCCTAACTAAGAAGGTGAAACACAAACTAAACTCTTTTTCACTTGGTCCTTACCAGTAAAATCACCCTGTAATGCTTATGAAAGTAGGTCTGTGAACTTTTTCGAAAAACATAGCTGTTTCAGCTTATTTGACACCCCTCTTTGCCTTTCTGCAGAATTCTTTTCTATGTTTTTACATTCTCACCCTTCCATCAGATTTTAACTACTACGGTTGTCTTGGTTGTTTCCGGTAGTTCTGTGTCTCACGGCAAGTGTATCAAAGAAGATGTTGCACCGTGTCAGCATTTAGACCTATTCTCACCTTCAAGCTCAAGCGCCAGGGGCCAGAGAGACACAGAGAGCTCACACCATGACATCTGATCATATAAGGCCTGACAGAAATAGGGCATGAGGCTCACCCTGCTGTGGTCACACACGTTTGAGAGAAAAAGCATACAAACACACACGCTTTTGCTGTGGAGGTCTTTTCAAGCAGGTTTGCTTGTTAGTACTAAAGAGAGACTCTCAAAGGTCTTTTAGCCACACATCCCTTACATCTAGGGATTCAATGATGTAAACAGTAAAGAACAAGTATCCAAGTTGAAAAAGATATTTAAAAAATTAAAAAAGTTAAAACAAGCTAAAATTTCATGTGTCCATGGAAACCAAATACAATGACATGATGTCTACTTAAAAAAGCATGGTTCGTTTCAAGATACTTTAAACCTAATTCAAAGCAGAGAAACTTTTTTTGAAGATTAGGCATTCATATTACAAACAGAAAAACCTGATACATTTTTAAATAAAAAGGCTGGATTTAACTTAAATTCCTCATGGAATTTGCTTTTAAACAAAGCAAAATATTCTAAAATCTTTTTATCCCTCCTCATCAGGGTATTCATGCAACATATCAATAGAAACAAACCAAACCTCCACAACTTTCTCTGTGCTCCTTTGAAGTTTTGCAACATTTCTCAAATGTTTCCCATCACTTTGATTCAGGCTCCCTGCACATTTTGTCTTTTCAAAAAAAAAAAAAAAAAAAAATGAATGCCCCAATGTAAAACTGTATAACTCTCAGTCTCAGGTGTTGTAAGGTCACAGTATATAAAGTTCCGATATCATTTTCTTGTTTGTTTTTTTCATTCTCTGCTTTGGGAAGGTTTGTTTATTTTACCACAGTTTACAATATCTGAATCACAGCCATGAAAAAAAATGATTCAAAACTGATTGACTTGTTTAAATTCATCATAATTAAGCAAATAACAAAGTAATTTTTTTGGGATTTTAAAATCTTAAACTAATAAGGTTATGGATTAATTTTATGTGACTCTGTAGCAACAACTATCCCATCCCGGGGGGAATTGTTAGTTTTAAAAATGGAAATCTGACACTATGTCAATTTCTAATCTATTTTATTAACTGAGTGTTAATTTAGCTCTTCAGTGGTTGGAACTACAATTATAAACCTTGAAAAAGTTAAATTAAGACTCATGCCCGTGCTAACTATCTCATCCATCGATTGTTAATTTAAATATTAAATAAATAAAAAATAAAGAAATAAAAATTTAAAAAGGGACTAAAATCAACTTGCGTAAAATCAACTGCTCTTTTTGCTGTGAGACTATGAAGCTATGATTTGACATGATTGGTGTTTTGCTGAACTGACTAGTGCACCTCACAGAGTAGATGGCTTCATTGGAGATGAAAACATTGAGATAATATAAGGAGCTTTGATGAGAAATGAAAGGTTCTGCAGAAAGGCATCTTCCAAATGAACAATGACCTAAAACATGCAACATGCTCAATTACAAATTTGCTATACTTAGCAAAATAAATTGTCTATCACAAAACTTTTGTCTGAGTGTCTTAGAAAATATGTGTTTGGGCAAGGTAGTATAAAAAGCTAACACAGTTAAACCAGCACTGTCTAGAAGAACGGGACAAAACTGTTGATCAAACTCATACAGTTTAAAAGCCATTTTACAAAGTACTACCGAAATAGAGCTAAGAATTATTTAAAAATGTAAAAAAAAAAATACATAAATAAAAATTTATCTCCTTATACTAACAGATATAAATAATAATAATAATAATAATTTGTCTGTGTCATGATCGGTTCTCTAATGGAGACCCAAAGATGCAGAACACCACTGACGGACACAGGATGAAAAGTTTAACAAGTTTATTTGCACAAGCACGTAATATGCAGATGACTGGTTTGGGCCTGGAATCTGGTTTCACCGGAGTCTGCGTGAGAGACAACACAGTTAACGACTGTTGACGGGGTCTTGGTTTCCAATGGTGCACTGATAGTACCTTGAGGGTTCTGAGGTTCTCCTTGGGAGAGTCACTGTTGGTTCTGGAGAAGGATGTGTTAGCAGAGTCCGTTAGCTGCTTCAGCGTCTCACGTCTTAATAGAACACACCTTGGCTTGGGTTTCCTAGCTCTTGCCCAGAGCTGCTTAGAGGTAGACTGAGAATCTTCAGGGTTTGGCTCGGAGGGTCGGCTCGGCAGGTTAGCTCTTCCAGAGCTTTCACGGAGGAAGCACGAGTCACCTAGAGGCACAGAGACAAACGTTAGGATCTGACTCGGGATTAAGGTCATGGAAGAAATCACTGAGATCAAGGCTTTAGCGCTGACCAACTGGAACAACACTGCGGCGTTGAGGTAAGGTCTGAAGGCAGCTTAAGTAGTGGATCCTCTGATGGTCTTGATGAGCTGCACCTGTGCAGGAGGCTCCCTCAGAGGATCCACGGCGGACTCTGCTGGAGAAGAATGGTATTTTCTCCAGCTCCCAACAGTACCCCCCCCCTCAACGACCGCCCCTTGGCGGTCCGGAGGAAGTGGAAGGACGGGAACGCTCGTACTCCTCGATCAGGGCAGGATCGAGGATGTACGAGCCTGGGACCCACTGACGATCTTCTGGTCCGTAGCCCTCCCAGTCGACGAGGTACTGCCAACCGCGACCTCGTCGACGGGAGTCTACAATACGGCGGACCGTGAAGGCAGGATGGCCATCGACTTCCAGGGCGGGTGGTGGGGAGTCGGATGGCGGGCACAAGGGGCTCGAGGAAACAGGCTTGATCTGGGAGACATGGAAGGTCGGATGGATTCGGAGGGAAGGGGGAAGTTGGAGACGGACAGCTGATGGGTTGATCACACGGGAGATTTTGAATGGGCCTATGAATCTCGGGGAAAGTTTTCGAGTCTCGAGTGGAAAGCCACACTTCCTGGCCCACAGAATACTCAGGGGCGGGGCGTCTCTTGGCATCAGCGAAACGCTTGGTTGATTCAGCTGACTGGTTGAGTGTGGCAATGGTCTCCCTCCAAATCCTTCGACAACGACGGATGTGATGATTAACGGACAGCACCGATATCTCTCTCTCATCTGCAGGGAAAAGAGGTGGTTGATATCCAAGACTGACCTGGAAGGGCGACTGTCCAGTGGATGCAGAACGGAGAGAGTTGTGGGCATACTCTATCCAGGGAAGGTATAGGCTCCAATCCACCGGGTTATTGGACGTTAGACAGCGGAGAGTGGATTCCAGATGCTGGTTCATACGCTCGGTCTGGCCATTAGTTTGGGGATGGTAACCTGAGGTGAGAGATGGTTTGCAGCCGAGCGCAGAACAAAAGGCCTTCCATACCTGGGATATGAATTGGGGACCTCTGTCTGATAGAATCTCCTGGGGGATGCCATGAAGCCGGAACACATGTTTGATAAGAAGCTGGGCTGTCTGGAAGGCCGTGGGAAGTTTTCTCAGGGGGACTAGATGGCAAGACTTAGAGAAACGGTCGACAATGGTTAGTATGGTGGACATACCTCGGGAGACAGGGAGACCGGTGACGAAATCAATGGCTATGTGGGACCATGGATGCGAGGGAACAGGTAGAGGTTGAAGGAGACCAGAAGGAGGTTGATGCGAAGCCTTGTTGCGAGCACATGTCGGACAGGCCAACACATACTCTCTAACATCACGATGGAGCGTGGGCCACCAGAAGCGCCTGGAGATTAGAGCGACAGTCCTACTCACTCCTGGATGGGCGGAGAATTTTGCGGCGTGCATCCACTGGATCAGACGGGACCTGACAGAAGAAGGAACATATGTGCGGTTAGACGGACCGGTACCTGGATCTGGTTCGGTGGCTAGGGCTGAGTTGATTAGGTCCGTTATTTCCCAGTTGACCACTCCAACGGTGCATGAGGCTGGGAGGACAGGTTCAGGTCTCTCTGGATGATCGGCAGAGTAGAGACGAGAGAGAGAATCGGGCTTCACGTTCTTGGATCCGGGTCTGTAGGTGATAATGAGGTTGAATCTGGAGAAAAAGATGGACCACCTGGATTGGCAAGGGTTAGCTTGTTTGATTGACTGGATATGAGCCAGATTTTTGTGATCAGTCAACACAAGGACCGGATGCTCAGCTCCTTCCAGCCAATGCCTCCATTCCTCCAACGCCAGTTTGATTGCCAGGAGCTCACGATCACCCACATTGTAATTTTGTTCCGCAGAGGAGAGCTTACGGGAAAAATAGGCACAAGGGTGTATTCTTTGATCAGAGTCGTCTTTTTGGGAGAGAACAGCTCCAACACCGGAATCTGAAGCGTCCACCTCAAGGATGAATTGTCTCGAAGGATCAGGTTGAATTAGCACGGGTGCTCTGGAAAACATGGATTTCAATTTCTCGAATGCAGCTTGGGCCTCGGGAGTCCACTGAAAAACTCGTTTGGAAGAAGTTAGTGAGGTTAATGGCAGGGCGGTTTGGCTATAGTTCCGGATGAAGCGGCGATAGAAGTTAGCAAACCCTAAAAACCTCTGTAATTGCTTTCGATTCTCAGGTACTGGCCAATCTAGGACTGCCTTGATCTTGTCCTCAGAAGGTTTTACCTGGCCGCCCTCGAGCACAAACCCCAGAAAGGTGACTGAAGACTGATGAAATTCACATTTCTCGGCTTTCACGAACAGCTTATTCTCCAGTAGTCTCTGTAGAACGAGACGGACGTGTCTCTTGTGTTCATGGAGATCCTTGGAATAAATGAGAATGTCATCAATGTAAACAAACACAAAAACGTTGAGGAAATCTCTGAGAACATCATTCACAAGGGCTTGGAAACAGGCTGGGGCGTTAGTCAAACCAAAGGGCATCACCAGGTACTCAAACTGGCCCAAGGGTGTCTTAAAGGCTGTCTTCCATTCATCACCCTCTCGAATTCTGAGGAGGTGATAAGCATTTCTTAAATCCAGCTTAGTAAAGACAGTTGCACCCTGCACTGGTTCAAAAGCTGAGGCGAGAAGAGGCAGTGGGTATTTGTTTTTAATAGTTATTTGGTTCAAACCTCGATAGTCAATGCAGGGCCTCAGGGAACCATCCTTCTTGCCCACGAAGAAGAAACCGGCGCTCAGAGGAGAGGATGAAGGACGGATTATTCCAGCGGCCAAAGATTCGTTGATGTATTTCTCCATAGTCTCTCTTTCTGGTTTGGAAATATTATACAGTCTGCTGCTTGGAAGAGGAGCACCGGGTAAAAGTTCTATGGCACAATCGTAGGGTCTATGTGGAGGTAGGGACGTCGCACTGACCTTACTGAAAACGGGGGCTAAGTCGTGATACTCAGAGGGAACTGAAGAAAGGTCAGGAGAGTCCATCTCCCCCCCACCTCTAGGAGGCCCCGCCATCGGGGCAGCAGAACGAAGGCATGTTTCGTGGCACGTAGTAGACCATGATTCCTGGAGACGTTTGGTCCAATTTATGTGAGGGTTATGCTTCTCCAACCACTCGAATCCGAGGACCAAGGGGGAACATGCAGAAGGAAACACAAAAAAGGTGATAGTTTCTCGGTGGTTACCTGACAGAAGTAGCTCGAGGGGCTGGGTTTGGTGGGTAACACGATGGAGTCTCTTTCCGTCTATGGCAGACACACTAAGAGGCTGAGACAGGGGGATGGTTTTAATCTGAAGCTGCTGGACGAGCTCAGAGTCGATTAGATTGCGCTCACAGCCTGAGTCGATGAAGGCGGAGAAAGAGAGACTCTGGTTATTACAGAACAAGGTAGCTGGCAGCAAAAGTCAAGGAGATTTACTTGAATTTATATGGCCCGCCAGACTCCTCATATCCTCTGGCGGGCCCCGGCTTTTGATTTCGCCGGGCAGGAGGCGAAAAAGTGACCACTCTCACCACAGTATATGCAAAGTTTTCCAAGAAAACGCCTTTGTCTCTCCTCAGGAGAAAGCCTAGTGTGTCCCACCTGCATAGGCTCATTATCCCTTTCGCCTGAATGAGAGGCCTGAACAGGCAACGATAGAGTCCGTGGCTTAGATCTCTGTGTGGAGATCTGCTCTGTAGAGGGAGAGAGAACAGCCATGTTATGAGTGGCAGAGGAAAAATTACTTTGCTTCTTGGAGGTGTTTCTGGCTCGAATTCTGTTATCTAATCTGATGGCGAGACGAATAAAATCGTCAAGGGAAGCTGGTTCATCGAGGGTAGCAAGTTCATCCTTGATTTGTTCATTTATAGCCATGAAAAATGCTCCCTTTAGAGCGCTCTGGTTCCATCCGGAAGCTGCCGCTTTAACCCGGAAGTTAATTGAGAAATCAGCCACAGAAGAATTACCTTGTTTAAGGTTGAAAAGAGCTCTGGAATCGATCGTTTGTTCCGTCTCCTGGTTAAATACCTGGGAAAATTCAGCAATAAAGTCAGAAAAACGGCAATTTACACCGTCGTCGATGCCCGTCTTGCCTGAGCCCAATCTAAAGCTCTTCCAGTTAACTGAGAGAGGATGAACGATATCTTCTTGTGGTCTGAAGAAAAACAACTAGGAGAGTTCAGAAAAATCAGCCGGCACTGGAATAAAAAACCCTTACAATCTTTCATGTTACCAGAGAATTTTTCTGGGAGACAAGGACGGAACTCTGATGACGTCACGGGTTGTGACCTCGGGGGAGGAACTGGACCCGGAAATGGTTGCTGTGCAGAAGTAGCGTTAGCTCCATTCAGAAAGTTAGAGCAACTCTGTAGCATTTGATTATGTGAACCAACAAGATGGTATAACTCACGAAGCGTTTGGGTTTGACCTTGGAGAAGAGCTTCCTGCTCGTCCAAACGACGGGTGAGGTGATCTGCTGGGCCTTGAGTTTGGCCGCAGTGTTCTGTCATGATCGGTTCTCTAATGGAGACCCAAAGATGCAGAACACCACTGACGGACACAGGATGAAAAGTTTAACAAGTTTATTTGCACAAGCACGTAATATGCAGATGACTGGTTTGGGCCTGGAATCTGGTTTCACCGGAGTCTGCGTGAGAGACAACACATTTAACGACTGTTGACGGGGTCTTGGTTTCCAATGGAGCACTGATAGTACCTTGAGGGTTCTGAGGTTCTCCTTGGGAGAGTCACTGTTGGTTCTGGAGAAGGATGTGTTAGCAGAGTCCGTTAGCTGCTTCAGCGTCTCACGTCTTAATAGAACAGACCTTGGCTTGGGTTTCCTAGCTCTTGCCCAGAGCTGCTTAGAGGTAGACTGAGAATCTTCAGGGTTTGGCTCGGAGGGTCGGCTCGGCAGGTTAGCTCTTCCAGAGCTTTCACGGAGGAAGCACGAGTCACCTAGAGGCACAGAGACAAACGTTAGGATCTGACTCGGGATTAAGGTCATGGAAGAAATCACTGAGATCAAGGCTTTAGCGCTGACCAACTGGAACAACACTGCTGCGTTGAGGTAAGGTCTGAAGGCAGCTTAAGTAGTGGATCCTCTGATGGTCTTGATGAGCTGCACCTGTGCAGGAGGCTCCCTCAGAGGATCCACGGCGGACTCTGCTGGAGAAGAATGGTATTTTCTCCAGCTCCCAACAGTCTGAATATCAGACAAAGGAAAAAAAGAGCTTATTTAGATTTTAATATGTCCAAATAAATATCTAAACTTTTACTGCAGCTATGAACACAAATATTGGCAAAGCTAAAATGTATGATGGCCATAAAAAAAAAAAGTATTTGGCATATAGATATTCAGCAAAGTCAACAAAGAGTGTTTATCCATGCAATGACCCTCAGGCAATACATAAAATTCTAAAGATGACACAGAGATTATGCAACTGTGACGATGATAGTATGATTACAAAAAACAAATCCACTCTGATGATGAAGAAAGATCTGCATTGCTCAACACTCCATCAAGTGTGTCCCCATTGTGCTTGAGTCAGAGCTGTCTTTCATTAATCTTCATTGAGCCAATGAGTTTGATGGAAGAAGAAAAGGTGGAAAGTCCCCTCCTTTTCCTATCCCCACCCCCCGAAAAAAGCAGAAATCAATTTCATCTATTGGACTCTTTTCCCAGACTGCCTGCTTAGCCTGCTATTGATGCAGCTCACATACAAACCTGACACCTCTTTAGCCTGCTTTTGTTGCCCCCTCATTGCACATGCCATATGGCAAGTGGGAAGGCTGCAGTGTGTGCGTATGTGTGCTGGAATTATCTGTAAGACTGTGTGGACCTCAGGGTCACATTAGGTTTATGGGGGGGTTGACTTGCTCACAAAGACTCCCTACTCCATCAGTGTGCTCTATGAATACATGGGGACAAGCAAGGCTGAATGGCAGAGCAGAAGCCATGGAGAAGTCGACTCTGGTGGGAGAAAGGGGTGGAGGGGGTGGTCTGATGGGGCTTTAGCAAGATGGATGTTAGAAGGAGGGGATTAGGAATGCAAGAAAAAAATTAAAGAGACGGGATGGATGAAGAGAAACAGAGTCAGAGCTTTGATTTAAATTAGAGTTAGTGAGAGAGAATATAAGACACAAGCAAAAACTTCTGTTTGCAGTGGCTTTGGAATGTGTGTGAAAGTTTTGGAGTGTCTGATTGTGGCTTTGAGTTACCTGCTGAGCTTTGTGTATTTGTGGAGGATAAGAGGTGATCCCTGTGTCACAAGGACCTACAATAGGCCAGCAGGTCTCCCTGTTTGAGGACAAGGCTCTCAGCATCCTATGCAAGTGCCTGAGTGTAGGAGTGTGTGTATCCCAGCAGGTTTTTCTCTATAGGAAAACTTGTCTATGGGCACTGAGAGATTCTCATTAACCACATCTGACAGCTCAAGCAGGGAGCACACAGTGAGTTAGCAGGTCAGGAAGTGTTATGAACTACCATCTTATTGTTTCTGAAGTTTCCATGCAAACTGGGTGTTTCTGTTCTGTTTTTGTGAACTGGAGTGATTTCAAAATGGTCCTTGTTTTTTTTTAATCACATCTCATGAACAGTTAGCTGATAGCACTGATAGCAACAGTACACATAACCCTAATCCAACATATTTTCACTCTACATTGATGCAGAATGTATCTACAATACCTGCTTGTAGAACTCCTTACAATACATTTCAAAAGCATGTATGCCACATTTATTGTTATGCATTACACAATAAGAAAAAAAACTGTACCTGTTCCTGTTTGCGAAGCAGCTAAGGATCAGTCAGACAGATTAAGGGTTGTCTGTGAATATGTTCAATAAATCATAATTTCCATTAGATTTAGAAATATGTCATTGGAACACAAAAATATAGTTTTATTAAAAGCTATCGATTAAAGCTATAAGTTTAGGGTTGTCCTGCTGGCAGGCAAATTGTACTTAAGTAAAATACTTAAAGCACTTAAGGTAAAACTTAAGTATTTGGCAAATTTAACTGTTTTTCTTAAAAAACTCGCCTCAATGGGAATGCAATCTCACTGGAAGTTATCTTTGAATACGGAAGTTGTGAGCTTGATTCCAGGTTTCTCCCATACATTTTACAAAAATAAAAAAATACACTCAATTAAGTCGAATAATGCTGACAGATTCCCATGCAAGTATAAATTCCAAACAATCCTAGTTACCAAAGAATGAAGCAACAAATTTCAGTAAAATATTTAGCAAATTGCTAATGTGCCTTTCGTTATTTTAATGCAACATCCCAGTTCTGACCAGCTTATTTCAGAATTCACTTTTCTGGGTATTTCATTTTTCGACAAAAAAATAAATAAAAAAATAGCTTATGCCAAAATTTTGAGTTATTGTGTCAATTATAATAGACTACCTTCTCTCCACATGCCATTTTTTTCTTCTTCTTTTTTGTACTATTGTAGCACATAGAAAGGCTCGTTAGGCAACATGTGCCAGGGTAGTTTTGCACTAAAAAAAGAAAATCTAAAGACCGATCTGAATCTTAACTTTGTCAAGTATCGATATGATCCAGCACAAAAATATGCAGTCAACACTGATGTAGCAGCCGTTTTATGACGTTAAACTATTGGAATAATAATTGGATATATGGATAATTTGTGTCTAGATGCATATATATATATATATATATATATATATATATATATATATATATATATATATATATATATATATATATATATATATATATGTGGGTGGGTTGGTGTACAGAGATAAGCTTGTTTGTGTTTGTAGGCTATGTATGAGGGTTGAAGAAGGAGTGATGTCCACCAGAGGCAATAGTCTACAGCCAGCCCAGAAAACACCTACGATCCATATGGCAATGGATTGAAACCCAACACTCATGATGGTCCTTGCACTATGTAAACAAATCCCCACCAAGGTTGGCTGCCATTATAGAGTTTGAGTCCCTGCTACCATCAAGATACCTCTAACATAGGCAATACAGCTGTTGGCAGGAGCAAGACAATTGTCATTTAGCCCTCATTCTCCTTGCTACTTCTGCCATTTTAAATCAAAACCGCCTAAACATAGGTAAATAATGACAGCTAACTAAATGTCTGCAGTGTCTGCTTACAGCTTAAATGGCTCACGATCCATTATTGGATAGCACATTTTAACATTAGCCTTTCTGTCTTTTATGACATCAAGCGACTAAAGAATTGCTAGACAGCAAGAAGTACTAAGGAGAGAAAATAGGACAAACCAAGCAATTGAGGCTATAGGGATTGCTGCCAGGTTTGCTCCCAGGGAACCAGAGCAACCATCACCACTGTTGCTCCATAATGGTCACACTATTACCAGACATTGCATAAGATAGATACGACTACAAAGGAGCATATTCACAATACCAAGAGAGATATCCACTTATTATGTGTGTGTTTCTGAATTTGATAGGGTTGGCAGAACGTATTTGAAAGTGGGAAAAGATGATCTGAGTGATGAGAGCCTGGAGAATTGGAGAGAGGTGTGATTGTGCTTCAGCATCTGAGTGTGTGTCTGTTTTTGTATTCTCCACAGCGACCTACCCCCATAATGGTTGGGACTCTGGGGTCATAATAAAACACCACATGTAAAGTGCCTGGCGCCTTTCAGATTTATAGCTTCTGGTTCTATTTGCTACCTGTCCTTTGTTTAGGTCAGTTTTTATTTTTGAGTTTACTTTAAATCTTTAATTTTCATACAGTACACATATATTATTTGCAATGAAATCAATTTTGTTTCAGACTGCTGTTTTCTTGTTTCTGCTTTGCTTTAGTTATCCATATCTCTGCTTGGCTGTCATCTATTTTCATTGGTCCTGCATTTTAGTTTTAATCTCATTACTCTGGCTCCAGTTTTCAGAGTCCCCATTGTGTCTCTCCATCACATCTGTTTCAATGGCCCTGGTCCACTAGGTGGATGCCAGCACCCTCCTCTCTATTATTAGCAGAACACAACCAACCGACTCTCACCTCCCTGACTTCTGCTGCCTTTTGTCATGCAGACTTGCCTGAGCGCAGTAGCTCTTTTACAGTGAACAAAACCCAACATTGCTAAATAGACAGCAGAACAGTTGGTGGGTTTATTGTCTTGCACAGAGAGCTTGTTTGGGTTGCTGCTTTGGGTATTTGAGAATGAGCATATGTGACTATCTGAAGTGGCCATTTACAAGCAACGAAACAACATAATGAACCCTTCTGCTGCTCAACAGAGAAGGACCCATTTTTTTCTTACTCACCACAAAATATTGAGAGTTTTTCCCTTGTGAGGCCACATTTACTGCTTGATTTATTCTTGCAAAGAAATAGAATAATTGATGATATATTTGGCATGTTTCCTAATAAGTAAAAGAGTCAAAATTACTACAACACAACAAAATTCGTATATGCCCTCTTTTGAAGAGGGCAGGTAAGGCAGTCGATTAATTAAACTTTTTTTTTAGAAATGTCTTACCATGTATGTTTATACTCATATGCTCGTGCATACATACCTACATACAATGAAAGATAGAATAGCATCCATGTTACATTTTTTTCCGTCCTGCAACTGTAAACAAACAATATTATTAAGTGCTCTTATCAAGAAGTGTAGAAAAAAGGGACCATTACACACCTGAAGTGTGTAATGGTCAATAACTCCACTGTTTGAGATTTACTCCTATCTTGTTGTTTGTTGTGCTCAATTAAAATGACTGAGAAGCGTTTTCAGGTGCCTTACCGTTAAGAGATATTACTATATACTAATTGTGAAGCTACTTAATGTCATAACTGTGAAAATGTCGACATCCAACATGAGTTCACATGTCCTGTGAATGAGGCATGGAAAAATACATAATTCTGTCTTGTTATTGTACATTTTTAATGTTAGACTGCTTGAAGCTCTAGGGATTAATACATGAGGAAAACTGATATTACACTGACCAGTCAGCTAAAATAAATGATGAAACACATGGAAAATCTCTCAAACCCCGTTTTTTCACTGGAAGCTTCAGCGCCATGGATTGTTCGCGGAGTATCCTCGCCACTGATTCTGCTAAGCATCCTATTCCACCGGGAGCCTTACCGAGTCGAGCACCTCGGGGTGGTTGGAATTGGATCACACGAGGATTTCATCATCGCGCAGGCGTAGTATACAAATGCAGGATTTAAATAGACCAATAAAGTGTTTATTTGGCCAGTAAAACAGTTGTGTCATATGCCTTCTCTTTATCTTGTCATATTACTTCTCAGCCCATTCTTTTTCCCTCCTGGTGCTATTTTTATAAATCAAATGAGTTGTTTCATATAAAATAGTGTTTTTTTTTAACCTGTCCATAGTGTCATATGAAAGGAGATTCTCGGGTAGATATGTGCTAAAGCTGCAGGTAATGTTGTTTAGATGTTTACTATAAATTGCAATCCATATTCCGTACAGGTAGTGTTTAACTTCACCATCTGGATCAATCTTGCTTTTTTAGCGGCTGATTGCCTGCCTCAATGATCTGCTCCAGTCCAGACTGACGAGGACTTGAAGTGTCAAGCATGAAAAACAGACCAGCCATGTATTTTAGCGAAGTGTTGTGCAGACCAAGCTTCAAGAATGCTCTGTGACGTTGATGGTGTTATATAATTTCCACACTTCGTAAACATATTCAAGGCCCAATACATAATTAGCAACATACACACAAACAATATATGAGACAAGGTGTTTAAACTTTAGCACCCAAAAACAATGGAAAGCAGGGGTCACGTATAAATCTTGGCAAAAACAAGATCTTAACTGGTGACCTGCATGTAGGATTTTGAGCCAAAAGATCTTGGCCAAAACAGGAAACATCTCTGTCCTGTTTAGGGATGAGAGCCAACTTTGGCCAAAACACACACCAGCACTTGGTGCAATGATATAAATACGCCTTCATATGCGCCTGACATTTTGAGGGGAAAACTGAGATGTCTGATGATGTAGCGCTGAACTTATGAAGAGTTTGAGACAGCTGTAGGAAATTCGAATTGTTAATAAATGTTTCCCCCCCTCCAGAGGACAAAATTGGGAGAATCGCTTTCAAGTGTTCTTCTTTCTGTCATAAGAGAATTCTACCAATGAGCTTCCACAAAGTATTGGAGGGAAACACTTTTAATTGCTGAGTTCAAATTTAGGGGCTGCGTCCTCTGAAGGCCAGATTCTTTGGCCGATTACGTCATAGCGTGGTGCCGAGGCCTGTTTTGATTGGAAGACTCTTTTGTTATGCACAAGACAAATGCAGCCTTCTTTTTGCCCCTTTTGAAGCACAGGTCCGGTGTATTCTACGTAGCCTTGAGTATCCCGGGATTCATTGTGACTCCAGCAAGCCGGCTGATCCATGCTCAGAGCAGAAAGAAACTTGGCACCGAACAATGGTTATTATTGTAAGTGCATTGTAAAAAAAATACAAGTAATGACTAGTTCCTTCTAAAGTTTATGAAAATAGTTGTTTTAAATACTTATTGAATCAGATATGTGGCGGATAATGTTTGGTTTGTTGAAAGGTTTTATCCGTCCCTGTACAAAATAGTTTGTCTGACATTTAGGTACAGATTCTAATATCTGTGCAGTGTGGGGACTTTAAATATGATATTCGTGACGACGATACTGCTACTGAAGTTTTTTGTAATTGTTATTAGTTTAGCACCCAGAACAGTAGCAAGAAGTTCGGCATCCATTATTTGCCTGCTTACTGTGCCAACTGATACAGTTGCCAGGCGGCAGAGTGTACAGGTAGTGAATGCTGGAGAAGGCTGGACCTGCTCAAATCCATAGCCAAAACTCTACCGGTCTCCTTATTTTCCCCCTCCTTGAAGGGCCCAGTCTACGTAGACTGGGTCCTTGGAGGATGAAGCTGCTGAAATCGAATACACCCATTGTGGCTGGATCCAAGCGTGGCAGAAAGGCGTCAATGCTCCGTGGATCTTCAACGGCATTAATGCGTTTGGCATTTTGACTTCTGTGAGGAATAACCTCAATTGACAACTAGTTGAACAGCTTGTTCTGTTAAGGCTAACAGGAAAACTAAACTCTCGAAAGCGCAAAATATTGGCTGAACTACACTGCCGTGTTTCTAACACAATGTCGCCACTCCTTCATTAACTGTCTTGGCCAGGCAGAAGCTACAAGGATGTAGACTTGCGTTTTCCATCATTTCTTTTTTCTAATTTTGGTTGATATCCCTTATCTGGCACTGCGCAAAGAGTATGGATGGTCCTCTGATTTAACAGAAAACAGCAAGTAAAATTATCTGCGATCATCTTTGCTTGTTCTACAAGTTTGTCCTCTTCCAGGGACTTTAATAAAAAATGGCGAAGCAATATCAGGTCTACTGCTGGGTGTACTACCATCTCTGTATTTATAAACAGCTCCTTCTGAGCTATGGCAAGGCTTTCTTCTTTTATGTAATTATTAAACTTTGGCAGAGTACGGTATGTATTTATGAGAACAATGCTTGATCTTTGCTAATAATTATTTAGACAATGTCCATTTAAGTTGGAAAGATTCACTCTCACATCAGTTTTTTATTGCCCAAGCATAATTTAAATTCCTCTTAATGTAGATTTTGATGTAGAGACCTAAAAAGAGATTAATGACTGGGCATAATGGGCTCTCCGATCATCAAATTAAATCAACAGAACCCATAGCACGAGATCAGAAGTAAAGCTTGTAGCTGCAGGGTGTGATTAAAAGGATGACTGCTCACAAAGCTTTAGGGTTGCTTTGTAATTGAGTGTTAAAACATTGAGGATTTACACAAGAGTGGTCACTGCATAATGCCAGCTGTCGTCTTCTTTTCTTTTTGTAATAGAATAATCAAAGTAAAGTATACTGTTTTTCTTTTTCCTACTCCAAACCCATTTACAATTATTCTTTTGCCAGAATAGCTTTATAATTTTTAATCCACAATATACTAATCATAATTTTTGCAAGATGTGAACTTTTTTCACTTTACCACAACCTGAAACTTGACAGATGGCTTCACATTTATTTCTGCAATATTTCGATACAGACATATTCATTGTTAAGTTAATCATTACATGATATCCTGGTACTGTAGCTGGAAATGAAAGCCCAAATTAAAATCTCCCCCTTCCTCTGCCTTATAGTTTGTAGAAGCTGTGCCCAGAGTTGTGAACCAGATAATCTGCAAGCTCATCAGTAGTAATAATATTTAATGTGATTTCTGAAATAAAAAAAATATATATCTTTTGTCAAATTCAGACAGTTATACTTTGCTCTACTCATGCTAGTAAAATTAATGAGATTCACTCTATGTCTGTAAGTTGCTATTGTAAAATGAGATGGTTTTCAGGCAAGTAGGATATTTTCCTGCAGTGCTATAGTCTTCGTGATAAGTTGGGTATTACTGCATGGCCACCCAGGATAAGCAGATATGTAGCATGCCCTACAATCTGTATGACATCAATTTGTAGGAATGTTTATGTACAGTAATTTCAATCATGCATATGTTTTCTCAGTCCACCACTTGATAATGTAAATTTTATTTGTAAGAAACATTGATTTTTGTGTTGTGCTCAACGTTGCGAATAATGTCATTTTATAATAATGGCTTTAGTAGCTATGTAAGTTTTTAATTGAAAAACTAATCTAATTAATACCTTTTACATCTTGGTGAAGCTATGCTTGCCATCTAACGAATGTCTTACTCCAACCTCATCATTCCAAAGGACTTTTCACAGGGAAGCCAAAGCCCCTCCCATCATCTCTTGGAATACATCTTGAGAAAATGGCGGCCTAGTGGTTAGGAGACAGAGCTTGGAATCCTGAAAATTCTGAGTTTAAGCCCCACTCCCACAGACTACAAGACCCTTAACCCCACATTGCTCCCTGGACACCCCATGATTGCAGCCCACTGCTCCATAAGGGGATGGGTTAAATGCAGGGGTACATTTCTCCAATGTGAGATCAATAAAGGTCAATTATTATTATTATCTCAACTCTGACTGAAAGCTAATTTGCCTACATGTTACTCTTCATGTTTTTTTTTTTTTCTGGAAGAGTGTAACCCCTGTTTAATTCTGTCAAGATAACTTGCATTAATTTTCTGCTTCATATCTTTAAGGCCCGCTTAATGCTGTTACTGTACAAAGATATAAAGTTCTACAACATCTAATTTGCTCTGAGATGTGTGGTTATCAAATGTGTGGCCCTTTTTATTAAAATTTAATTTGTTGATTAATATTGAACTTCTTACATTTTATAATAGAACTTCCAATTATATTAAGTTCGAATAGCAGCAATTGTCAGGGTTCGGTTGTGGTTTAGAGAACCAAAATGCAGAGGCAGAGAGGCTGCGGTGATTTATGCAGTTTAATTGTTGAAAACAGTAACAAAGGCAGGAATCCAAAATCCAACTTAAAATGTAATACAAACCAGAACCATGAAGACATCAAGGGAAAACAATCAGCAACAGTGACGGGGAACCAGCAATGACAGAACCAGTGAAAACAGAAGCAGCAACAACAGAGGAACCAACAAGGAGTGACCGCAGAGGTAGAGTGTTGCTCTGTTCGAAAACCTAGGACGCGTCCTTAGAAGGCCAGATTTAAAGGGCGATTACGTCATAGCGCGGCGCTGAGGTCTGGTCGGATTCCAAGAGTCCTCATTATGCGACCTTATAATGCGTCCTTCTTTTTGCCGGATTTGAAGGACGGGTCCGATGTATCCTCGGTATCCTTGGTTTACCCAGGATTCATTGCAAGACCAAGCAAGCCGGGATTTGCTCCGTGATCAGAGGAAAGGTTACTTGGCGCTGAACAGTGGTGAAAATTGGAAGTTCAGTTTAATATAATACAAGTCACAAACAGATTCTAATATATCTGCAGTATGGGAACTATAAATCTGATAGGATTTTATTTTTTGTATTGCTGTTTTGCACAATATGCTTAACTAAGTATTTTTTGTTGTTAAATTTTAGAGATTTTGCAGATATATTTTTATACATACATTTTTTTGAATAGAAAATCCCTTTATTGTCCCACAATGGGGAAATTTACAGCAGCAGGAAGATAATTGAAAATGGTCACACAAATGTGGACCTTAGAAAAATGTATAAGACTAACATAATAGGGAAGAGTTAAAATATAAGCAATAAAATACTGTAAAGCTTTTTAACAAAATAAAACTGGAGAATAAATAACCAATATCCAGCTATGGACATTTTTACAGGAATGGATATTTGAAAATAGCAGCAACATCAGAGATGTGCAAAATGACAGCAGCATGTTATTTAACTAAGGTTTCTATCATTACATTTGCTTTTATTTGTTCCTGCTCCCGGTGGTTGGCACTTTTATTCCACTGTGGATAATTGACGAGTGTAGTTTTTGTTCACTTTATAATAAAAAAATAAACAAACAGTTTTGAAAACTTCGGTTTTCATTCTTTTCCTGCTTTGTGTGTCAACTTTCACGGTTGCTAAGCAACAGAGCATACGGCAGTAAAACCCGCCGAAGGGTAGACCTGTTCGAATTCACAGCCAAAAACACTTCCGGTCTCCTTATTTTCATGGACTTCGAAGGATCCAGTCTAGGTAGACCGGGTCCTTGGAGGATGCAGCACAGGTTTTTTCGAACAGAGCATATATTTAGCTGATTGAGACAAAGGCAGGGCTAACGAGCAGATAAGAAGCAGGTGTGAGTAGAGACAATGAGGAAGCCAAGGGAAAAGGAACACACACAAAAGGGCAACAGAGGACACCAAAGAAAAACCTCAGAACTAAAATATATCCAGAAAATACAACTAGATACGAATTATACCAATAAAACTAGAAAACATGGAGCAAAATAAAACATTACAGAATCAAGACCGTGACAGCAATGTTATCCCAATTCTTTTAGATTTTAAGATCAGAAAAAGTAACTGCATAGTTAGTTTAGCAATAACTGCTATTAACTCGGTTACTTTTGGGAGAAGTAACAACTAACTCTACCTAGTTACTTTTTCAAGTAACTTTCCAAAAACTGGTTGTGTTTCAGCTTATTACAAATATCCAGGCAAAGATTTTGGGTTAGCTTGGCAAAAAATTAGCTCTCTTCTGTTTCTTTCAGTATGGAGAGGTGAGCAATGAAGCTCAACTCATTACATCAGAAACGTAAAATCAACCACAAACACGACTGTAATCTTTTCTATAACAAATAAGTGTTACAAATTGGTTCTGAACAATTAGTTTTATGATGCAAAGGGGGAGTGTTGGCTTAGTGGTCAGAGCAGTGCTCTTGTGCTCTGAGAAGGTTGCAAGTACTGTAATGCAGAGATAAATTTCTTGATTGTGAGATCAATATTTGGCGGGGAGTGGCAGCCTATTAGTAAGGTCATTGCGCTTGGTATCCAGAGATTCTGAGTTCAAGCCCCACTCCCACAGACTGCCACTCTGGGTCCCTGAGCAAAGACCCTTAACCCCACATTGCTCCCCATGTGCCCACAATGGTTTCCCCCTGCTCCCCAATGTAGATAATTTGTTTCGTTGCTCTGTACTTGTGGCAGTGTAATGACAATAAAAAGCTAGAAAAAATGCAAAGGAGAACTGGTATCAGTCTACAATGGTTTCCATGAGTTACAAGAGCCACTGAAGGAGGCCGTCTATGTTGTGAAGCCATGAGGGAATGATGGGTGCTCTGACTGGGGTGCAATGATGGACACTGTAGATTAAGGGGGTTTAAAAATCAGACTTAAAAATAGTGCCCTTGCAAAGATAGCTTGGGGGTACCAGATATTCTCGGGTGATCAGATCTGTTTAGGCTCTGTACATGCCAGTGATGTTAAACTATATTATTGGCTGAATGTTGCGACTATCACGAAAGACATTCATTACCCAGAGAATGATAATTACATAATGCAGCATCCATGTGCAGAGGTGGGAGAATCTGTCGTTTTGGTCTTTGTAATGATTGAATAACACAGACAAATTAATAAAAAAAAAACATTGATCACCAGCTTGGAAGATTTTAAATATTATATACAGTTTTAAAGACAAGAGTGGAATAAATAAAAAAATACATTTTCATAATAAATATGCCCCATGCCTTGTTAGTTGGGTTCGTTGTTGATGTTCATGGCCTGTATGCTCCTCATCTGTACAGGTTATGGTGCATGCATCTGAAACACAGAGTATATACAGACAATGAAACTAAAACACCTGGTTTTAGACCCCAATAATTTATTAGTATGGTGTAGGGCCTCCTTTTGAGGGCAATACAGCATCAATTCGTCTTGGGAATGACATATTTTTTTTGTATTTTATATACTCTAATAATCCCAGAAGGAAATTACTTCTCTGCATTTAATATGCAAGTCCTGCACAGTGGTCAGAGGGATTTTAAGCCAATCTTTTTGAGGATAGTGGTCAGGTCATGACGTGATGCTGGTGGAGGAAAATGTGTCCTGACTCGCTCCTCCAAAACACCCTAAAGTGGCTCAATAATATTTAGATCTGGTGACTGCGCAGGCCATGGGAGATGTTCAACTTCACTTTCATGTTCATCAAACCAATCTTTCACCAGTCTTGCTGTGTGTATTGGTGCATTGTCATCCTGATACACGGCACCTCCTTCAGGATACAATGTTTGAACCATTGGATGCACATGGTCCTCCAGAATGGTTCAGTAGTCCTTGGCAGTGACGAGCCCATCTAGCACAAATATGGGGCCAAGGGAATGCCATGATATGGCAGCCCAAACCATCACTGGTCCACCCCCATGCTTCACTCTGGACATGCAACAGTCTGGGAGGTACGCTTCTTTGGGGCTTCTCCACACCGTAACTCTCCCGGATGTGGGGAAAACAGTAAAGGTGGACTCATCAGAGAACAATAAATGTTTCACATTGTCCACAGCCCAAGATTTGCGTTCCTTGCACCATTGAAAATGACGTTTGGCATTGGCAGGAGTGACAAAAGATTTGGCTATAGCAGCCCGGTCGTGTATATTGACCCTGTGGAGCTCCCGACGGACAGTTTTAGTGGAAACAGGAGAGTTGAGAGTTTCAGACAGCTTCCTCTTGCTTCCACAGTTATTCCTGTTGGATGTGGTTCATCCTTCTTGGTGGTATGCTGACATTACCCTGGATACCGTGGCCCTTTATACATCACAAAGACTTGCTGTCTTGGTCACAGTTGCGCCAGCAAGATGTGCGCCAACCCCTGTAAACCTCCATTTGTTTCCGGTTCATTGTCTCTCATGATGCCGTTCTGGCATACGAGGTGGACTGCTCTGCTGCTGGACATTGTCTCTACCTTCTCTTTTGAGTTTGTCTTTATTTTCACATCACATAATTTACACAGATATACAGAACACTTCCAAGCATTTGCACTATGCTAGTGAAACCGCCACCCATATACCATTTTAGTTTTTGATAACTTAGGTTTAACCTTTTAATAAACGTTCCTTTTGTGCAGATTTACCTCTGGCATAGTCTTCTGATTTTGTTAAGACCACAAGTCAGTCTTTACAATTTCCTGGCAAACATTTTTTTTGCAGTGTTCCTTCCATTTGGTGTGTTTCTCAAGTGTTGCTAGAGAGTCAGTGTGTATCCACAGCTGTTATTTGGTGAAACACAGGGTACATCCTGGACAATTTATTTCGACAAAATAGCAAGGCCACGCAAAGTAAAACCTTTTTTCTAGTGAACTTTGTTATTATTTATCAAAATAGTTCAAGATAGCATTGAAGATGTCAGAAAATATTAAATTAGCCACTATTTATTTTCATCAGCTATACATAGGTTATAAGTTCCTTTAACTTGAAATTTTAAGCATAACATTATTACAAAAGCAGTATAAAATTGTATACTTAAGAATGCAAATACGCTAAAGGATACATTGAGATAAACATTATATCCAAATACACATATTTCATATTTGGGTATTTTGTGTGTAAGCCTTATCTCCTTTGCGTACTGCATTTGTTTTTGCTATGAAATAACCTGAGTTTTCCAACTGTGGAACAAAAAGATACTTCTTATCTTATTTTATTATGATCATGGTTATATTGCAAGGAAAAAAGCTGACAAACCTAAACATCTCTGCAATGATGTGCAGCGGTGGCAGGGTCATATAAAAATGATTTTGCAGCAAGAGAAGACAGTGAACAGTGGATGTGCTGAGTTACAACTAGTAATTCAAATTAAAAGTTTTGTCAGGATTATTAAACCTGGATAGAAATGGATCCTCCATTTCAAAGCCCTGATCTCAGTCACACAACGCTGCACGTTACACTGTGCATTAAGAAATCTTTACTCAGTTTTTACCTAATACAGCATAAGGATAAGAGGTCTGGATGCCTTTGAAAACTATTCTCCTGATAACCCTTACATCTATTTTTTATATTGTATAGTCATCAGTACTTCAAAAAACTATCAGATAATCAGTCTTATATGTGTAATTTGGTTCTTCTTCGAATTGCTGTTTTTTTATTTTTTAAGCACTGCAACGTCAAACCCAAGGGGCATTATCTTGAAATACATTTTTCACATCTTACTGATCCTTACTTCAACAGAATGCTGGGCTAAACACAATTCAGAAGAAATGGTTTTGACCCAGATCCACGATAAATGTTCCTTTAACATCATTGTTAATCTAGTAAACATAATACTTAGAACCTAAACATTATATAGACTTATATTAAATAAGTAATGGTGAACCTATTGATGTCAGGTTTGTGGAATGCAGCTTAAGAATTTGTGACTAAATGAAGTTCAGTAAATAAATTCTTTCTGGCATTATTTGTTAAATAAATACAGCTAAAATAACTTGTGGAATAGTGTGCGGAAAATTAAAATCCCACATTTTTTCATCATGGGAGTTTTGGTAATCCTCTATTTTTTGAATAATACCCTTTCCTGCTTTGCATAATGTGACTGAAATTGATAAAAGACCTAACAGACCTAACAGTCCAAGGAATCTGCTGATAAAAAGGGAAAAGTAAAAGTAACAAAGTATTAAAGAGGCAGATTGGACTTATATTGTGCAATGTAGAATTTATTTGTACAAATAAATGTAGCATTAACAGAAAAGGTGCTTTAGACTTTACTTTTTGAGGAAGCTTAGATATTTTAGTGTTTGCAGCAAGATACTGCATATTCTTCACAGTATAGTGGCCTCTTCTGCTATAAAGATGACTGGATCTATTCTAGGATCTCTACAGAGATAATTTCATATATGAAAAATTATATATAGAGAGTAAACAACATTATGTAGCCTGAACCATCCTCTTTAGAAGACTGTTTAACAACAGTATCTTCAGTCACATGCTTCTCAAGCTCTACTGCAAGACATACCTCTACAGTAGAGCCTAAGTAGGCTACAGTAGCCTACAGTAGCCTACAGTTCTTTATAGCTTGCCTAAGGCAAGCTATAAAGATCCAGGACCATTATGCTTCACAATGGGGATGGTCTTTTCTGGGTTTATCCACATCTTTTGGAGATAAACCAAAAATACAATACATGTAAAACAGCCCTGACCCTGGTTTGATTTTCAGCTGTAGTAGCTGCACCAAATAAATTCAGTCGAGGCAAAGTTATCCAATAATGTTTGATAACATTAAAATCCTTACATTTGGCAAACTGCTATAGAAAAAAAAATTATTCAAAAAGTTTTGCATGCCCTTTGCAGAGCAGTAAGTGTAATTAAAGACCAGCTATACTCTTGCTCACAACCTCCCCAACTCTCACCCCCAAAACTTCCCTACAGTATTAGCATATCAGCAACCATGATGATTGTTGGGAGCTGGAAAAATTCCACCTTTCTCCAGCAGAGTCCGCCGTGGATCCTCTGAGGGAGCCTCCAGCACAGCTGCAGCTCGTCAAGATCATCAGAGGATCCACTACTTAAGCTGTCTTCAGACCTTGCCTCAACGCCGCAGTGTTGTTCCAGTTGGAAGCCTGTGCCTCCTCTGTGAAAGCTCAGGAAGAGCTAACCTGCCGAGCCGACCCTCTGAGCCAAACCTGAAGAATCACAGAGAACCTCCAAGCAGCTCAGGACTAGAGCTGGGAAACCCAAAGCCAAGGTCTGTTCATAGCAGACGTGAGACGCTGAAGCAGCAAACGGACTCTGCTGATGAACTCTTCTCCAGAACCAACAGAGACTCTCCCAAAGCTAACCTCAAGAACCCTCAAGGTACAATCAGTAAACTTCAGGAAATCAAGCCTCTGTTGGCAACGCTAACTGAACTGTCTCCCACGCAGACTCCGGTGAACCAGAATCCAGGCCCCGAACCTGAACCAGTATATTCAGTGTGCTTGTGCATAAATAAACTGTTAAACTTTCATCCCTGTGTCCGTCAGTGGCGTTCTGCATTCTTGGGTCGCTTTTAGTGAACCCATCATGACAGAACACTGCGGCCAAACTCAAGGCCCAGCAGAACATCTCCGTCAACTATTGGAGGAGCGGGATGCCCAAATCCAATGACAAGTTCAAGCTCTGAGTGAGTTGAACTCCCGCATAGAATTCCAAGACCATGTTGTCCGAAACTTCACCAGTCGTTTAAACAATGCTAACGCTACACCAGTTCCACAACCATTTCCGGGTCCAGTTCCACCTCCGAGGTCACCGGCAGTGACGTCATCTGAGTTCCGCCCTAGTCTTCCAGAAAGATTTTCTGGTAACATGAAAGAATGCAAAGGATTTTTATTTCAGTGTCGTTTGATTTTTATGAACTCCCCTGGCAGCTTTCCCACGGACTACAAGAAAATAACCTTTATTCTCTCTCAGCTAACAGGAAGAGCCTTGGAGTGGGCTCAGGCGAGATTTGCCACCGACGATAGCTTAAACTTATTATACGGTTTTGTTTTAACTATGAATTTTGTAGCACTTTGAGATTTTTTTTTTAAATGTAAAGTGCAATACAAATAAAATGTATTATTATTAGTGCTGTCAAAATTATCGCGTTATTATCGCGTTAACGCGAGGCCATTTTAACGGCGACAATTTTTTTAACGTGAGATTAACGCTATGTGGTTTTATGGTAAAATTTTCCAAGTACATCCCGCTGCAGCCTGCGAGAAGGCGGGGCTATTTTCCCCCAGTGTATGCATTTCTCATAGGCTTCGAGAGCGGAGCTCCTCAAGGAAAAAAGACGCTCATACACTGGGTGACGCTAGTGCCTTTTCTTTAAGCCCCACCACCAACAAACAAGTTGAGTGTCTGGTAACTAGTAGCAACCTGAAATACGCTGAGAAAACAGATTACTGAGGTGAAATGGAATCTGCTACGGCACTCTTGCTGTCACAGGTCGGTATCGTGTGTGTGTGGGTGGGTGTGTCTGTGTGTGGGTGGGTGGGTGTGTGTATGTTCTCATTTTTGTTAAGAGTCTAAAAAGTAACTTTCATAGACTACCTCCATCTAGTGATGTCGGTCTATTGATTTTGATGTATTGATTGAAAATTGTTCATTATTATCTTGGTTAATTAACATCTAATGTTAACTGTACTACATTTTATAGCAGTAGGGTAAAATGCTTGTCTTTGTTCAAAAGACTGTATTAACTGTAAAGACTGTCTTTTACATCACCCTGTTTTCAGGGCCTTTTTTTTGGCTACATATTTGTTATTTTTTGCTACATGCCTCCCCATCTTCTTGCCATATGTTTCTATGGCATAAATCAGTATCTGTGACCTGTTCTCATTTAAAAAAAAGAACATTGGCACAAACCTAGCCTGTATGTATTTTTTGTATGTCATCGAGAGTATTTAAATGATTTTCAATCAGAAAAAAAATTTGCGATTAAAATGCGATTAATCGCGAGTTAACTCAGGCATTGATGCGATTAATCGCGATTAAAAAAATTTAATCGATTGACAGCACTAATTATTATTATTATTATTATTATAAACTGCTATTACTCTGACTTCATTTCTGAATTTAACCAGGTATTCAACCAAGAGACTGACCAAACTATTGATTCCAGAGCTCTTTTCAACCTAAAACAGGGAAACTCTTCGGTGGCTGAATTTTCCATTAACTTCCGGGTTAAAGCGGCTGCTTCCGGATGGAACCAAAGCGCTCTAAAGGGAGCCTTTTTCATGGCATTAAATGAGCACATTAAAGATGAGCTCGCTACCCTCGACGAACCTGCTACCCTCGAAGATCTAATTCGCCTCTCCATTAGATTGGATAATAGAATTCGTGCCAGAAACAGTTCAAAGAAACAGGCTACACTTTCTTCTGCCTCACATAACGTGACTGTTTGTTCTTCCTCTACAGAGCAGCTGCTCATTCAGAGACCTAAGTCCCAGTCTCTATCGTTGCCTTCTCAGGCCTCTCATTCGGCCAATGGGGATGTCGAACCCATGCAGGTGGGACACACTAGGCTCACTCCAGAGGAGAGGCAAAGGCGACTTCTAAGCAAACTATGTATCTACTGTGGTGAGAGTGGACACTTCATTGCTTCCTGCCAGGCTAAATCAAAAGCCAGGGCCCGCCAGAGGATCTGAGGAGTCTGGCGAGCCAAATAAACACTAAGAAATCTCCTCGACTGTTACTTCCTGCCACGTTGTTCTGTGCTAATCAAAGCCTGTCTTTCTCTGCATTCATCGACTCAGGCTGTGAACGTAACCTAATCGATTCTAACCTCGTCCAGCAACTCCAAATCGAAACCATTCCTCTGACTCAGCCTCTCAGTGTATCCGCTATTGACGGAAAAAGACTCCATCAAGTTACACATCAAACTCAGCCCCTCGAGCTACTTCTGTCAGGTAACCACCGAGAGACTATAACATTTTTTGTTTTTCCCTCTGCATGTTCCCCGCTGGTGCTCGGTTTCGAATGGTTGGAGAAGCATAATCCTCACATTAACTGGACTAAACATCACCTGGAATCATGGTCCATCTCATGCCATGAGACATGCCTTCGTTCTGCTGCCCCCTTGGTGGGGTCTCCTAGAGGTGGGGGGGAGATGGACTCTCCTGACCTTTCTTCAGTTCCTTCTGAGTACCATGACCTAGCCCCTGTCTTCAGTAAGGTCAGTGCGACGTCCCTACCTCCACACAGACCATACGATTGCGCCATTGAACTTTTACCTGGTGCTCCTCTACCTAGCAGCAGACTGTATAATATTTCCAAGCCCGAGAGAGAAACTATGGAAAACTACATCAACGAATCATTAGCTGCTGGAATAATTCGCCCATCATCCTCTCCATTGGGCGCCGGTTTCTTCTTCGTAGGGAAGAAGGATGGTTCCCTGAGACCCTGTATTGACTATCGAGGTTTGAACCAGATAACTATCAAAAACAAATACCCACTGCCTCTCCTTGCCTCTGCTTTTGAACCCGTACAAGGAGCTACTGTGTTTTCTAAACTGGATTTAAGAAACGCTTATCATCTCCTTAGGATCCGTGAAGGCGACGAATGGAAAACTGCCTTCAAAACACCCTTGGGCCAATTCGAATATCTAGTGATGCCCTTTGGTCTAACAAACGCTCCAGCCTGCTTCCAGGCCCTCGTAAATGATGTTCTCAGAGACTTTCTGAACGTATTTGTTTTTGTGTATATTGACGACATACTCATTTACTCCAAGAACCTCGATGAACACAAGAAACATGTTCGCCTTGTTTTACAGAGACTGCTGGAGAACAAGCTGTTCGTGAAAGCCGAGAAGTGCGAATTTCATCAACCTTCAGTCACCTTTTTGGGGTTTGTGCTCGAGGGCGGCCAGGTAAAACCATCGGAGGACAAAATTAAGGCAGTTTTAGACTGGCCAGTTCCGGAGAACCGCAAACAGCTACAAAGGTTTTTAGGTTTTGCTAACTTCCATCGTCGGTTTATCAGAAACTACAGCCAGACCGCCCTTCCTTTAACTTCTCTTACCTCTGTCAAACGCATTTTTCAGTGGACCCCCGAGGCTCAAGCAGCGTTTGAAAAACTTAAGTCCTTGTTTTCCAGAGCACCTGTCCTTATGCAACCTGACCCAGCTAAGCAGTTTATCCTTGAGGTGGATGCTTCAGATTCTGGTGTTGGAGCTGTTCTATCCCAGAGACTCGACTCAGATCAAAAGATACACCCTTGTGCTTACTTCTCCCGTAGACTTTCTTCTGCTGAGCAAAATTATGATGTGGGTGACCGAGAGCTTCTGGCCATTAAACTGGCATTGGAGGAATGGAGGCATTGGCTGGAGGGAGCTGAGCACCCGGTTCTTGTATGGACAGACCACAAGAACCTGGCTTACATCCAGTCAACTAAGCAAGCTAATCCCCGCCAATCCAGGTGGTCAATTTTCTTTTCTCGGTTCAATCTCATCATCTCCTACAGACCCGGATCCAAGAACGTGAAGCCCGATTCTCTCTCTCGTCTCTACTCCGTCGATCATCCCGAGACACCTGAACCTGTTCTTCCGGCTTCCTGCACAGTGGGAGTGGTCAACTGGGAAATAACTGACCTCATCAACTCAGCCCTGGCCACTGAACCCGATCCAGGTAACGGTCCCACTAACCGAACCTATGTTCCATCTTCCGTCAGGTCCCGTCTCATCCAGTGGATGCATGCCGCCAAATTCTCTGCTCATCCAGGAGTCAGTAGAACTGTAGCTCTCATCTCTAGACGCTTCTGGTGGCCCACTCTCCACAGGGACGTTAAGGAGTATGTGTTGGCTTGCCCCACATGTGCCCGTAACAAAGCCTCACACCAACCTCCTTCTGGCCTGCTTCAACCGCTTCCTGTTCCCTCGCGTCCTTGGTCCCATATCGCCATAGATTTCGTCACCGGTCTCCCTTTCTCTCGAGGTATGTCCACCATATTCACCATTGTTGACCGTTTCTCGAAGTCCTGCCATCTTATTCCCCTCAGAAAACTTCCCACGGCCTTCCAGACAGCCCAGCTTCTCATCAAGCATGTTTTCCGGTTACACGGCATCCCCCAAGAAATCCTCTCGGAGAGAGGTCCTCAGTTCATCTCCCAGGTCTGGAAGGCTTTCTGTTCTGCTCTCGGCTGCAAACCCTCTCTCACCTCTGGTTACCACCCCCAATCGAATGGTCAGACTGAGCGTATGAATCAGCAGTTGGAATCCACCCTTCGCTGCCTCACCTCAAACAACCCCGTGGACTGGAGCCAATTTCTCCCGTGGATAGAATATGCACATAACTCCCTCAGATCGGCATCCACTGGACAATACCCATTTCAGGTCAGTCTCGGCTATCAACCTCCTCTTTTCCCCGCAGACGAGAGAGAGATTTCGGTGCAGTCCGTCAACCAACACATCCGCCGTTGTCAGAGAATCTGGAGAGAGACCATCGCCACCCTCAACCAGTCATCAGAGTCAATTAAACGCTTCGCCGACGCCAGGAGACGTCCTGCCCCCGAGTACACCGAAGGCCAGGAGGTATGGCTGTCCACTCGAGACATCCCCCTCAAGGGGATGTCTCGAAAACTCTCTCCTAGATTCATCGGACCCTACAAGATCACTCGAGTCATCAACCCCTCAGCTGTCCGTCTCCAGCTACCTCAGTCCCTCCGAATCCACCCTACCTTCCACGTGTCTCAAATCAAGCCTGTCTCCTCGAGCCCTCTGTGCCCACCGTCCGACTCCCCACCACCCACCCTGGAGGTCGATGGTCATCCGGCCTTCACTGTCCGGCGCATTGTGGACTCCCGTCGACGAGGTCGCGGATGGCAGTACCTCGTCGACTGGGAGGGCTACGGACCGGAGGATCGCCAATGGGTTCCAGGCTCGTACATCCTCGATCCTGCCCTTATCGAGGAGTACGAGCGTTCCTGCCCATCAACCTCTTCCGGACCGCCAAGGGGCGGTCGTTGAGGGGGGGGTACTGTTGGGAGCTGGAGAAATTCCACCTTTCTCCAGCAGAGTCCGCCGTGGATCCTCTGAGGGAGCCTCCAGCACAGCTGCAGCCCGTCAAGATCATCAGAGGATCCACTACTTAAGCTGTCTTCAGACCTTGCCTCAACGCCGCAGTGTTGTTCCAGTTGGAAGACTGTGCCTCCTCTGTGAAAGCTCAGGAAGAGCTAACCTGCCGAGCCGACCCTCTGAGCCAAACCTGAAGAATCACAGAGAACCTCCAAGCAGCTCTGGACTAGAGCTGGGAAACCCAAAGCCAAGGTCTGTTCATAGGAGACGTGAGACGCTGAAGCAGCAAACGGACTCTGCTGATGAACTCTTCTCCAGAACCAACAGAGACTCTCCCAAAGCTAACCTCAAGAACCCTCAAGGTACAATCAGTAAACTTCAGGAAATCAAGCCTCTGTTGGCAACGCTAACTGAACTGTCTCCCACGCAGACTCCGGTGAACCAGAATCCAGGCCCCGAACCTGAACCAGTATATTCAGTGTGCTTGTGCATAAATAAACTGTTAAACTTTCATCCCTGTGTCCGTCAGTGGTGTTCTGCATTCTTGGGTCGCTTTTAGTGAACCCATCATGACAATGATAGGCTTTTAGGCTGTTTAACTCACTGTAAAACGACTATTCTTGCAATGTGGGCTAGATTTATAGCTTGAATTTTGGGTTCTCTCCCTGCCACAGTTCCATGCACCTGTTAGCCATGCACTCAGGCCAGACTTACCGATAAACATGTATTGTATGTTTATGATGTAATGCAGGTTTGCAAATGATGCAGGGATTTATTCTTGGCTCTACTGTAAAAGAAACGATACTGGTTTGCATAACTAGAAACATTTTGTAAAGCTTTAGCCCTGTTTACCATTCAGGGTTTTGTGCAGTAATAGTTCAAACGTGGGAGAAGATGTAGCAAAAATAAAAACACAATGACCCCTTTTTTAAGTCCATAAATGTTGGTTGTTTTGCAAGTCTACTGAATAAAATATTGACATGATACTTAAGTAATTAATGTGTGAATAAAGAATAAAGATAAATCTGTTGACTACTATTTGAGGGCAGTCATATTCAAATTGGTGGAAGGCTTTAGGCATTACAGTGTGTACATTTTTGACATCACCTTTTAAAAGGACCAAAAGTTTTAAACATTGATCACGAGTGTGATGCTGGCCTTTGCCAGATTTTGCTTTTAACCCATAATGTTCAGTTCAAGGAGCTCTGCGAGTGATTGTTTCTTCATAAAGCAGGGCAGTGACACACAACAGGAAAGATTTTTGGTTACTTTACATTTATTTATTTATTTATTTTTACAAATGCATTTAAGGTCCTGTCATAGCAAATTTTCCAAATGAAAAATTTAAAATATGTGGAACATTCCTTTCTAAGTTAATATTCAAGCTGTGACTATATTTATGTATTTATGTTCCTTTTTTTCTTAGATTAATGAGAAGGGCATGGCACTGACACTGTTTTAAAGCATATAAGATTATCACATGTTATTGATATAGGCATCCTTGAAAAAGCATCACATTTATGACATTTCCAAATCACCGTCTTCTCATGGGTGAATTGTCTATTTGATTTTTGCAGCTCTTTTCTGCCTCTCATGTCTTACTCTATACCATTTTGTACTATCTTTCTGACAAACCCATTGTTTTCATGGTTTAATAATGAGGTACTGTGTGATAAGACCATCACCTTATTTATACCCTAACAAAGACAAAGAGCCACTTTCAAAAGCAGACCCATCTCTCTGAGTGTGATGAATATACTGATGTAAGATATACACACTCTTACGAACACATTCACAAAATACTTAAAGAAAGATGTACTGTCAAAATATTCTTCTGTTTTCATTCCCAAAGACAAAATCATTATTCCTCTTTCTGTATTTATTTGCAGCTTTAACTCTATTTGCTCTTATACTTTATATGGATCATTCTACCTTTTTGTCTTTGCGTTTACCCTGTGTTTTATTTCTCCCATCTCTTCTTTATTTTGTGCATTAAAATTCCACTCCACTCTCCAATCCGCCAACCAATATTACCCACTCTGTTTTACTAAAGGCAGGAATGATACACTGGGTTTAAGCTAAATTTCTTGTCAGTCTCACTAATTGCTTGCTAAATGCATGATGGAGAAAATCATTTTCAGCCAGCAGTGGAGTGAAAGAGCCTTTCAGCATTGTTCCGGTTGTCAAGACAACGCAATTAAAAACCCACAAAGAACAAATGTGCACTCAGGATAGGAAGATTTTAACACAGGCATCTGAGCCGCTCCCTTATTCTCCTGCCTTGTTTTACTTTCTCTTCTCTGTAAATTTCAAATTTCATCCCTGTTTTGCTGCTATTGTCACTTGAACAGCTTGGTTTAAAGAAAAAAAGAAGAAAATTGCAATTACTCAAACTTAAAAAAGACATCTTTTCTTTTGTAAAGACAGCTTTGAATGAGGGAAATGACATACTGAAAAATGTATTTTTATAGAAAAATTGTGCATTCTTAACTTAACACTTTGATGAAACAATATTACTCTATTAAAAAGCAATGATTTGGAAATAGATAGTTTGTTTTTGTTGTTCCCACCTCAGTTAAAATATAGTTCATTTTAATCTCCCTTCTTGTTTTTCTGCAGCGTTTTTGTTTGAACTGTTTTAGGTAGAAAACCAAAATGATAAAGGGAACCTTTTTTTTAGTTCACTGATCAAGCATAAAATTATGACTAATGACAGCTAATGTGAAAAATGCTGATTCCACCTTTATCTTGTGACATGTTGGTAGGTTTGATATATTTAGCAGAGTTAGCACTTTGTTCTCACACAATGTGTTAGAAGCTGAAATAAATCAACAGTCTTATACATTTGGGAAGGTTTGAACAGGTCAGAACTGTGATGAACCAGTAAAAGAGTCAGTGCTAATAAATTCTTATTTTGGGGAAGACATTATTCTAGCCTCAGACAGAAGTGTAGACAAGTCTATGTCCTCGTACTTATTAAATGGTTTTGCTAGACAGGTTTATTATCTCCCCAGATATTTGTTTTCCAAGGCACAATTTTCTACATATTATTAGACTATTGTGCTTTAAAAGACAACAGTAGACTGGCAAGCTCGTTACCTAAATTTGCAAGATCAAAATCGTTTAAGGCAATGCCTCTTGAGCGACTCTATGAGGAGAAAATCTCAACAAGATCGTTTAACCAGCTGTATATTCCCCCCTTGTTTTTAACAGAATCCTCATCAGGATGATGCATACGCAGGTGTTGAAGCCAATTTCTTCTAGCACCTGTGTATTGTTTTTCTGCCTGGCAGAGGAAGTTGTCCTCTGGAGCAATGATGGCAGTATTCAAACATAACAGAGATCTTTTGAATGAATTTGTGCCACAGACTGTTGGAAGAGTGGGTGTATCTCTCTGTGTGTGTTATACCTTGTTTAGTTTTTTTGTCACTGAGACCAGATGTTGTTCATGCTCTATTTTTCTTTTCTCTGAAGAGAAAAAGGGTGACAATTTGAGAAATATGTGCAGTCTGAAAGAGTTTTAGAACTGGGTTGGATTAACAATGAAACTCCTTCTCAATGGTATGCGTCAAACAGCGTTACAATTGTAATAATTATAGAACCAGAATAACCCACTATGACTTTTACATTAATATTCTCTAAAAGCCCTGTTTTATGATGAACTGCTTTGCCAAAACAGTTTGCCTAATGATATGTAGGTCTAATGGTTGTTTTATTAGATTATAAACCCATTAATAATATTACTTGACCCTCAAATCTGTGTAATGCTATCAGACAGTATAATGTACCTGCAGAAGTCCTAAAGGGAGTATAACAAGCTATAAAATCAATGTTCACCATGAAAAATACCATTTTGGAAATTTGCGAGAAGGTTTAAGTTATGCTAATTTATTTTATTTAGCCAAAAGCAAAGCCAAGATAACCACAATGATTTCATGGTGACATCAAAAAGTAAAAAAAAAAATACTGCAGTTGTGAAAGACTGATATAATCCCTTTAAGGAGTGTTTATACAGGATGAAAACATTGTCATACTGTAAATTAGTGAAAATATGACTAAATGTTTAAGATTATATTTAACATATAAATCTTTAGCTATTCAACAGATGGAGAACAAAGCAGTAAGACTTACGCACCTAATTGTGTCTATGATTTGCTATTATGATTGACCAACTCTGCAAATCAATAGCTCATTAACACAATCATGTTTTAATGAGAAAACGTAAGACTTACAGTAAGTGTGGATACACAAGAACCAGAGGAGATGACATCTAAGGGAAATAACCAAGTAACCTTACTACAGATGAGATATGAAGAACTACATGGATATCAGGCGTATGCAATTAAATAATACATGGATCACAACAAATTATGAAAAAGTAGATATCCTATTATCCAAATGCCCTCTGGTGCAATTGGTAGAGAGACATGTCTCCCCAGCTGGCAGTCATGAGGAAAATCTTTCCCAAGTGTATCTATGACCACAGGAAAAGGGTTTCTAAGACTAGTTCACTTTTTAATAACTTATCATTCAGTTTCATTTCTTCAGGGAACAGGGGTGTGCGCATTCTTGGCATTCTTGAACAATGCCTTGAAGATAATAAATATGAGACTGAAAGCTGTGCTTAGCACCGGGGATCCAGCCCAGAGATACAGAGACCCACTTACTGCTGTTCTAACTGGGTAAAATAGAAGCAGGGGCCACAATAGAGCAGTAAGCAGAGACAAAGATAGGTGGTGAGCACAGATGGTGGCCAGGCTCAAGAGATGAAGCTGGTTGATGTGGTTTGCCAGATGTATGTGAATAGATGGATAGTGTCCCAGCCTGTGAGTGTAGATTCTGTCAACTCTTGCCAACTCTAATAACAAGACTTTTGGGATTTTTATTGAACTTCTTTCCTCAAAGAATCTGTAAAGGATCTAACGTCTTAGATCAAGGATGTACCATATTTCATACTGGGTCTTTTCTTTTGCTTAAATTTCATGACAGAGCAAGTAAAATGAGAAACTCACAAATTCAGTCTAGTATTTATCTGATGGATATACATAGCTTAATGTAAATTATATATCATAGCTTTTATAAAAAAAAAAAGGATAAAAAATAGAAGGCAACCAAATTTCTTTAAGGTAGAAAAAAAACTGTCAGATTTTATTAGTCAAAGAAGATCAGAGGAAGTGGCATATGAGCGAAGACAAAACATACCTCCTGCTTGCAAATCTGGTACTCCGCATATGGCGCAATAATGTCAGGAGGAAAATCTGAAGCTTGGACATATGTTCAGTTAATAAAAGGGGCTTTACATTGAAGGTCTTACTAATAGCTAACTCCATGGCCTGTCTATTATAAACTACCATGAACAGACCCAGAGGATTTTAGATGATGGGGCTTAGAGAACATATTCCTACCACGCAATTGTGAATCTGCTTTTCGTTTAAATAATGTAAGAAATCATGCCATAAAAAGCTAATTATTGAACAAAGATATTATAACACATTTGACAAAGTACCATATAGGCTACTATAGATTTTTGGACATGCAAATATTTGGTACCATTGTGAGCTTTACTTCAGGAGATCAAAATAATATTAACAACTTTAAAAGTAATGTGTTATATCAGTGCTTACTTCAATTTTTGTAAGGTTAGTTATGTAAGGAGATTGGGCCCAGCATTATGTACCTCAATGTAGACAAAGCCATGATGCAGAATGTACAGACAGCAGACTTTTCATTGTTTGCAGGATAATTATTAAGCTAAACAGCTGCACTACTGTGAAAAAGAAAATCTAATATTTACTTCACTTTGATAAGCCATTTAATGGCTAAGGTTACATAAATAATGTATCTGAATATGTTCTGTTATATGTTGAGAATGCAGGCAATAGCTATATTTAATAAAAAAATATCACAATCGGATTGAAATGTATTTGCATTGAAAAGCACAAAAATAACTTGATTGTGCTGTTTATATGGGCATTAGAAAACAATAAAAAAATGGCTGATCAGACAAAAAAAATTGTTAAATTATCAAGTTAATTGGGATAGACTGATAACAGCTTGATAGCGCAATTTGACACTCAAGGCAAAAAATAAAGCACACTGACACAGAGTGCTCTTGTACACCCAGTCATTGGCTGCTCTTGTACATCTTTCCACAAGCTTATATGTAAAACTTATACATAAAACAACCAGATTGCAATTTTATTCAGAACCTGCTAAAGAATATCAGAATATTCCAAATAATGTGCTTACATGACACATTTTTAGTCCAGTCGGCTCAGTCCAAAAAAAGAAAGTTAGAAATAATCCACAGGACTCTTTCCAAGGTTGAAGACATTTTTGCTTCCCATCCAGAAATACCCGGGGTTCCTTTATTTTACTGTTGCATATGAAACATACTAGGAGTGTACCTACACCAAGCACCAGAAACTGGAGTGCCTACTGGTAGTTTTAGAGTGCCCGTATAAGAAAGATGAGGTTCAAAGCCATGGAAATGGTGGTAAAATTTTCATTACTGCTGCCTATTTTCACTAGATAGCAATATGCAATTGGAAGTGCAGAAAATTCCTTCATTTTCTTTCTGTAGAGTGATTTCTAAGTAGAATTTGTCCGTCCTACTGTACATATCTATTATCCCTAATACATGGAAGTTTCTGCATTCAGGGTTGACGTTGGTATCCTGGACTTAAGTGGGACAAAGGCCTTGTTATGTAGCCTTCATCATTACAGCCCTACGATTAATTTTTAGAAAAAAGAATAGACCTATCTACACAGAAATGGGTCTTCAGCTGTCCGAAGAGGTAAGTGATTCAACTGTAACAGTAGGCCTGATCTTCAGAAAGTTTGTGTGTCTTAAGAGTGCAAATGTGTTTGTATTAGGAGAGTGGAACTGCAAAGAAGGTGCAAAATTTGCCTTCTAATTCAACAGATAATGTGTGCAGTTTATTTTTGCATGTTTGTATTCCACAAAATGCAGATCTTATTCTGATGATTGAAACAATACTTCATACAGTCAGATGCAAATTAACACACAGAAATATCTGCGGTCATCATTAACACAAAGGAGGGATTGGGGAAATGCCAGACGATTGTGAGAGATTTTGTGCACATTTAGGTGTACATTCATTGCCCCGCAGAAATAACCATAGTAGAGTAATATTAATAAAGAAAATATTGCTATGCAGGCTAGCAAAAATTACTGCATTAGGAAGACAGAAAATCTTTATACAAGTAAACCAAAAAAACAAAAAACAAAAGAAAACATTGAAATTAAATATTGTGGCATGTTTATAAGACTTAGACTTAGCCAGATTTATTTTGTATGTCATTTTGTATACATGAGTTTACAAAAAGAAATTTCATTTAGAACAGCCTTTTTTTTGTGCAAGTGCAGCCTTGAAAAACAGTAATGAATATATAACAAAATAGTAATATAAACATATGACTGTATATTTACAGTTCTAACATTCATTTTATTTAGTTATTTTTTATAAATAAAATAACCCCTTTTACACAACATTAAGCAGTCTAATGGCAGTGGGGAAGAAACTGTTATGGAATCTGCTTGACCTGCATCGGATGCTTCAAAGTCTCTTCCCAGAGGGCAGCAGGGAGAACAGTCTATGGTGGGGGTGTGAGCGGTCATTTATGATGCTCTGGGCTCGGGACACGCAGCACTGGGATGAAATATCTTTAATGGAGGGAAGAGGAACCCCGATGATCTTCATTGCTGTTCTTACCACTCTTCTCACCTTCTTCCAGTCTGAGTTGCTGCAGCCTCCACACCACACAGTGAGAGAGCTGGTGAGAATACTCTCTATGGTGCTTCTGTAGAAGGTGGTGAGGATGGGTGGGGGCAGGTGGGCTCTCCTCATCCTCTGCAGGAAGTACATGCGCTTTTGTGCCCTTTTGACCAGTGAAGTGGTGTTTACATTCCAGGTGAGGCTGTCTGTGATGTGTACCCCCAGGAATTTGCTGCTGTTGACCAGCTCTACAGCTGAGCTGTTGATGAACAGTGGAGTGTGGTTAGGCCAGTTCTTCCTGAAGTCCAAGATGATCTCCTTCGTCTTCTCCATGTTCAGGATCAGGCTGTTATCTTTGCACCAGTCCACCAGCTGCTCCACCTCCTCTCTGTAGTTCTGGTCGTTGCCATCACTGATGAGGTCCACCACCGTGGTGCCGTCTGCAAACTTCACGATGTGATTGGTGGTGTCATTAGGGTGTACAGCTGGGGGCTCAGGACGCAGTCCTGAGGGGAGCCTTTACTTGGGATGGTGATATCAGAGGTGTCCTATCCAACCCAGACTGACTGAGGTCTGTTGGTGAGAAAGTCTAGCAGCCAATTTGGAAGGGTTGTATTGAAGCCCAGCTGTTCCAGTTTGCCCATCAGATGCTGTGGGATGATGGTGTTGAAAGCTGAACTGAAGTCCAGAAACAGCATCCGCACGTGGGTGTTCTTCTCCTCCAGGTGTGCCAGGCTCAGGGGAAGAGCAGAGGAGATGGCACCCTTAGTGGAGCGGTTCCGTCGGTAGGCGAACTGGAGTGGGTCGAATGTTGGCGGCAGACTGGAGATGATGTGTTCTTTAACCAGCCTTTCGAAGCACTATATCATGATTGGAATCAGTGCGACACAGGCCTGTAATCACTTAGTGAGGCGACCTGAGGCTTCTTTGGGACCGGAATAATGGTGGCAGACTTGAAGCATGCTGGTACTATGGATTGGTCCAGCGAGGTGTTCAAGATGTCTGTGAGGACACACTCCTTATACACCCGCCTAGGTATGTTATCAGGCCCTGGGGCCTTCCTTGTATTGACTCTCCTCAGAGTTTTCATCACTTCAGCTATGTCCAGGTTTAGTGTCTCCTCCCCCTGGCATGGAATGGCTTTCACTGCTGGAATGCTGTTTAGTGCCTCAAACCTTCCAAAGAAGTTGTTTAGTTCATATAGAAGGTCAATGTGTGCTGCATCTACCGGGGGGAGGGTGTGTTGTAGTCCGTGATCATCCAAATGCCTTTCCACATCCTCCTGGTGTTGCTGTCGTCATGGAAAAGATCCTGGATCTTTTGGCTGTGGTTCTGCTTCGCTGATCTGATGGCACAGTTTAGGTTGGCACATGCTTTTCTCAGTGCCTCTTTATCACCAGGCTTGAAAGCTGAGTTCCATGCTTTTAGTGATTTTTAACCTCTCCCTTTATCCAGGGTGGTTGGTTGGCCCGGGTGGGGATGTTCTTTTTGATGCTGACGTCCTCAATGCATTTGTTGATGTAGGCTGACAAAGTCACAGCATATTCCTCAACATTTAATGATTTGTTATTTGTTGCTGCAACCCTATGTATAACTTTAGTGGTTAGAGAAGTTTTTCCCCTCTGCGATGTAGTGCAGCTTGTACATGGAGAGTAGTATTTTTTCCTATTTTGTACCTGCCTTGTTGTTACGTATTCATGATATGAATGAAAATCATCTCCAAGACATAAAAAATAAATTTCAGCAGAACTTTATAAATCCCTATTCCTACCGCCAAGGAGGTTAAGTTTTTATGAGAGTTTGTGTGTGTGTGTGTGTGTGTGTGTGTGTCTGTCTGTCTGTGTACAGGATAACCTAAACAGTTAGGAATGGATTTTAATTAAATTTTTACCAAAGTTGCAACTCAGTCCAGGGAACAATCCATTTAATTTGGGTGATTATTCATATCCTAATCCAGATGCAGGGATTTTTAAAGGATTCTTTAACATTATTTGATGGAACAAGCAGTCAATTGAGATAGGCAACACTGACCATTGACAGCTTCAGTTTCAGAATCTGACTCAAAAAAAGTCCAGAAGTATTGCACTGAAGACAAAAAGACAGGAAAGGTGAGCCATGCCTTACTCAGGTGCAAAGTGAATGAAGAAGGTGAGAGCAGGACAGACACCAGAGGCTGTAGACACACTCTGTGCCTTACTTATATACTTATGAAAGGATTGCAGGCATGTCTTGAAAACATAAAAACCTGACTCTTAACTTTATGTTTCTGAATGCAGACAAATCAGAAGTTATAGTCTTTGGACCAGAGTCTTAGAAAAATAATCTGATTAGTCTGTCACTTCATTTGGATGGGATTAAACTGATTTCACATAATAAAGTAAAATATCTTAGTTATTTTTGATCAGGACCTGTCATTAAAATCCCATATCAAAGAGGTTTCTAGAATTTCCTTGTTTCATCTGTGGAACATCGAATAATTAGAAATATCATTTCCAGGGGTGATGCTGAGAAACTAGTCCATGCATATGTTTCTTCAAGGCTGGACTATTGTAATTCTTTACAATCAGGGAGTCCGAGAACTGTAGTTAAAAGTCTTCAGCTGATCCAAAATGCTGCAGCCAGACTTCTGATGAAAATTAAAAAGAGAGATCATATCTCTTCTATCCTAGGTTCTCTTCATTGGCTTCCTGTTAAATCCAGAATAGAATTTAAGATCCTCCTTCTCACATATAAAGCCTTAAATGGCCAAGCTCCATCTTATATCAGAGCTATGATTGTTCCTTATGACCCTAACAGAGCACTTTGGTCTCAATCTGCAGGTTTACTAGTGGTTCTTAGAATTTCTTAAAGTAGAATGGGAGGCAGATCTTTTAGTTATCAGACTCCTGTCCTGTGGAACCAACTACCAGTTTTAGTCCGTGAGGCAGACACCCTGTCTACTTTTAAGGGTGGGCTTAAATCTTTCCTTTTTGATATAAGGTTATCCTGAGCTATCTCTATAGTTATGCTGCTATAGGCTTAGACTTCTGGAAGACATAGAGACCCCTATCTCATCATTCTGCTTCATTCTATCTCTATTCTCCGACTCTGGAGAATCTGTTAGTTCAATCTCTAAAGTTATGCTCTCTCTGCCTTTTCTCATAGTAGCTTTGCCCTCGTGTGTGCCTCTTTGGCTTTGACACCATCCTGGAGAGAAATATATACCTTTGTTTATAGATGTTGTAGATTGGCCTGTTTTTCCAGTGTAGTCCTGTTTCTCTGACTGTGACTGGCTGGATGTGCTCTCTTTCATCCCCGGATGGGAGCTGGCTCGGAGCTCGTCTGCCTGGCTGTGTGTTTCCTGGACTGGGCCGCCTTTTTGCAGTTGTCTTTTGTATCTCTGCTTCTGTCTCCTTGAACCCCAGTCGCCTCGGCAGATGACCGCACACACTGAGCCTAGTTCCGCTGGAGGTTTCTTCCTGTTAAAAGGGAGTTTTTCCTCTCCACTGGCACTACAAACATGCTTAGTGAGAGGGATTGCATTCAAGTCAATTAGGCGATGCAGTCAACTGGTTTTCCTTAGATAGAAAACTTTGAATCAATTTGACTGTATGATCTGGTGAACTGTAAAGTGCCTTGAGATGACGTGTTGTGAATTGGTGCTGTATAAATAAACTACATTGAATTGAACTGAATTGATTTTGAGGACATTTTTACAAAAGGTGCCCCTTATAAAAGAAAACAATTCATTAAAATTTCAAATGATCCAGATCATGCGTAAGTCACAATATTGGGCAAAATTTGCTGCTTGGCGGAGGTCTGCGCTCTTCTAGTGCTTTTCCAGATTTATTTCATTTGCTTCTGTTTCATTTCATGAAATCCAACAATTGAATGACAGAGTATAAAATGTGACCATGTCTTGTTAAATGGAAAAGATGGGCTGTGAATGAAGCAGGGGACATAAATTCTGTGAGCATACCTTCCTTTACAAAACACTTTGATTTTTCCTTCAGCTCCAAGGTGTCAGGAACTGCAGTCTTAATCATGTAAATAAAATAATAAAATGGTCTTATACGGCATAATTACTTGGTCTTATGTCCTTGGAGTTTCTCTGTCACTAAGTGTTTGATTCTTTCTTTTCTATACATCTGAAGAGGCATTTCAAGAACAGCAAAAACTGTTTGTTAAACAGCTGAATGTTCCAATATAGTAATAGTCTTATTACTAAACACTGTTATACAGCATTCTGTATTTTTTAATACTTTTTGCAATACTGACTGCAGTCCAGGAAATAGTGCTACAAAATAGAGTTACACAAGCCACTAGAATTAAGTGACTTAATATGGTATTTTATTTATACAATCCATCTAAATGTTTTTGAATTCAATTGGGATTTACTCATTCTTACTTATTCAACAGCCCACATGACAAAACAATAAATTTTCACATTGTAGATTTTACTGCAGTTTTTATCGAAAACCAAACACCAACATTAGAAAAGTCATAATAAATAAACAAGGAATCAATACACCCTGTATATGTCCGTATCGACACCTCCAATACAGAAGGGCAATCAAAAATGATTACTTCGATTTTTCTAGAACTAAATAATACATTTTTATATTATATTTCTTTTCCTGGCATTAATTAAGCATACAAGCAGAATAAGCATGGCTCTTGCAAATTTTTCTGTATCTGTTTCTCTCAGGCTAAAACTTGCTGATAAAAGCAATTCTTTGTTCTGTTTTACTAGAAGCTGTTTTTAAATGCTGGAACAAAAAAACATCCAAGGGGGAAATGAGAAGGAACTAACGCAAAGCATACACTGTTCCTGAACTAATTGAGACAACTGAAGTGTGATTTTAATGAGTCAAGCATCTTAAAACTTAAAACCGGTTTGTCATCTAAACAGAAATTTGTTTCACATTTACAGTTGCTGATAGATATGAAGGTCACACAAAACATGAGCATTTCTTAGAAAAGGTTTTCTTGTTCGCAAACCATACAACTCTGCATTTACAGCCAGCTCCACTTTTTTTTTGTTCTCTTCTTGCCCACCATCTTCAGTAAATTATGCAGTTCTAAACAGTACTACACAGCACTATTATGAAAGTGCATGCCTTTGTGGTTTTCTACATGATGTTATTTTCATTTAAGCCTCTGTAAACACAGTCTTACAGTAGCAGCCATTCAAAATGGCTCTTCCCAGTCAAAACCCAGCCAAATGGCAGCCCAGTTCCCTGCAGATCCCAGCAAAATCCCCTCCAACTTCCAGCCACCGACCTTCTCATGGGGTGCATTTTTTTTTTACTCTGACTCCACCCTGTCATGAGGGGTTTAAGTGAATTAACCCACATGCAGGACACCACAGTAGACTGAATAAAAGTTCAATAATTTATTTAGAGAAATACACAAGAGTATGAATGAGCAGGTTCTGGTACTGGTCCGGGACAGGAATCACAGAGTAATCTTGATGAGGTTCAGACTGATCGATGGAGAGAGGGAATCGGTTGGGTCCAGACTGTGAATTCAGCAGAGAGCTCAGTAGCAGCAGCGTCTAGCTTCAGGCTAATGAGGTTCAGACCTTGAGTTGATTTCCTAGTCCTCCCTTGAGAACTAGCTGGGGAATTCAGACTGATAGTCTTCAGGTTTGGCTTCCTTGGGCAGGCAGGCAGGTTTCCAAGCTCCTCCAGAGCTACAGACTTCAGTCGGGCTTTCCTGTGAGCAGAGAAGACAGAGGCAGGTTAGAATCTGGTTACTCTCTAGAGCAGACAGAGATTCTCTAAGTTAACAGAGGCTCAGGTTCCGCTAACCAAAACTGGTCAACACTCCGGCACCGAAGACAGGTCTGGCTGCTGCTTATGTAGGAGGTGTGCTGATGGGCTGATGATCCTCAGGTGTGCTGGAGGCTCCCAGCCCAGGAGACCCACAGCGCTCTCTGCTGGAGACAGGTGGCAGATCTCCAGATCCCAACACACCCGTTCACTGAATTACAGGGTCTGACCAGGAGAAAATGCTTCTCTTTGGACCTTAATGTTCACAAATCATGACAGAAATATTATTTTTGTACAAAGATTGATGTTTAAAAAAGGAATTGTAGAGGACCAGCAAAAGGCCCATTTTCTATGTGTAATTTTCCCTTTTTGATAACCCTGAAGCATCCCCCCAGCCTATCAAAAATGTTTCATAGATGGCACAAAATTCATTAATCAGAACTATTTGATAGTAGAGAGACAGAAAATGGGATTGAGAGAGTGGAAGACATGCAACAAAGGTGAACGGGAAGGGACTTAAATCTTTTACAGCCACTTTAAAGACTGACCCCTCTATACATGGTTCACGCAATTTACCACTGTGCCAGTGCTGTCCCTGATTAGTGCCTTTCAAAACCTTATCAGCATCACATACAAGACCAGATAAGTCAGAAACATTATGGTGGAAAAATCTAGCGTAAAATGAACAAAAAAAAGGGCCAAGAAAACCACATTAATGTAAACCAATCATCCATATGAAATCAAGTTTCTTAAAAATCTATATTTGTAAGTATTTGAAAGCGTATCCTGAAAACTTATCAGAACAACACTTTCTTTGATTCAAAATGCCAAATGAAGACGCTGCCTGACCAAAGCCAAGGATATTTTTAACAGAATCTCGAAACAGAACCATTAACTGTTCTGTTCTGAATGCTGTTCCTGGACTTCATCTCAGCATTCAACACGATCATCCCCCAGGACCTGGTAGGCAAACTGGGCCCCTTAGGAATAAACACCCCCCTGTGCAGCTGGCTGCTGGACTTCCTCCCTGACAAAACCCAGGCTGTCAGAGTGGGGAACAACACCTCCGACGTCATCACCCTGAACACCGGTACCCCCCAGGGCTGTGTCCTGAGCCCCCTGCTGTTCACCCTGATGACCCACGACTGCTGTCCGCGCCTCAGGTCCAACCACATCCTAAAGTACGCGGATGACTCCACAGTAGTGGGCCTCATCCGGGACAACAACGAGGAGGCCTACAGGGAGTAGGTGCGGCATCTGGTGGATTGGTTCCTGCGTCGGATGAAGAGAGCATCCCTCACGCCCCCCACCCTTCAGACCTTCTACAGAGGGACCATCGAGAGCCTGCTGACCAACTACATCTCCATTTGGTCTGGGAGCTGCAGGGCCTCTGACTGGAAGTCTGCCTATTCCGGGCTCACCAGATCCTCTCCGACCCCACCCACCCCATCCGTGGACTGTTTTCCCCCCTGGCGTCCGGCAGAAGGTTCCTCAGCATCTTCTGCATAACGACCAGACTACTGAACAGTTTCTTTCCCCTGGCCAGCTGACTGCTTAACGCCACACACATAACACTCCTCAATGATTACTGGTCTGTCGCACTGACTGCTATCATGAAGAAGTGCTTCTTCGAAAGCCTGGTTAAAGAACACATCACCTCCCGTCTCCCCCCAACATTCGACCCGTTCCACTTCGTCTACAGACGAAACCGCTCCATTAAAGATGCCATCTCCTCTGCACTTCACCTCAGCCTAGCACACCTGGAAGAGTACACCCACGTGTGGATACTGTTCCTGGACTTCAGTGCAGCTTTCAACACCATCATCACACAGCATCTCATAGGAAAACTGGAACAGCTGGGCTTCAGTACACCCCTCTGCAACTGACTATTAGACTTCCTCACCAACAGACCTCAGTCAGTCCAGGTTGGACAGAACACCTCTGATGCCATCACCCTAAGCATACTCTCCCCTCAGGGCTGTGTCCTGAGCCCCATGCTGTTTTACTCTGATGACACATAACTGCGTTCCCAGGTTCACCGCCAATCACAGTGTGAAGTTTGCAGACAACACCTAGGTGGCAGGCCTCATCAGAGATGACAATGACCAGTACTACAGAGAGGAAGTGGGGGAGCTGGTTGGTTGGTGCAGAGATAACAGCCTGATCTGGAATGTGGAGAAATCAAATGAGATCATCGACTTCAGGAAGAACCGGCCTAACCGTGCTCCACTGCTCATCAACAGCTCAGCTGTAGAGGTGGTCAGCAGTGCCAGATTCCTTTGGGTGCACGTCACCGGCAACCTCACCTAGACTATAAACACCACCTCACTAGTTAAAGGGGCACAAAAGCACATGTACCTCCTGCGGAGGATGAGGAGAGCCCACCTGCCCCCACCCATCCAGACAACCTTCTACAGAAGCATAGACAGCATTCTGACCATCTGTCTCACTGCATGGTGTGGAGTCTGCAGCGCCACAGATTGGAAGAAGGTAAGAAGAGTAGTGGGACCTGCAGAGAAGATCCTCTTCCCTTCAACTCTCATTCTACTTTTAGAAATTCTAGGAACCACTACTAACCCTGCAGATATAGAATGAAGTATTCTGTTAGGAACATAAGGAATGTTCAGGTCTTTGGTATTCATTTCAATTCTATTCTGGATTTAAAAGGAAGCCAATCAAGAGGAGGCAGGATAGAAGAAATATGCTAGGATAAAGATCTATGCCTTTGATTCTTTTAACATATCCCAGATGCAGTCCAGTTGCAGTATCATATGAAAACAGTTTTGGTGCATCAGTTAAGGGTGAAACAGTAACTGTATTAAGCAGGTGACTTTTTCTTAAAGCAATACATTCATAAATATGGGGCCTCACTCTGTAGGCTCAACACAGGTGCCAACACATCTATGTTACCTGACCTATCACTATTTCTTGTTACTAACTAGATTTGTTTCTTATCCTCTCACATTAAGAATGAATTTTCCCTGTGTTTTCTGCTCTTTATATTTATCTAATCGGACTACCTGAAGAATTCAGTCTACTGTGTCATTCATTAATAATATTACCTAAAAGTCCTCTTGCCTCCCCACTCCATCACTTCAGTTCTTTACCTTCATTTCAGTTCTTCACATTCCATCAGGATCTCTGAACTTACACTGACCTTTGGAATTTTCATCATCACCCACTACATTGGACCATGCTTGTTTCATCCACACACCCACTACCATCAAAGCCCAAAGTAAGCAGACTTGTACTCCTCTTCCCTCATTCATCAACCCAATGCCTGCAGCTACTAACACACCTCTCTGTCAGGAATTGGTGTGAAGTAGGACCTAAATGCAGGAGGCCTCCTCATGGAAGAAAGTTAAGTTTGATAAACACAGTCTGAGCCAGGAACACCACAAGACAGCTAGGTTAAGATATTAAGACTGTGAAAGAGAACAAACGGGAGCTTAAATACACATAGAGGTAATTACAAAACTATGGACAGCTGGGATAAATTAACATGAGAGAAATCAGTCACAGGGGAGAAGAGGGGGAAAAAAGAAACGTAGAATATGAACTATGACACTCTCATTTTAGATTAAACAATTCCTTTATTTGTAAATAAATCATTTTACTTTAACTAGCTTTTATCTATAATTCTGCATGTGGGTTGAGAAATTTAACAAGAACATATAAATTTTCTAAAATAAGGGACAGAAAGTATTGTGAGACAGAAGAATTTAAGTTTTTTATAACATCCTAATTTTTTTATTTGTATGTATAGCACCCTGCAGAAGATAGTTGATCTTTCCAGGTTGTTCTTCACCTCCCCCCCCATAGATTGTAGTAAATAAGGACCAGGCCCACCATGACCCAGACACTTAAGTAGGAGAAGATGGGTGGATGTAATATCTATGTTTATTATGTTTTACAAAATTTTAGAAGGCAAAAGAGGACGATGAAAAGACTTCAAGCCCTAAAGTAAAGCGCACCATAGAAAAAAATACTTTTGTGTGTATATTTTGTCTGCAAAGTTATAATGTATGTAATGTATTGCTAATTTTCAAAAAATTAAAGGCCTTTCTCGCCAAAATCCCAGTCTTTTCTGGTTTGTTATATTGTCATAGACCACGCTTTCTATGAAAACTGAAAATAATTACCAAAGAAACAGCTACCTTTTTTAAAAACTCTTTTAGCTGTGATACAATGAGGAAATTAACTATTTGGACACCCTGCTATTTTGCAAGTTCCGTGACTTAGAAATCATGGAGGGGTCTAAAATTGTTATTGTAGGTGCATGTCCACTGTGAGAGACATAAGCTAAAAATGTAAAAAAAAAAAAAAAAAAAAAAATCCAGAAAGCACATTATTGATTTTTTTTACTATTTATTTGTATGATACAGCTGCAAATAAGTATTTGAACACCTGTCTATTAGCTAAAATGTTGACACTCAAAGACATGTTAGTCTGCCTTTAAAATGTCCACCTCCAACCCATTTATTATTCTAAATTAGATGCACCTATTTAAGGTTGTTGGCTGAAAAAAGACACCTGTCCACCCATTACAATCAGTAAGAATCCAACTACTAATATGGCCAATACCAAAGAGCTGTCAAAAACACTAGAGACAAAATTGTACACCTCCACAAGGCTGGAAAGGGCTATGGGGAAATGCTGCAAAGCCACTGTAATAGCTTAAGATCCATTTACAGGTCTTGCACTATATTGATCTATTCGAGACATAGATCAATATAGTTCACTTTGATCCATGTTTTTCTTTGTTTTCTAGTTTTATTGGTTTAATACCTATTTTGTGGTGTTTTCTGGAAGTATTTGAATTCTTAAGTATTTCTTGATTGCCCTCTGTTTTCTCTGTCTCCTTTTCTCCAGCTACTTTCTAGTCTGGTCTATTCACACCTGCTCCTAATCAGCTCATTAGTTCTGCCTTTGTTCTGTCTCCTATATGTACTCACCTGTGCAGTTCCTCAGTGCTGGTTCCTCATATTTTCCTGGCACCCCTCAAGAGTTTTCTCCTGAAGTAGTCTGGTTTTTGCTTGCTTGTATTTTCTACTGTGGTTTTTGGATTTTTGCCTCAGTTATTACCTCTGCATTTGGGTCATCAAAACCTCATCCTAACCCTGACATACAAGTGGGGAAAAGTCCAGGCACTGTCCTCTGAAGACAGTAGCCTAAAGACTACACAAACTGGTATAGGGAGAAAATATATAGACGCCCTCTGTGGAGAACTCAATAGATCAGATCATCATTCATGAAAGGGATTATTAGCGAATTGTGACAAGAGCCTTGTATAAAACCACCAAAAAAAACATTAATAGGTGGATGACTTTCTCTTTCCGTTCCCATTCAGTGTGTTGTTACTCTGATGCCCACAGGCATTTTGCTACAGAAATGTGCCGCTAGAATTATTTGAAGTCAGTATTATAAATGTCTCACTTCATAATGAGTACTATATGTCAAAGTCTAACTACTTTACAGTAGCATGACTGTTGAAGCCTTATTCAGAGCAACTTATTTGACAAACCAATTAAACTAAATAAATACATGTCCCCAAGAGTTTTATACTTAGAAAGTAACGATTGCTTCTACTACATGTGGTAATATGTGGAGTTTACTGATGCTTCCTGAAAAAAGAATACAGAAATTTTAATTTTCGTCATTTTGCCCACAGCAAACGGGGTCTAAATACCCTTTTCACTTACTGTGATTCAGGATTTTCCTATAGTCTGAGAAATAGTTTGTTAATTGCCACTGCAGATGAGATTTCATCCTTTTTGAATTAGTCTGCATAAATCAAAAGGTATTTTTGTCTCTGTCTTTATTTTAGAATAATTTATTTATACAAAAAATAGAGAAATGCCAATATTTGACTTAAAAACAGTATCTGAAATTCTACTCTGACATTTTTGATAAATATTGGAAAGACCCAGCAAATGCTCAGTCAATTTAGTGTGGTTGTGTTCTCAAACACAATGCAGAGTTTAGGAGAAAAAATCTCTGAGTGCTCATATATGCAAACTGCAAAAATATCCTAAGTACCTTAGTGCCATTTTACATCTCTGCCAATCTTGTAATTTCCATTTGAATGTTACATCTGCACTGCCTTTGCTCTGTGTTATTATTTGAAACTGCAAAGCTAGATTTGAGGCAACGCAGGGAGGCTTCCAGCGCCTTCGGCCAGGTTCTGGGGGCTCTCTGTGCAAGATTGAAGCTTTCTTTATGCTTAGTGAGCGTAAGGGGGTGAGGAAGGAAAGGCAGGGATGTGGAGTTTGGAGAGGCCTGCAAAGGGGTGCAGGGGGTGGGGGTGGGGGGGGTGGGGGGGTGGGGGGGGTCTTGGGCGATGGGGGGGATGGGCAGCACCGAGCCTGAGGTTTCCATCTGTTGGCGACAGGGGTGCAACATAAACAAACACACTGATTGATTTGTGAGGATGAGTGCTTGCAATCATCATTATTTATGCATAAAAAACATGGTTCTTGAAAGTTAAGAGGTGATTATGACAGAGCAGATTGAACAGCGTGCTGATTAGCAGACATGTGATAGCAGGGACCATGTGACAAACCTTATGCATTTTTAGATTTAGCTGTAAGTCAGATAGTAATCAGATACTATCTGAAATCTCCACCACGGGTGATCACACTAATGTTAAGCTAGCTGCATCCTTAGAATCATAAATCTGTCAACATTCTTTTGCTTGGATGTAATATCACTTGTAGGGAAAGTATGGTCATGGCTTACTGTGCCCATTATGTTGTCTGAGTTGAAAGCTATTTCCATTAAATTTGATTTATTTATTTTTTTTTTATGTTGCAGGAAGCCTTAGGCAGCCATATTTAATTTCATAGATGTTTTACCATATGAGCTTTCATCCACCTTAAACTTATGTGAATCATCTATGATTTTATTCTTTGTTTCTAAGGAAGAGTCTTATCCTTGTAGAAGTCCTTAAAATACATATTTATACCCATTTGTATTGTTTTGCAGTAACAATAAGTGCACAGAAGCCAGAAAGGCAGCAGGACCCAAGTCCCAAGCTTCGTTTTCTTGCCAGGGATAATAAGAGCATCAGAAGTAATATATTCATGCATACAGAGAGAGTCACCCCCAGCCAAAAGCACACTACTAGAGCTCCTCAGCTTAATAACCACTCAGCTGCACATGCTCTGTGAAAGCTAGTCAACCTCGGGTCAGGGCTAGCAAAATTTATTGTCAAAGACCAACCTCTTTTTACACCAGTCAGGTATCTATTGTTCTACTTTGAAAAAGCATTTTCCAAGCACGTTGAAACATTTCTTTAATATTTTGAATGCCTACAAGAAGTATAAATTCCGAAAGATTTATTTTAACAATAAGTGGAGAAATAAAAACCTCATTGTTCAGCTTCAGCTTGTGCTGCTCTTATTCAAGCTGCAGCTGGTTAAAAAATAATTCACAATAATTAATTATCATACAGAACCATGAATATTTTTTTTACTGTTGACTACAACCCACCTTAATGTACTGTATTATGTGGCAGTATTTATACTGATAAAAGGACAAGATTTTAGTAGGTTTAGTAAGTGGTAACATGGCCTAGTCAACAACATAATACACACAATGTGTACTGGAGCACCCAAACCCCATTTCCTCTATTGAGATTCACAGCCAGCTAAACTCTTTCCTGCATCACTTCCTCCACGAACAGGCACGTGTTGCATTTGAACAGGATTTAATGCAAAACAAAGTGAAACTGAAACAATACAAAATGCACAAAAGTACTTTCTACACAAATCATACATCAAAATAAATCAAATAAACATTCACATTGTCTAAAACATACATTTAAAGGGTTAACTTTAACTCTGTGTTGTAGTGTTACACTCAACCTAAACTGACTCCAGTGTATTAAAGAATACAGTAAATCATACGTCTCAAATTTACAAAAATAATCACAAATATAATATCTAGCAACCATAAACAACCTTATAACTTACTTATATTACCACCCAAAGGGATTGAAGGGAACGGATGGGTGCAGATGAAAGATACATCATACTCATTGGCTGTGTCCGAACATCCGCCCTAAACCCTAAATCCCTCAATCTCTATTTAGAGCAGGGACTATATACTGAACTCAGTCAACTACTTTTCACTCCCTGTTGGTCATGTGACTCAGCCTCCATGCACAGTGCCTGTGCCATCTTTGTTATTTGTCGCCGCTGTTTGCCGCTGTGACAACAAATCCCATAATGCTTTGTGTGGAGAGCTCTCCGCGCAAAGCATACCAGGATATATATATGCTCGTCAAGTGACCTACTGTTCAAGGTGCATTGTCGGAAAATTTTTTTCCATTACTTTTTCATCCACTAGATGTTCAGACACTCATCTAAATTGGTGTAAATACTATGTAGTGTCCAATATAGGGACTAGGGCTGACATTCGGACACAGCTATTGCCTCGCTCATAGCAATAGCTTCCTTGTTCTACTCACAAACTAGCTCAGCCTAGTGAATTGTTCAAACCATACAACTCTTCTTTTCTATTAGTATCTCAGAGAAAGCTTTCATTATTCTGCTTTACTCTACCTTTATTCTCCAATTCTGTAGTATTTGTTACCTTAGCCCTAACTCTACAGTATGTTCTCTCTGTTTTTGCTTTGATAGTAGCTCCATCTGGTCTGTTCCTCTTTGGCTGCGATGCCATACTGGAGAGAAATAACATATGGGCAGTTGCCGTCAACACGTTAGATTATAGATGATGTATATAAGTGCTTAGTCCTGTTTCTCTCCCAGACATAGCTACGGGCTCAGCACATACTGTGACTGATTGTATGTGGTCACTTTTGTCTCTTTAATATGAAAACTGGCTCAGAGCCTGTCGGCTCAACTGTTTCTTTCTGACTGTATGATCTGATTCAATAGTCTGTTGTTCAATATTAATCTTTATATTAAATAGTCATTTTGTTTTTTTCCATTAAAAGAATTAAATGAAAGTTAGCTGCAGATTACCTCTGTTACCATTTATTATGAATGACTTTCTGATTGGAAAAAATGATTCCATTTGTATGGCTAGAATTATAATATATAATATATTTGAGATGTCCATATAGCCATGAAGTGAAAAGTTTGTGTATATTTTTAATTATTGCCCCGAACCTCGTTGATAATATAAAGTCATTAACAGAAGAGATATCTGTTGCTTTACAATTTGGATGTGGAAAAATAAAGGTTGAATGTTGAATTTTTGAAACAATTGTGATTATTAGCTGGCTTTGGCTAATCAGTAAGTACGCCTCCTTATCGCTCACAATTTCTTGATATTTGAAAATATGAATAGCTGGAGTGAATTGCCCCTTTTAAGCTAGCATAATCATTTTATTGCAGCCAAGTTTCTGTAAGACAAATGAGTAAAGGAAATGAACAGTGACAATTCACATGGAGCTGATTTTGAGTTTGATCTTCCTGAGTAATCATATAGTAATTAGTTTGAAAATAATGAGGTTAAAAAAAATTAAATAAAACAATTACCAATCTGTTTTTGGAACTCGTAGTAATTATAATTGTGGGTTTTTTGTTGCTCTTTTTCTTTAGAAAAATGCCATTAAATAATATGTTTAAGTGAAACATTTGTAAAACCTTGTGTAAAAATGAATCCTAAAAAATAAAAAATATTTTTTCCACGTTGTAATCAACTAAAGGTTAAGTAGGTATACTGTGAACGTATACTTGGCTTTGGAAGGAGTTTCACATGACAGTAATATTTTACAAACCAAATACAAAAGCAACTTCATTCTATACACTAAGAGCAAACATGATCTAGCAGTATTCATCTGGTATTAGAATATACATCAATTAGTAAAATTAGATGCTGATAATCTGTTGAGGATGGTGAGCAAAATTCTTTATTGAATTGCATATTGTAGAAGTAAAGCTTGTTTCAAATGAAGAAAGACTGGATGAAGAGTGTTTGTAACCAGGATGTTTTGGCTCAATTGCTCAACAGGTTAAGTATGAATTCTACTACTGACACATATTCTTTGACCTAAATTCTTGCTCTAGCTGTGTGCCCAGGTTTGTTTTCCAGCTGAAAGATGAACCTTAAAACCCAGTATTTAATCTATATTTCCATTTACTATGAACAGTATCCCCTCCTTTTCTTAAGAAAAGCACAGAATTATCCTGACAACAGCATGTTCCACAGTAAGCTGAGTGCAGTCCATTGTGTACAATTTTGCTCTAGTTTATCCAGTACATTTTCTTCAACATTTTTAATATGTCCCTTTATGGCTTGTGTGAGTTTTTAATTGGAATGCCCTGTGGTTGTCCATAAATAATTAGTTTATTTTAGCCACACTTTCATAAATGTCATATTTGTGGTGGGCACAGCTACTAGTTGTTCTGGCAATAGATTTACCTACTGGAAATGTGGAAATGTGAATTCTTAAGTTTCCAGTTATCTATGCACTTTCTGTTAACCCATAAGAGGTTAAACAGTGCTCTGCAAGATTTTATAAGACTAGGGTTTCTGTTATAATGCACAGCTATGCAGTAAACATCTAAAAAAAAAAATATTAGTATTACAATTAAGGTTTTAGACAAAATTACATTCGATTACTAGTGAGACTATATAAGCAGGAAAAAGTCATTCAAATCTACAAATACATAGTAAAGACGAAAACATCACGGTGCAATTTTCACTTGGCATGGAATGTTGAAGAAAAATTACATCGGAAGCACTGGACTATCACTTCACGGAATACTCCTTCTGATCTCCTAATCTGTTTATGATGAAGGATATCAAATGAATAGTGGATGTATGAACATCGCCTGGAGAAACGGTTATCACCAAAGCCATTGAGAGAAAAAAATAAGAAAAAGATATTTCATGCTTTAAAATACCAATTGAAGTAAAAAGGGCAAAAAAACGAGCAAAGAGAAATCTCTGATAAAAGAAAAAGTATTCCGAGCTGTATGATGTCAAACACGATACAGCATGGGTTTGTATTTCAAAGGAAATTAAAACGTCTGAGTAGGACACAGGTTGTTGAGCGCTGCTGATTGGCGTCTTTTGATGAAAGCACATGCTTCTCTAAGCAAAATCGGTTCTCTTTTCATCTCAATCTTGACAATCAGCTGACAAGCCATGTATGGATTTGCCACCATTCTATATGATTTCAAGCATGCCCTATTGGATAAGTGTATGTAAGCATGGAGTGTGAGCACATTTTATATATGTGTAGAGAGTGAAATATCCATTTTAGATTAACACCAGAGGCGGGTTTCATGGGATTGCATCAGTGTTGCATTGTTGCATCAAGCCTACTGTGGTTTACCTTTGAAAACAATAGCTTATCTTCTCCTCCTCTTGTCCACATCTAAAGACATCAGCATTCAAGGCCTTTCTGGCATCCAGACAGCAAGGAGCTACTTAGCAGCTCAAGCTCACTAGATTAACAGTTGATCTACTCATTCACTTTAAGTAGAGCAAGCAGCCCTGTTGATGATAGCCAGGGTTTCAAATTTGGACGTGAGGCTATTATCAGATGAGCCCCTTAATGTCTCACCTTTCACTTTGTAAACTTTCATTGCAGAAAAGGTGATAAAAAAAACAGAGTACGGTGGTGTTGGGGTGGCATGGATTGCTTCTTGGTGAGAAAAGAAAAGAGTGTTTGGATCAGGTGCAAAAACATGCAAATGAATTCAGCCCTTTTTGTCCTTTGGAGGCCCTAAAGGCACATCGTCTGGTTGCCGTATGGGGTGGTTTTTTTGGGGCATTGAAGTGCACTGAGGCATTTCATTCAGCAAAATAGCAGGAGGAGGATTTTATTTTGATGTATTTTGACTTAAATGAGACAAAATTATTCAGAGGTGTATAACCCTCAGTGAAGTGTATCAACTTCTATTGCTCAGTTTACTATTATTGTTTAAGATTTGTTGAGTTGGGGTGTCAGCTGTTGCCCTGATTTATTATATAAGAACTAGCTACATAGATTCTTCTGTCTTGCTGAGTTTTGGATTGTAGATGTTTTCTCAATACTCTGGAAGGTAAAATATTGCATGTTTTGTAAGGCAGACAAGGGCGGGATTTTTTAGAGATATTTACAATGCCTTGACCTTTTAAACTCTTTTACATTTTAAAGGATTACAACTCCAGTTTTCAATGTGTTTTGAGAGGAATTCTATTTCGCAGAACAACACAAAAGAGGACATAATTAGTTAGTGGAAACACAAGGACATGTGGTTTTCAGAATCTAAAAATCTGAAAAGTGTGTATGCAAGTGTATTCATGCTGCCTGGGTAGGGAAAAGCAAATACCGAAAAAAAAAAAAATACAAATTTTTAAATCAATCTTTGATCTAAACCATTGCTTTATCGTTTTGGCTGTGTATTTTGGGGGGTTTCAGATCAGAAGGTGAAGCTCCACCACCTGCTCATTTAGCCTGAAATTCTGTGAGTTATATGAGGATTTTCTTGCATGGTTCTCATGCTCTTTTTCCTTGACTATTTATCTTCATGGTCCCTGCTAAAGAGAATTGCCCCCCAACACAGTGGGACCACTTTTGATGGTCAAATTTTACAAACCTTATGACAAACTTTAAACCTTACTTCTTGTGGCTGATTTACAATAGTGTTTTGCTTTTGCTACTTAGAGAAGGAGGTATTTGTGGGGCCTATGGTTAATAATCGTCAACGGCTGCTTCAATCTGCACTATGGATCTTTGAAACTCCTCCAGTGTTACAATGACCATTATTCGTCCTCTGTATAATTATATCCCTGCCTTGTCAATCTGTGTAGTTAGACAACTATGTCTTGTTAGATTTGCAATCATTCCATACTCTTTTAAGACTGAATAATAGAAAAATGTTTGCTCTGCAAAGAATTGAACGCTTGGGATATTATTTCATAACCTTATCCTTATTATGCTTTGTGTTTTAGGTCTTTACCAAAATTTATTTCCGTAACAGAACATTTGTATTCATACTGTTAATACAAAAAGCTTGGCAATAAGATTACGTCTAATGCCACTTGGTTGATTTAAATTTTTAGTGTTGTCAGGGGTGCTGAAGAGATATTCCTACCATACTTTATTTATTTATGAAAAAAAGGAATAATAAAGAATCCCTAAAGTAGCTATGGGCTACTTTTTGCAGGTCTGTCACATAGATACATAACAATCTGTGGTTAAGAACCTAAAAAGTACAAATTCTTTTAATGGACATTGTGCTGTATATAGACAAAACATACACTAACAGGATTGGAACTATGCTGTTATTTTCTGTATCTCACATTTTCTTCCTCTTTGTCATCAAGATGTATTGAAATAAACCTGTATCACATTATCCTCCAGCTGGTTCCAATTTTCCAGCTGCCCTAAGGAACACTGTGTTATTGGAAAAAGATGATAGTGTCACTAATTCCCTCTGTGTGTCCATGTGAGGCTTCCTATTCAGGAAGTCTCACGACCCTTTTACTCTATTCTCCAGACACTCATAGCCACACACATGCATCAAACGTTCACAACAATATGACTCAGTGAAAAAAATAAGCACATGATTTCAAGTTTTGGGCTGTTTCTTCTTCTTCATCCATCAAAAGATTCATTGCTGCTGCTTTCAGAACCTGGGCATTCTCTGAAAGATAACTAGAAAGAGGGGGAAAAAAGGATAATAACTCTCTGTAGAAAACGTTCACTTCCTTGCCAGAATGGGGAAGGAAAAGACTCTACTCATTTGTCTTGTATTATTGAATCATTTTTTTGCCTTTAAGAAGTCACTGCGATACAGAAATTGGGGAAATAATTAAGCACTGCATTATAGAGGCACTTTAGATTACCAAATGTTAATTCAGCAAACAGAAAGCTTCCAGCTGCCCCAGTGAATTTTTATCCCCAGAATTAAGCTCCGTTTTTATTTATTTAGCTATAGAGAGTAGAGATTTCCAGTATTTGTTATGCACCCAATACATCTACAATATATAAGAGAGCAGTCCTTGAGAAGGTAGCACTAATTAGCACCAACATTTTGCAAACAGCTATCTCACAGTGAGGAGGCAACGCCTTTAGTGTTTCTTCTGCTTTATGTTTCATTGCATTAATTGAACCACCCTTGCAGTTTTTAGTTTGTGGATAAGAAACAATTCCCTCAGTGGGACAAATTAGCTATATTCATTGTTTGATAAAAGAAAGAATCTTAATTTGTCCATCTGGCAGTTAAATCTGGCTTTTTGTGAATCATTTTAAAGGTTGGAACATCCTGTTGACCTCTGGTCTATTTTTGAAAAAGTTGATGCTTTTAAATTATTCCTTTATTTATTTACTGGCCCTTTGTGATAGATTTTTCCATTTGTTTCTATTCAAAGATCTGCAGGAAGTACCCAATATTTCCCCCTTATGTTGAGGTCTCATGGGACTTTGAGTTCATGGGAACAAGAAACAACTTTCCCACTTCTTTTTGTGTTTTTTCACATCCGCTGCTCCACTCATTTTCTCCTCTAATTATTTTCAACCTCCTGTCCTCCTCCCTGAGCTACTATTTTCTTCAATCTTCTGTCTTTTTTTTTCTCTTTCTCTCCCTCATTTCCAGCTGTTATTTTGCTACACTGCTCCGATTCAGCCCGCCCTAAGACTCTTTGGAAAGATCTTAACTTTTGCTGTATAGAGAACCTTTCTCCTGCTCAGTTAGACCCATCCTCCTATCATTACCTTACCTATATTCTCCCGAGTCAGCTTAATTGCCATCCTCACCTCCATCACAGAGTTCAGGCACGCTATCTCCCATCTATATCATGTTTCAGAGCTATTGGTCTATCATTGCTTTCTATCTGAATCAACTTCATCCTATCTCAATCAACTGAAAATGGTTTAATTTTCTCAAATCAGAATGCAAATTTAATCTGGCACATATGTGACCCCCTTTATCCCTGCAAAAACACCTCACTTTTTTTTCTGCTCTTCTGGGTTGTATTAAAACAAGTGCTCAGTGCAGAACTAACAGGAATTAAGTTTAGGCTTCTAAATTCTGCTTCTCACTCATTGCATGGTCTTTTGTCTCTTTCCTGCTTTCTCTCTCACAGAGACAAATGTAATAACTAAAGTAATCAAGATGTCTGATTGGAGTAGAGGACAGTGAAAATGTGTCTGGAGCTTCATAAATTACTGACCAAGTAAAAGAGAGTGTATCTGCTTCTGCTTAGTAGATTAGTACAGCAGCAAAATTTTAGGAGGTTGTGCACCGCTAAGATAACTATATATTCCATTAGACCTACTACCTTTAAACAAGCTTTTTTAGTTAGATCTCTCTCTTTCTTAGCCTACATTTTCATTTTTTGTTTAAATATTATTAAGAGAAGGTTTTCATAAACATTGTGCTGAAAGGAGCATGCAAGAATTTCAGAATTTCCTAATGATTTCCTAATGAAACTAATGATTTGATAAATCCCTTTCACTAAACTTGCCGCAACTTATCAGCAGTGCTAACAGCAATTCATTATAACAACATTTTTTTCGAGATCTGTAAGTTTGGATATCAAAATGCGATAAACATTATACATTGTTTCACTTGGTTTCAAAAACAGCCATACTGGCAATATTGCATGGTGATCCCTAATCACTATATAGTGTAGGGCACTATATAATGGCTAATTCTGTATGCTGTGTGGTAAATACACAAAAAGGCAACTCAATATCTTCTCATGGCATGGAAAGCCTGGTGGTCTTGTGTCATTGGTCTTAATTTTAATTTGTTAGATCATCTTATTCATTTAATCTTTTTTTGATGTTTGGGATTTTTTTTGAAGATCATAAGTATGACATTCTCTAACATTGTACTGAAGCTGTCTTAAAGCAGTGAGAAGCAGCAGTGACTTTTAGGCTATCTCTTTTACTGTGCCAAATGGAAATTACTGGGTAATTACAGATTTGCTAGCTCAAATAAACAAATTACCAAATTCTAGAACATTTATCATTTTTCTGGGGCCAAATCACTGATTTTGTGTCTTTAGTACATTAGAACAAGTATAGGGTATGTGAGATAAATTTAGGATTTACTTTAGAATCAATTACTGTTCAAAACAGAAACCAATTAATTCCAAAGCTTAAGACTCACTCATTTAGAACATTGCTTTATGATTTTTGTTTTTGTTACACCAGTCTCCCCATTTTCCTGTTCATTGCTAGAACAGCTGCTTTGAAGTTGTTCTTGCTGGCTAGTACATCTTTATTCTTGCACAACCCTAACCAGCCAGGAAGTCTCAGCCGATAATCATTTCTGTGCTCTTATCAAGGATGTGAATGCAAGTGCATTGCACTTGATCTTCACTAGTATGCAGACCCATAAAATACAGCTCTTTTCTTTCTCCCATTCGCTAACAAGTCTATGCTGAGCATCCTGTAATCCCTGGACCTTAACCAAACACTAGAAACAACAGCTGCACTTGATTTCATTAAGTGACACAATATAAATATCCATTCAGACATACACTGAAAGACACTTTCTCAATGCAGAGTAACTGTTATTGGTCGAGCTTCCTGTTCGGGTCAAGAACACTTATAAAAATTCTCATGAATCTCCGATGAAGTAATGTCCTTTTTTTTTTTTTTTTTTTTTTTTTTTACACACACACTTGCAGTAGATTCAAAATAAAATCCACTGGGAATTGAGAAACCATGAGCATAAAGGGAGGGAAGATGTGAAATTCATATTTGTTACAGCTTTTGGGATAAGAAGTGCTGATCATGGGTTTTTTATCTAACTTTCCCAGAAGTATACATTAGGTTCGCAGGATGCACCTTTGTTAATCATAATATAGTATGTTTGGAAATTCTAACGAGAAATCTTACATCCTCATCAAATTTAAGATGGCACTGAAAAAGTTTAAGGTGCTCTATTGTAAAAAAGGATTTGTCTTGACTAAGCATGCCAGTAGAGGTACAGATTTGGCATGCAGAGGTTGAATTGTTAATTTTCTTAACTGATGTGAATTCAAGTGCTGCCTAGTGCATTCGATGATTCGCATTTTTGGATGGGTGAACATAACATGACCTACATTTGCTTGATATTTAAAATGCAGGAGTCTGGTCTGTGGTTATTAATCTAAAGAAATGTTTTTATGTCATATTTATTTGTGCATTGAAAACATGGCTGATGGCTGTGGTGCTCTTTATAAGGTATACTTTGTAATGTAGTATAAGCTTTCACTTTTTTTAATATATATTTTTATTTAATATATAAGATATTTAGATTTATTGTTAGTTAAAATCAACAAAGAAATTAAAACTTAAACTGGAGAAAACTAGAATTAAAAGGAAAACACTATAACCAAACATCATATAATATGTGTTTATTAAAGCAACACTGTATATCTCATGACCCAAGTATTAGCATAATATGAGATATAGTATTTCTTTTATTTATTTTTTTATCAGCTCCCCTCTTAAAAATGTCTCTATGGTTAATGGCCTTAATTTTAATATAGCATATTTCTTCTAAGTCAGGGGACTTCAAAGCTCTTTACACTACATTCAGTCATCGACTCATTCATGCACACACTCGAGGTGGCGAGTTACATTGTAACCATCCTAGGGCTCACTGACAGAGCATGGCTGCCATACACAGGCGTCCCCTAGGCCACCATCAGTAGGCGATGTGGGTGAAGTGTCTTGCTAAGGGGCCCAAAGACAGAGAAGGCCAGAGCCAGAGTTTGGACTCCAGTTGCAGGGCAAATTCCTGACAATACTGTCTCCCATATCTTTCTATGCACCTTTACTCTAAAAAAGGAACTTTGGGGGTTATTACATTAACAAAAGTATATCATGTACTTTTAACACAATCATTTTATGTTTCAAATGAAAATGTGATAAAATCATGTTGGATAAACAAGAAATTCAAAAACTTAATGTTTATGAAATTTATTCATGTTGAGAAAACATGATTCATTATAGTCAGACTGATCTTGTCCTACAGACCACAAACGAGATCACGGGAGATTATGGGAAATCACACAAGGTTTTTTTTTTTCTTTTAAGAGAAGCGGGGAGATTACTGGCATGCATCTGAAAAAGGTACCGTAAGAATCAATCCATTTTCATCCATCTAAATCCAAATAAAAAGATGTAAATTAAAATCATCAGACTTTTTAAAACCCCTTTTTTTTTTTTTTGCTATATCTGGTCAAGTTTCTATGTAATTGATATACTCAAGTCATTGGGTAACATGTGCTAACATCACATGTGATGGTTAACTGGCAATTAATCAGCATTTCTCTACCATTTGCACAATTATCTTCTTGTTCCGTGCTTATGTTCCATTATTTTACGTTTTGTAGATTAAGTTGGTTAGGTTTAGTCAGCTAGTTTTTTGTTATGTCATTGGTAAGTTCAAATTGATAATTGCACCATAAGTTAGGTGCATTTTGTGTGAAAAAACAGTCTGTAGATAGCCATATGCAGTCTAAGGGTCACTAAGCTCAGTCTCTCCCACAGATATCTTTACTAAACACACTACATCACACTGACCATCAGCAGTGAGAAGCAGCGGTGAATTTTACAGTATCTCTTTTACTGTGCCAAATGGGAATTACTGGGCAATTACTTGCTAGCTCAAATCCACAAATTATAGCCTGACGTAGTCCGACTCAATTCTAGTCAGAATATGAGTCTGATACTGCTCCATAGAGCTGTGATTATAGGGCGTGTTTTGAACGAAACAGGAAAAAAAATGCCTCTGCACTCAATTGGATAGATCTACAACCAATAGGAGCAACGGAGTGCGTGACGTATCTTAAGCCAGGCATAGTTGTTGTCCACAAAAATCAAAGCATGCAGTTTCACGCCTAGAATAAGAAGGTGAGCCTTGATCGCGTTTCTCTGTTCCTCTTTTAAAATTAATTTGCTGTCGATATCTTCTAGAACAGACCTAATAGCAGAATCTACTCACCTAAACTCGCCAGCGGCAGCCATTATTGTTGTCACCCTAGCGCGCTTTGGTCACGTGGTTGATAACGTTACTCTTGATCATCTGTCCATCATCGTATAAAGCCCGCCCTGACAATTTGATTGGATCGCCTGACAGTGGGCTTTAATACTCGCGCTACTATGGAGCAGAGCCAGACCGAACTTCCCCGACCTCAAACCTTGTGGGCGGGACTAAGTTCAGACTGGCACCCAGGCTACACAAATTACCAAATTCTACAACAATTATCATGTTGTGGAGTCCAAATCCCTGATTTTGTGTCTTTAGTACATTAGAACAAGTATAGGGTATGTGAGATAAAATGTGGATATACTTTAGAATCAATTACTGTTCAAACAGAAACCAATTAATTCCAAAGCTGAAGACTCACTCATTTAGAACATTGTTTTATGATTTTTGTTTTTGTTACAACAGTCTCACCGTTTTCCTGGTCTCTGCTAGAACAGCTGCTTTGAAGTTGTTCTTGCTGGCTAGTACATCTTTATTCTTGCACAACCCTAACCAGCCAGGAAGTCTCAGCCGATAATAATTTCTGTGCTCTTATCAAGGATGTGAATGCAAGTGCATTGCACTTCATCTTCACTAGTATGCAGACCCATAAAATACAGCTCTTTTCTTTCTCCCATTCGCTGCATAAACATGTCTAACCCCTGGACCTTAACCAAACACTAGTGCTTGTACGGAAAAGCCCAACAGCTGTACTTGATTTCATTAAGTGCCAGAGGCACAACATCTATAGCTACTGGCTGCAGCAGTAATCAACTTCTTATTCAATAAACTCCAAAAAATGCAGTTCTGTGCTTTTGTGGGTTTCCAACCAACATCCCCCACACACAATATAAATATCCATTCAGACATACACTGAAAGACACTTTCTCAATGCAGCGAGTAACTGTTATTGGTCGAACTTCCTGTTCGGGTCAAGAACATGCATAAACATTCTCATGAGCATCTCCGCTGAAGGAATGTCCTTTTTTTCTTTACACACACACTTCCAGTAGATTCAAAATGAAATCCACTGGGAATTGAGAAACCATGAGCATAAAGGGAGGGAAGATCTGAAGTTCATATTCATCACAGCTTTTGGGATAAGAAGTGCTGATCATGGGTTTTTTATCTAACTTTCCCAGAGGTTTACATTAGGTTCGCAGGATGCACCTTTGTTAATCATAATATAGTATGTTTGGAAATCTTACAACCTCATCCAATTTAAGATGGCACTGAAAAAGTTTAAGGTGCTCTATTGTAAAAAGGGGTTTGTCTTGACTAAGCATGCCAGTAGGGATACAGATTTGGCATGCAGAGGTTGAATTTATTATTTTCTTTTGCTGATGGCTGTGGAGCTCTTTATAAATTATACTCTGTAATTTAGTATAAGCTTTAAAAATTTTTAAAACTAGATATTTAGGAAAACATTATAACCAGACATAAGTATAATGTGTGTTTATTAAATCAACACTGCGTATCTCAAGTATTAGCCTAATTTGCGATATAATATTTCTTTTTTTTTTTTTTTACAGCTCCCCTCTTAAAAATGTCTCTATGGTTAATGGCCTTAATTTTAATTTAGCATATTTCTTCTAAGTCAGGGGACTTCAAAGCTCTTTACACTACATTCAGTCATCGACTCATTCATGCACACACTCGAGGTGGCAAGTTACATTGTAACCATCCTAGGGCTCACTGACAGAGCATGGCTGCCATACACAGGCGTCCCCTAGGCCACCATCAGTAGGCGATGTGGGTGAAGTGTCTTGCCAAAGGGCCAAAAGACAGAGAAAGCCAGAGCCAGAGTTTCAACTCCAGTTGCAGGGCAAATTCCTGACAATACTGTTGCCCTTATCTTTCTATGCACCTTCACTCCAAAAAAAGAACTTCGGGGGTTATTAAATTAACAAAAGTATATCATGTACTTTTAAAACAATAATTTTGTGTTTCATAAATAAAATATGTGATAAAATCATGTTGGATAAAAAAGAAATTGAACAACTTAATGTTTATTAAAATTTTTCATGTTGAGAAAACATGATTCATTATAGTCAGACTGATCTTGGCCCAAAGACCACAAGCGAGATCACGGGAGATTATGGGAAATCACACAAGGTTTTTTTTTTTTTTTTTCAAGAGAAGCGGGGAGATTACTGGCATGCATTTGAAAAAGGTACCGTAAGATTCAATCCATTTTCATCCATCTAAATCCAAATGAAAATACGTAAATAAAAATTATCAGACTTTTTAAAAATCTTTTTTGCTATGTCTGGTCAAGTTTTTATGCAATTGATATACTCAAGTCAGTGGATAACATGTGCTAACATCACATGTGATGGTTAGCTGGCAATTAATCAGCATTTCTCTACCATTTGTTTAATTTTCTGCTTGTTCCATGCTTGTGTCACATTATTTTATGTTTAGTAGGTTAAGTTGGTTAGGTTTAGACAGCTAGTTTTTTGTGATATCATTGGTAAGTTCAAATTGATCATTGCACCATAAGTTAGGTGCATTTTGTGTGGAAAAAACCGTCTGTTGATAGCCATATGCAGTGTAAGGGTCACAACGCTTCTGCAATGACACACAAACGGACCCCAGAAATGTCACAGTTTTGCTCCTCCTGAGGTGATTAAAGCTCCCTGGAGGTTTAGTGGATTTTAAAATTGGGGGTCAAACACCAATCTATTTAAAAAAAATATATATATATTTCAATAATGTTGTGGAGGTAAATGCAGAGTTGACATTGAATACACACACACTTGTGTACCTTTCTAACATGATACAGATTGCTAATTTATTACGCTAATGAAAAGTCTTAAATTTGTGTTTGTGAAACCTGTAGAAACCTTAATACGTTTATTCTCTGTACTTGCATTTGCTTATTTATTCTAGTGTTTGAATCTTTTTCTCTCTGCTTAAAGTAACAGTCATATTGTCAATTATCACTGGATACTGAGTGAGTTATCCATGTCTCCTAGTTTGTTATTGTTTAGTCTGTCTAAAGGACTATTAAAATCTAAAAACTCACCATGAAGCTTCCGAGTATGAGACTTCTTTGTGTTCCAGAAACACAGATTATGACACTATTAGACTTTCATGCTCTTTTTCAAATTTTCACTCCTCCAATTTCCAGGAGGACCTCTCAGTGAATTTCTTAATGCCAAGGGAAATGGAAATACGTTCTGACTACCCATGATAAGACTTTTAATTTGATACTGTAAATTGAAGCTATTTGTCTTCAAACCCCGACTTCTATTTCAGATCAACCATATCACAGTGAAAAATATATCATTCAAATTAATCCAAAATTGGAAGTGCGCTGTGGCATTTTTCTATAGATTATTAATGCTCCACAATGCTTAAAAGTGAATGTGGCAGAGGCCACTGTAATTTAAAGTCATACAGGATAGTCAAGAAGGAATAGAAAAGAAAATCATACAATGACATAGTTTCATGCTAAATGGTTGTTTTTGAGTTCATTTTTTTTTGTTTGATAATCCTTATAAATCTAAACCAGAGGTACAACAAAAAATTTTTCTAAAAAATAGCATCTCTTTATGTTCTCTCTTTCTCAGCCTTCTCTCAGCTTTATATTACTCGTCACATTCTCTCCTCTTTCTGTTTGGCTAATGTCATCTCATTACACTTCTCTCTTCCATCCCATTATCTCTCCTACACACTTCCACAAAAGTAGTGTGTGCCACAAGTGGCGGTCACAGTCATCCGAAGCAAAACTGTTGAATGCTGAAACGTGTTTTGTCCAAAGGCTCAGCCCTCATTGAACGGTGGACATTTATAGAGCATGGTAATCCAAAGGTTGTGTCTATTTATATCAATCATTGATTTAGCCTTTCAGGAATTCCACTCTTTATGTGGGAAAGCACCTCAGAGGAAATTTGATGGTTCTTACATCCCCACACACACAATAATTATGCTTGTATTGAACAAAGACTGGCAGTCTCCAGTTTCCTGGCATTCTAATTGCCTCCATATGTGTCTTTGCTCCCACTTGGCAGTTCAAACCAGCTAGATTTACAAATCACAATCTCTAAGCTCCTCAGGAGGAATAAAAACAAACACAACCAAACTCCTTTTCCTCTCTTGAAAAGAAAAACATTTTCCTCTCAAGGAAAACAGTGTTGCCTCCTCTACGAGACAAGGAAAAGTGCTTAAACTCAGAGAAATTTACGACTGGACCAAGGCTCCAGTGCTATTTTATCGACAGGAGCTGCTTCGGTGTAACATATCCTTATGAATGTACCATTGATCTGGGGTGTTGCTCATTTCTCAGTTAGACATAACCAAGTGAAAGCAAGTGCTGGGTATGAATATACAAATAAATGTCAGGTTGAGAGAATATTAATCACGTATGCATTTTTGTAGCCAAATAAATGTCACTGTTAAGTATGTTAATTGATTTCTGCCTAGTTTTATTACCCATTGGTAAAGTCAAAGGCTATTGCTAAGTGGTAATCTTTTTTTAATATTTTCGTTTTTTCCCACCTGTCAAAATGATGTAAATAAGTTGTCCACTTGGATATACAAGTCTCCTATACACTAAAATCTCAATGGAAGTCAACATACTTGAGCTAACACTTTAAAGCACTTCATACTAAATCAACGTAAAAAAAATTATTTTGTTCCCTCAGGTGCTCCAGTGTAAAGGCATACTATACCTTTCCTAATTAGATAGTTTAAGTTAATTCAGGACAAGCCTGTCTACATTTAAAACACGCCGTATGTCAGAGTACTAAAGGCTGCTTTAAATATACAGTCCCTCTGAACTTGTCTTTAAATTATTGTTACATTATTTTTGGGGGGAAAACAATGAAACAGAGCTCATTAGGAGCCCTTTTAATGCCTCATTTATTTTTCCTTACATAGTTTTTTATTTTAGTTTATTTTAATTGCTTAAAATATTTAACGCTTAGAGTTACTTAATAGGTATTGAAATATATGAAGAGCTACCAATAAACTGGAGTGGTCAGTGTTCACCTAAACTTCACAAATAACATATATTTTATTGTTCTTTTCTTTCAGATAAGGTCATTTTGAAATCTCTACAAATGCTTAAATGCTCTATATGATTAATATAGGGCTGATAACTTTTCACCAAACCTTGATTTGTGATTTTGAAATAGTTTGGACATGCAACCCTTGTCAGGGTTAGATTGAAAGTCAATTTCTGTAGTTTTATGGAACATTTTTTTTTTCACAATATACATGTCAGGACTCTTGTTTAGTGTCTGTGTTTTCTGTGTTTGTCTCCCTTCATCCACCAGGAGGCGCCTGGTTCTGGTCCGCCTCCTCACATGTTCTATCAACCGCATTATAACCATCACTGTTCCCAACAACCTCAATAAATTGTTACATTCATGCTGACTTTGCACAGTTTCTATCTTAGTCAGTTAAATAACATGCTGCTGTCATTTTGCACATCTCTGATGTTGCTGCTCTTTTCAAATATCCATTACTGTAAAAATGTCCATAGCTGTATATTGGTTATTTGTTTTCCAGGTGCAGAGTATTTATATTCTTAAAACACTTTACAGTACAGTATTTTATTTGTTTATTTTTTAACCCTTCACTATTGTTATTCTTATACAATTTTCTAAGGTCCACATTTTTGTGACCATTTTTTCTATAATCTTTTTGCTGCTGTAACCCCAGAATTTCCCCATTGTGGGACAATAAAGGGATTTTCTATTCTATTCTATTGTATTCTATTCTATTCCTGACCTAGCTGTGTGCCCGTGTGATGCAATATAAATGACACAACAGTGTACAAATGGACACATTCTTTAGTAGAGTTGAGAGTAATACAGAAACATCAGTCTAAAAACTTGTCACTATTCTCCTTTATTTTAAAATTGAATGGTTAACATCAAGAAACTTAAGAGCATCGCACAAAATAAACGCACTGATAAATAAGCCACCACTAAAACAGCTTTTATATTTAATCCCGCTGTTCAGAAGATAAAGTTTCATTTGAATACCACATTTTCCTATCTACTTTCAAAATAACAACACTGCTAACTATAGTGTATTCGTTTTAGCAATGTAGATGGTGGGGGCTAGACATTTTTTTTTTGGAAAAAGCACTGAGCAAAGATGAAATGTGTGTGGAAAAACAGGGGAGAAGGGCTTGGGAATACATCAGAGAAATATTTCTTCTCTGAAGCTTTGTTACACAGCAGATGATGAACCCTGAATGCACTCTCCAGAGTTGAAACTGCCTCTCTTCTTCATTGTCTGGCCCTACACAGCTTAGTCCTACCTCTCACACAAAGCCCATCGCCACCCTTCCCTGACAAGCCATTCAGTGGGGAAAACGCTACATTGATGGGCTCTGACTAGCAGCATTTTGTAGCCTGTCCATTTTTCAATAGGCCCTCATGCTCCCAGACTCATGGCAACACTTTGTAATGGAAATCTGTAGTGGGCAAAACAGCACAAAAAACACTGTTCCCTGCCTTCATCTGTCACAACGATTTTATGGACAAGAAGCAGACAAGCGAGTGAGTCTGTGCATTGAGGGATATGCCTGTTAGTGTGTGTAAGAGAGATGGAGGTTGTTCCACAGAGCCATGGGTTATAGTTCCTCATAACTGAGCAACCCATTAATTGGTCCTTTGACAGGCCAAGCAAAAGAGATATGGCCATTGGGGAAGTTTAGCTGATGCATGTCTAGGGTCTGTTTGTGTGGCCATGTATTTGTTACCCTGGGGATAGTATAAGGCCATTTTCCCAGGAAAATGCGACATTATGCCTTTCAGGTACTTTTGGGGACCAGTTGAGAGGCTCTTTGAGGATAGGTTCTCTTCTTGGGTTGGGGGTTAGGTTTAGAACTAAGGTGAGAAAGGAGTTTAGGTTAGGGTAAGCTTCTGGGTTAGGCCACAGAAAAGGATGCTAAATGAATATAAGTCAACGAAAAGTCCCTGTTAGAATAGTGGGTCATAAGATGGATATGTGTGTGTTTATATGTGTGTATGCATAGGTTGTGCAAGGCCTGAGTGTTACAAAATGAAGCACATTTAAGCAGAGAACAGATATGGCAATTGGAAGTTACTGCTATTGATTTGAATAAGAGTAGTTGGATTTGGGCCTCCCTCTGGAAGCTTAAGGGATTAATTAAGTAGTAATGGACATGTCCGATAGCATTTTTTTTATATGGCTCGTAGTTGAATGGGTGATGAGGTAGGGAGGAAAAGCAGAGGGAGATGGATGATTAAAAAAAAAAACTGTTATGAGAGAAGCCTGCAAAATAGAAAAGAAGAGGGAGAGCAGAACACTCAGAAAAGGAGCTTAACAGAATTTGTCTGTAATTAAGAGATGAAAGTTTTATTTTAATTTGACATCTATTAACTGTGAATCTATTTCTCATTCAATACATACATTTGCATAAAAGTCAAGAAATGACAGTCTAAGTATTCATAATACACCTGGATGCATTAGTTGGTACATTCCCTCAAATATGAATAGTTCCCTTCCCTCAAAGGGGTTTTGTAATAAAATTTCAGATATACTGCAATTATCATTTGCCGTTACTCCACATATGCACACCGGTGCTTACAAGGCAATAACAGAAAAGTCACAGATGACATAAAAATGGATTTGAGTTAAATGACAAAACAAAAAAGGTAAGGAGAGTGAAAAAGGGTAGAGGGAAAAAAATATCACTTTACACCTCTGCTGGACCATGTTCCATACAAGAAGATGCACACTGCCTAATTCTTCTGCTACACAGGAAACAGGACTTGAAAAGGGCAAATCTGGGTTTGTGTACCTTGCTAATACCAGCCACTGGCGACAGTCTATCTTGAACCTAGTACTGCTGAAAAGGGCATGATGAAAATTCTCCAGCTCTCAGCACAAAAAAGAGCTGACACAAATTCCAATCCATTGGGTATAACTTTGAAGGAGAAGAACTGTCATTAAACAAAATTTTATTAAAAATTCTAACTAAATTCATTATTTTGAGATGGAAACCTTAGCAGTGCTTTTAAATTAAATTAAGATCAGGAGACTTTCATGCTGGTAGATGAAAAATGTTTGTTAGTTACAATCCTCACCTTTATAATCATACCAAACTTTTGTTTCTTATATGGAAAGACCAGCTGAACGAAAGCTGAGAGATCTCAAATTGGGATTGATTACTAAGGATAGGGAAATCCTTTAATAGTGAGGAAATTAGACCTCATTAACTAACATTTACATATACAGTAAGAACGAGTAAAACATACAGTAATTGGGAAGGAAGCCTAACACTTTATGCTTATTTAAGATATTATTTTTAGAAGTGGCTATTCATTAATATATGGAAATTTATGAAGCCTGGAAACCGATTGCATTAATTCCAAAGGTTTTTCCTATTCTTTAACAATGAAAAAATGTTGATGCTTGTTTTTTATCAAATCTAATCGGTATTTAGGGTCTAACTAATCACATAATCTGAAATTTAAATATTGTAGATGTAATTTGGATTCCTAAGGAAATATGGTACTAACTTTATTTTATTCACTTGTTTAAAGTGCAAAGTATCAAATACAACATATGCAAATGGTCACTAACCCAGACTGATTTCTCAAACTTAGGGAGATGTTTTAAAATGCTTATTAACATTGGCTAATATTGTGTTTTAAGGTATATTCAGAAAATATGATCAGCTGTAGCGACGAAGCTGGCTTAACAGGACATTCCAGGGCAGGGCAATGTTGAGTTAGAGAGGCAAGCGGTAATTCCTAAACACATTATCAACAGCTGAGACAGTTAAGAGGCAGATGCTAAATGTTACACAAAATTTGCATACATTTATCAGAAATTATTAATGATACATGGATTATTAGTCAGGGCTTCTTAGTGGTACAGTGGGGAGCACTGCTGCCTTGCAGCAAGAACATTCAGAGTTCAATTCCCAGCCTGGGGTCTTTCTGCATGGAGTATGCATGATCTCTATGTGCATGCATGAGTTCTCTCCTGGTACTTCAGCTTCCTCCCACAGTCCAAAAATATGTTAGGTTAATTGGCTTCTCTAATTTTTCCTTGGTTGTTCGTCTCTGTGTTGTGTTATAATTTTGAAATACAAGTAGTTACTTTGTTTAACCCTTTCATGCATAGTGGTCACTACAGTGGACAGTTATTAAATGGTTGTTTTCTCTTAAATGAGCATGTTTTAATGTCACATTTGCACATATGTTACTACAGTGGACGCTAATGTATCATCCTGCCACTTGTCAAACTGCCACCTACTCGTCAGCCTTTGCAAGTGACTTTTTTTTTTCCACAAAAAAACAAAATGGCCGACAGAGGAGCAAATGGGTTGTGAGGGAGAGGAATATCTGCTCATTCCTTCTATTCTAGGCGATCCTTGCAGGTAAAAAAAATATGGGGACATCAAGTATCAAGTATAAATTCCAAGAATTGATTCTGTGTTATTAAAAATTTGTAAGTAATGTGTCCACTAAGTTGGACATTATGCAACCCCCTAAAGAAAGCATTTTTTTTTTTTAAATTGATGAAAATGTTTTTTTCATTCATAAAGAGTAATAAAAACACTTGGTAAAAAAATCATAACATATACTATCATAATTCATGCATGAAAGGGTTAAATAAATCTAACTTACAACTTGGATATAATTAGGTAAATGTTAATTAAAATCTTCACAAGTGTTGTCTTATGGAAAGTAAAATTCACTTACTGGCAAGTGAGTGTTATTGATATTGCAGCATTAAGTTTTACTTAAATATTTTGCGTGCAAATACTTGTCATAATATATTTTGTAAGTAAATCTTATGAGTTGTTTTTTTCAGTCTTCCCCCTTCAGTCCCAGAAGCTACCCGACTTTCATGCATATTATCAAGTAGGGCAACTGATAAATTGAACATGATTTAATGCTCAAGCGCCCCCCTGTGGCATTAACTAAATCTATAAGAAAAAAACATATATATATATATATAAATAAATAACCATTTTTAGACCATATTCCAGACCATTCTTAGGGCATTATCTAAATTATGCATAAAATATCACTACCATTACTATCTTAGTACAAACTCTACAGTTACTTCAACAACTAAATAGGTTAATTAAAAAACAATTACAATCAAGAACTTTTTGTAAATATTATTATTAAAATCTGTGTAATAAAAATAGCGATCTAGCAAGCAACTTTTATAAATTGATACCAGCAAAAAACGTCTTTGCCAAGATGAAAACACTATTTTGTTGTTTTCATATCTCCTAGGAAGGAGAAGAATGTTAGTACACAAAGAGTAAACATTTACATGTGGAAATAAGAAAATACAACACCAGCAACAGATGTGTTTATGCTCTAACTTAAAGGTATAATGGAGGATGTTCTTTTTCCAGGTGGATCATCAAAAATAACTAGTCCTCCTAATTGTCTATCATTCGGGTGATATGTTTACATAAGGCCATCCTACGCGTTCTTCCCCATTTTTACTTACTGGTGGTGAGACTGACATAGTTGAAAAATTGCAAATTCTCGTTTGGAAAGTAAGCTTGTATAAGTAATGCAAATAGCAACTTACAAAAAGAACGTGCACAGAGAGAAATGGGCTCGTGCACATGTTTGATAGGCGTTCCCTCTCGGGAGCAGGTATAGGGTTGCGCATGTGCATTTCTTGTTGTGGAGTGGAGAGGACAGGTCTTTTAAAAAATTTGTGAAAATTCCTCCTCTTCACCTTTAATACCAGAATCTAAGCTTTAAATTTTACAATAAACTCCTCTCATAGATTTTTTTTTGTATTTTTCTTATCTTAACATCTCCATCATACTCTACTTGTATATAGGTTATTTAATAAAATAAAAAAAACAAAAGATCAATTACGTTATAACACATAATAGCCAAGTTTACTCATTTTATCAAAATAAGTTCTATAACTTCTATGACTTCATGAATTCTCCCTCTAGCCTTGTAAAATATCACAGCAAGCTAAAGTTATCAAACATAGTGTACAGTTTTACTATAGACATATAAGGACCTTAAGTATATATAGCCATCTTTGGTAAACTATTTTTAAAATCTAGACGGTGTTATCTTTTATTTTCCAGCTGTACCAATGTGATTTCTGTTACATCTGGCCGAAATGGAAATAAATTATACAGTACTGTATCCCACGATAGGCACCCCCCATTCCTCATTCCCCGAGAGACCACCCGGAGAGGGGGGCCCTGCCAGTCGCACCACCATAGCCCGGGGGCCAGTAACAGGTGGCAAGGCTCGCGAGCCAACCACCTCTGAACAGGTGTGCATAACCATAATGCATGAATAGAGTTATCAAGATGAATACCCGTGCACCATGGACAGATATTCAATAATCTTTGACCTGTACATTGTACTATGTGGATGACTTTGCATTGTATTAGTTGTAAATCGGGGCTTCTAGTAATTTTGAAAGTTCTTACACATTTCTCAGCCCAGATGTTTTGTTAAAAGTTGAAAAATTGCCAAATCCAAATTTATGCAGAGTAGAAAATAAAAATTTCCAGTTTACTCTATCCAAAGCATTTTCTGCATCTAAAGACAATATGTTGGATTTAATCATTTTAATGTTGGAATAATCTATTAAATTAGGTAATCTGTGTGTGTTGTGGCTCACTGTCTTCCTCTAATAAAACCAGTTTGATCAGGGTGAATTATGAGAGGAGTCACTTAATCTAATCATTTTGCTAAAGCTTTACAGTAGAGTATTTTAATAGAGAAAGATCTAAGCGAGGCAATTCAGGCTACCATCACTCTAACCCAAGTTGAAAACAAAATATATTGGTTTTGAAGAAAATTACAGCATTAAAACAGATATCAACATTGTGGAAACACATATAACTGTATTTTGATTTGACAACAGTTGATGGAAATCAATAATTTAGCATATTGTGCATTAATTTACATGTTTGAAATATACATAATAGGTGTTGTCAGATATTTAGGGTAGAATAAGGACATTAATGTTAGAACTTAATCATAAAAGCATTACACTTGCCTTCGTGAGCATCGTTTGATGTTAGTATTTCTCAGCTTCCTCTGAGCAACCTTCAGGCACATGTCTCAAGTTCAAATTACTGTGTGATTACATGAGAAATGTATTGTCAGAGTGATCTTTGAGTCTTCCGTAAATGTAAATTTTTAAAACCTTAGTTTTATTTTAAATATAAAAAGTTTTAAGTTATTATTATTTTATTATTTATTATAATTATTTTTGAAAATAGTAAATTTGTTCTGGAAGAGGCAATATGTATGACATTAGGGCATCTACAAAATTTTCTAAGAATTACCATAAAGAAACAAAAATGGCCCACCCGAACAGAGCTCACCTAGGGTATTCATCAAATCAGTTGCAGTCCCCAAGAGCACCAGATTGATACAGTTTACAGAGGGACACTTTAAAATTACACATAAGTAATTTTGCAAAACGGCACTTGAAAAAAGTTGATAATTTTGCAATTTGTTAAACATGAAGCTAAGGCGGAAATTCAACTGAAGAAACTCTGATTACTTCCATTCAATCTGAGGCTGATCCGCCTCCGATGCAGCTAACCCGCTTCAAGCCACTTTCCTCGATGCCCAATCATCTTCCAGCACTCTACTTAAAGCCACTCCAAATCATCTCTAGGCTTGCTCTTCAACAAGCGCAAGATCCATCGCTCCTATGTCAGACTTTGATTCAGACAACCCACCTCCATCCCCTTCTCCACCATTGTAGTAAGCTCATCCGACTCCTCCTCGATGCTCCTTCAACCTCACCTCCAGTGTGTACTCCCTCCAGACTTTCATGGAGTTCCCTGTCACTTTAAACGGTCCGGCAGAAGACCGCCACGTTGAGCCTGGTTCTGCCAGAGATTTCTTCCCAAAGGGGAGTTTTTTCTCTCCACAGTCGCTTCATGCTTGCTCTTCATGGACAGTTAATGGACAGTTTATGCAAACTTTGTTCATTCAGTGACATCTAACTCAAGCATCACCCTGTATACCAGCCTCTATGGATTAACCAAACTTCATCTATCTAAACTCCACCACCAGTTTCAGGCCCGGGGGAATATCCTTATTCTCATACATCAGTTTATCTGCATTAAAGTATAAATCAGCGTTTATGTTTCCTGCCGAGGCCTGAGCGCCAAAGTTCAAACTATTGTATCAATAAACTCTTCTAATTGCATCTTTCTCTCTCTGTGAGTTTTTCAGATTGAAATAATATATTGTTTACATTTATAAATTGCTAAGCATTTTCTGAACTTCATCTTTCTGCATGGTCAATTCCCCCAATGCAAAAGAAAAGATTACTGAAAATGTTAACATATCACATACTTATTTGCTTTCCCCTTTTCACTCTCCCAAAACATAAACAAAAAAAACTTTGACAAACTTCATAGATTGCTCTATGAGAATCACCTCTCACTGCTGGATCTAGAACCTATAAAACATCCAAGAGCTTTTATTGCTGAGCTTTTCTTTCTTAAAACATAGTTTCTACTATTTTTATATAATAATCTGTCTTTTCCGGTTAAATGGTATGCTTTGCAGGATGGTCATGAAGTCTGGCTTTGCTTTGTATCTACACTGGATGTTTTTTTGTTTTTTTTATAATATGTCCTAGCCAAATGTAGGACATTGTTTCAATTTGTAGGGCACAAAGACAGAAGTGAAAAAAAATCAGCACAGATCAGGATTATATTCTTTGATATCCTGAACGATATTCTGATGCATTTTAATGCATATTATGTGACAAGTTTTTGATTTAGAATTTCACATCATGTAGACATATTAACATACTTAGATACTGAATATCTGAAATGTAAGTCTAAGAACTGGAATGTGATGTAGGGATTTGTTTTCCACAGCTCCAACCCCTCTGTGCTTTATGACCAATTGGGGGCTTTAATTCCAGGCCCCTCTAGCTGGGGAATTTTAGGGTTGACTGTTTTACAGCACTGAAGAAGGTTCAGATATAGGGTATGTTTACAACAATAACCCTTCCTCAGCATGCTCTTGGGAATTGGGGGAAAAAGAAAATATCTGGAAAATATTGAGGTGGAGCTTCAGGGTTTTAAATTTTGAAAATTGGATGCTGTGAATCAGATCACATTCTTGGGCTGGTATGGAGCTTGTTATTGTAGTGTGATCTCTGCAAATAACTTTGTATCAAATAACGTTCTTTAGTTTAACTCAAGATCCGGCTGTGTGTTTCACATCAAACAAACAAGTTGAAGACACAAGACATGTTTTCAACAAAGCTAGCCAAAGAATAGGCTGTCACCAGACTGATAAGGTTCAGCTAGTACAAATACATCCTTGCTGCAAAAGCAATGTTAGATATCAGTACTTATTGTGATAATGAAAAATATTATGATTAATTTAGATCAGTTCCAAAAATCAGAAAGGTTCATTTTATTCCTTAAGAACATAAAAAAACTGCACCAGTAAGTATTGTAATTCTACTTATAGTCGGCATTGTACAAATCTCATAAATAGCTTTATTATTTATATGACAAGTTTAAAAGTATGGTTACTCTATTTAAGTAAATTTATGTTTAATTAGAGGGAGAGGGGGTATGAATAATAAGTTTTACTTCATCATACCCCCTTTCAGACAATTTACATTAATCCATGTTAGTTATCTGGCTGTATATACTGACAGGTTTATCTGGTGGAGGGTTTGGTTTCTATTTATCTTTAGGTGAATTTAGTTTGTTTGGAAATTATTGTTTGGTTTGGTTGATGATTACTATTTTTATATGCGTATTTGACTGATTAATTAATTATTATTATTATTTTTTTTTTTGTTAAACTGTCTATCTGAAATTGTCTGAAATAAATTCTTATTCCTATATTATATGGTATAAACTAAGGATGATAAATGTGTGTAAAGACGAAGATATGCTTTAAAGATAAAAACAGCACTTTGACACACTTTTCATATCTTAACCCTTTTTATGTAGTTTATTATTGAATCAAATTAATTAAAACACTATAAGACTGAAAAATAAATTCATAAGTAATATTAAAACAAATGCGTCTACAGATTCTAATGTTGAAATCAGGTAGTGAGTTCAAGTCCTATAATCATCCATTGTCTGTTGCTACTCCTACAATATGCTCTGCTTCACACGTGTGAGTTTTTACTGCTGTGTGGTGCTGTCTGTTCTACTAGTGGCTACAGAACATACAGAGCTTTGCCCTAAACTTGTGCTCTGCAATCTGATGACAGCTGCCATTCTTCTTCTGGCTCTACTTCATCTGTTTTTCTCTGAAACATCTGATTCTTCACCTCGGTCTGTGTCATACACTGTAGAAGCATTCAGTTTAGGTGCCAAGTTTCCCTTTCCACATAAGATTGCAACAAAATCACAATCTAGAAGGCTGAAAATAATTTTTAGGGAGATTTTAACCATCTTTCCTATAGCTATTTTCAGGTGTGTGTTGTTTTTACAAACAAACAAATTTGGGATGAAAAATAGATGTCACAATCACGTCAATTGTTTAATTTTATGTATGATACTGTTGTCACACTTAAGGTAAAACTCTCCCCCAATCTCTACTCACGCTGGGTTACTGCCAGGACAACCATATTTCTGAGATTCCTAAACTTAGCTTGCATAACTCTCGGTGTAGTTCCTTTAAAATCTATTTGGTTGATCACCAAATAGAAATGTCACACTTTTTCAGTAGATAAGTCAGTGTCCTGGTTTTGGCGCTGATGGCTGGCTTTATTCCCAATTTCATTCACCTGTCTAGCTCCGCCCTGTCAAGCTCATCTGATCCACAAGCTCCTGCTTATATTTAAACTCCTTGGTCCTTGCCATCAGTGCCAGATTATTCTTGAGCCTTTGGTGAAGAGAGTTTTTGAGTGTTACTAATAGCGTTTGGTTTGCCTGATCCTGACCTATTTCTTTATTCTGACTTTTGAGCCTGCCTGCCCCTCTCTGATCTGTTTGCTTGGCCTGTCGTCGGACTCCAGGAGGACATAGGGACAAACAGACTCTGCTTCATTCTATCTCTATTCTCCCACTCTGCAGAATCTGTTAGTTCAACCTGTAACGTTATACTCTTTTTCTAATATTAGCTTTGTTTAGTCTGTTCCTGTTTGGCTGTGACCCCATCCTGGAGAGAAATATCAGCTGTGCTTCTGCCATAAACACCTTTGTTTACAGATGTTCTAGATTGGCCTGTTTTCCAATGAAGTCCTATTTTTCTGACTGTGACTGGCTGGATGTGCCCTCTTCATCCTCTGACATGGGAGCTGGCTCAGAGGTCGTCTGCCTGGCGGTGTGTTTCCTGAACGGGGCCGCCTTTTACAGTTGCTTTTTGTATCTCTGCTTCTGTCTCCTTGAACCCCAGTCGGCCTCGGCAGATGGCTGCTCACACGGAGCCTGGTTCTGCTGGAGGTTTCTTCCTGTTAAAAGGGAGTTTTTTTCTCTCCACTGTCGCTACAAGCATGCTTAGTTTGAGGAATTGCCTTCAAGTCAATGCAATTCAAAGACTTTGAGTCAATTTGACTGCATGATCTAGTGAACTTTTAAGTGCCTTGAGATGATGTGTTGTGAATTGGCATTATAGAAATTCAATTAATTGAACTGAATGATTTCTATGAAAGGAAGACGTCAACTTAAAAATTAACTTCCAATTTATTTTGGCATATAGCTTCCGACTGGCCATACACAGTTTTTTAATAGGGTTTTTAATCTCTTTTCTAATTAATTGTAGTCCTTATCTCAAATGCTTTTTGGCATTTTGCTGATATCGTTTTGTTTTGGTCCCTGATTTGTAAAATGTCAATCTCAATTTATTTTTATTATCCTCATTTGCAAGGTCACTATGTTTTTTTTTTTTTTACTTTTTAAAATTTTTTTACCAGTGCTTGTAGCTGTACGGTGTTATTTTAATAATTTTTCAATTGCTTTCCCAATTTTGTCCATTTTAGCCTGTTTATCCTTTTATTTTAAGCAGTTCTGTTTTAAATGTCATCACATGTCTGCTTTAATACTATCCCAGATAATAGTTGGTTCATATTTATTATTCATTTTTACTACCTTAAATGCCTTTTTTAATTTCTTGCATAATTTTTTGAGGATACCAGTATTCACTGTATGTTTTCTTAGTTTGATTAGGTATTTTAGGTGTAGACAATGTTTCTCCTCGAGGGCCAATGTCCTGTTGCTTTTGCATGCATCCCTACTCCAACACAAAGGGCCAAATTACCTTCTTGGTATCTTTGTATGTTTAGCTGAGCCTTGGCCATTATTCATTAAATTTTTTTAGGTGTGCTGAAAAACGTTTGCATGCAAAAGCTGGAGGACAGTGGCCCTTGAACAGTTAGAAATAAAGCCTTATGGTCTTATATATATGCTATTTCATTATTCTTCCATCACAGGATGTGTTTCATTAGTGTTAATCAAAAAATACGATCCTGGGGTGAACCTCATTAGCTGCTGAGCAATGTGTACACTCTTTTTCCTGAGGAAAGTGATGCTTAGAAACTAGTCAAAAAATTAGTTACTGCAGGGCTGGACTGTTATAAATTTTTACTATCAGGAAGTCCACAGACTTAAGTTAAAAGCCTTCGGCTGATCCATAATCTGGCAGCCAGAGTTCTGATGAAAATTAAAAAGAGAGATCATATCTCTCCTATCCTAGCTTCTCTTCACTGGCTTCCTGTTAAAGTTGAGTTGAATTTAATTAAACTGAGGATGCAGTTCCCACCAAAATACCACAAAGGCTTGTCTCCTTAGGAGCCTGTTTTTTGTTTTTATATTAACACTTGTTGTGTTTATACAATAATGTTCCAATCGCCTTCAGACATCAAAATACCCTGACTCAGGCTAGGGATTTTATCAAAGAGAAGGTTAAACATTCTTTGTTTTTTATTTTGTTTTGTTTTCATTTTTTATTACAGATTTTAATGTCTCTATAGTTTGTAGTAGACTGTTCTTTGGGAGGCCTGAGGCCTGCACCACAAAGGAAGGTCAAATTAGTGGAATTACTTCCAGTCTGTCTAGATGAACGTATCCATAACAATGGCAATCAAGATCAGCAACACCATAAGCTGGTTATCAACTCGGTAACTCAGTCCAGATAATCATGAACCTGTAAATGCGCATGTATGAATGGGCAGGTTTAAGGTAGCTCTCCCTTCATGAGTACAGAAATTAGACCACTGTATTTCTCCTCTCAGGAACAAAAACGCATTTTACCGAAATACGAAGATGAAAAAGAAAACAGTCTCAATGAAAATTCGGAACAAGGTGGCAGCGTGGCAATTGAACACAGACTACATTCCAATCATTGCTCTGCATATTAAACTTTGAACATCACCCAGACTTTGAATGGACTCTTAAACCCCTCTTCCCCGCTTATTTCTTAAATTTTGCTTCAGTAGTGTTTAGTGTTTTACTTAGTTATTAGATATAATGCTGTGTGATTGTGGTTAATAAAGGTACCATTGTATTTTTAACCCATGGCCTTTTGTGTTCATTTTACAAAGTGAACAATTTATCACTCAGGTTGCATTCACTCTTCCTTCAGTAGAATCCAAATGAACAGAGACACATGCTCCGGACCAGCCCTGGAGCTCATGGCTAGGTTCTGCTGCACTGTAGATTTTGAAATTCCCTTGGACATCTTCTTAGGTATGAAAAGTAGGACATGTCCGGGAAAAAGAGGACTTCTGGTCACCCTACAATATCAACTATCTCGATGTTTCAGTAAGTGAATGTTTGTTGCTATGACGCATCTTTTCTCAGCAGATTTACTCGTTGTAAACCAACCAACCAGCTCATCTAAATATTCATGAGCATACCATAAAAGGAAGAAAAACCTGCCGTTTCATTCTGGTGCTCTTTACCAGGCTTGCATTAAGGCTCATAGAACAGCAAATATGCCATTTTCAGCCCAACCAATGTTACACTCCCTATTCAGAGACCTTAAGTACAAGCACCAAAAACCCTATACTGTATAATCATTCTATGACCCCCTTAAATGATAATAATAAAACTACCTGAACAGCCTGACAAGTCCACAAAATTACACTTCTTCACAGCAGTATGATATAGCTCTTTAAAATAAGGAAAAGCCAACCTTTAAGCCTTTGCAATATCTCAGTATTATCATAATAAGCCTACCACTCAAGACACAGTCTTGAATTACAAAAATCAATACATAAAGATTCTGTTGATTGACTCAATGGAAATGCTACTTGTCAGAAACACTTGAACCTATTTCTTTTCAGATGTTCTCCTTAAATGTGTAAAACAAATAAAAAAAAAAACATATCCAAATCTGGCCAGTTGGGTCAGAAAAGTCCAGCTCAGACTAGTGAGTTGTAATAACTGATCCAGTTCTCTCTACCTCAGAACAGCACAGTAAGGTAAATATGGTGGAATAAGATCCTGCTGACTGGTATTCAATGTTGTTTATGTAAAAACAGCTTTAATTTGAAAAAAAAAAAAATTAAGATTTGATAAGTGCAAGCCACCGAAAAATACATTTGTTTTCATTAGAAACTGAATTGTGGCAATTGTTTTATTTTTGTTATGTTTTTATTTTTTTTATGTTTTATTGCATCTAATATGAAGATGTGTCTACTCAACTGTGCAGTAGGACAAAGCTACAGTAAGCACGAGCCATGAGCTAAGCAGCACCAGCCATGCTGCTGTGTTGTGTTTGGTCATGCTGCCCACCTGGCGTGCATCTGTGCACATTCTACATGACAACAGAGGGACCACGACAGCTGCAGCGTGGATGAAAATAATCCGGAATGGGCCGGAACTGCACGCTGAGATCTGAACAAACTCTGTTCTTCCAGCTGTGCTTGTGCAGAACTGTGTCTTTGCACATGCTCAGCTCCGTTTCTGTGCTTTACACTCCACAATGATGGTTTGCTCTTAGCAATATTGCTTTTCCTGCCCTTGCTACTTAAGAAACTATATAAGGTTGATCATCCTCTGCCAAGCATAAAAAAAATACTTTTGTCTAATTATCAAGATTTTATTTACACCAGCTCACAAGCGATGATGGAAAACCTTTAATTTCTACCAAAAGGAATCCCTAAATGATATCCAAAGCAAATATTCAATTGCATTCTGTTCATTTTTGGATACAGACTTAGATGAAAAGGTACATAGATATTTTAATATTTATTTCTTACAGTTCTTATTTCTATCTATTCAAATATGGTTTAAATGTTTCCTTGTATTGTCATTGAAAGATTTTCTCTGTTTCCTTTTTAATATTTCATCATTTTAGTTCAAATATTCTAGAAATTTAGCTCCAGATTGCCACGGCATTATAAGGCAATTAAGTACGTTCTCTGTCTAATTTCTTTTATCAGATCCCTATGAATTTGAATCTACCGGTACCAGCACCGGTAACCAAAGGAACAAATTGTTAGAAAAAAAAAAGACAAAATCTTCAAAGTTGAAAGAAGAATGTTTTTGTTCTTTGCTTTTTGTGGAGTAGTGGAGTTTGATTGATCTGTGAATAATTCATAATCAGGAAGTGTTTGCTTTTGGATGGAAACCTTGTATGTCAAAACATTTCTTTATTGTAAATTTTGTTAGTTTGTCTGTCTACTATTTTAACCAATAAGTTGTCTTGAACTAGATCTGCTATCATCACAACTTTTGTGAGTGGCCATTGTGTAAAGTAGGGCATTAATTCATAAAAACATTTATTTGAATTCTAAAAATCAAAGTTTTATGCCCAACAGTTATGATGTACTGCCGACAGCTTTTCATACCCAGCAATTGTAGCATCTAGAGTTTTAGTCGACTAAAACAGAACTAAAATATGACTAAAACTAATAACAGTTTTTGTCCTGAAGATGAAAACAAAGACTAAATTTAATTTGGCAGTCAAAAACAACACTAAGAGGCACCACACCCACATAGGTATCTAGACATGTTGAAGACAATTGGATGCAGTTCTGAATACGCTTTTTGTGAATGTATAACAAACAAACTAGGCTACATTCGAACTTCCTGTAAATGCCAAATAGGATTTTTGCCCATATGACACATATCTGACTTTTCATGACAGTCAGAAAAGCCCAATTTTCAATTTAAAAAAGTAAGATTTGTGCCACTATATGCTACTAAATGATAGATATCCAATCGCTTTTGAAGCCCTTGCTGTGTGAACACCAACGGCATATTTTACCTGACTTTGACAAACATTACTTCCGTAAACAGTGCTTTGTACACTGTCTTTTTGCGTATAAGCTTCGCATTGGCGCTGTTAAACGCGCAGACTGGGGTTTGATGGTGGCCGTACTTTAGTAGCTGTCTGAACTACAATGCAGAAAAAAAAAATCTGATTTCCTCAAAAACAATCAGAACTGAGTATCAAGACCTGCAGCATGAACATAACTCTTGAATCAGATTGACTTCAACAACAGAAGAACATACCAGATCTCATAGTGTATTTACATGAAATCCGTTTTAACATTCATGGCTATGTTCTTTACATAGACAAACTGTGCTACCACATTTAAAAATCTAATTTGTTTTGATCATGATTTTTACTAAAGTTTTCTGTTGTGTGTTGAGATTGAAGAGACAAGGAGGGAAACTTATTTTTTTAGCTAAGTGCAGTATTTTTGTAAAATATGCCCTAGAAATCCAGCATTCCCTCGATAGTTACTAGGGGGAAAAAAGTACATCTACTCAAACAATATTTGGAGTAGAGAGTATGTGTTAGAGTGTGTGTTCTGCGTAAAGTTGCAAGTTCCAGGTGATAGATGAGTATAATCTCTGCTGTTGAAACAGGAACGCTTGAATCAGACAAAGATTAATACGGCTGTTGTCTGGCTGAAGTGGCTTGTTAAAACAGTTGCCAAATTCAGCTTACCCTTGGTAGGAGCACTCTCCAGAAAATCCCTCTTATAAACTCCCACTTTGATGATTGGGCAGAGTTTGTGCACTTGTCTAGCATGTACAGGGTTGCTATTTTTAATCGGTGGTAAAAGCAAATAAATGATCTTAACAGCAAGCCCACAAAGCAATGATTCAACTAAGTAAAACTACCTTTTCTAACCTGTAGTTATTTACCGTATTTTCACGACCATAAGGCGCACCGGACTAAAAGGCGCACTCTCAGTTATGTGTCCCATTTCTGTATTTAACACACACATAAGGCGCACCGGACTATAGGGCGCGTTTTTTATATACAGGTACATGTCCTCTCAGGTGGATTTTCCCACTTAAAAACATATTAAAACTACTTTATTCCCACTGATCACAGCAAATAAAGCTGCAAGGTGTATTTATTACAAAGTATTATTCAAACCTGGGAACCGGCCGTGAGAGACACATCGCTGATGACACAGGGCTGTGATTACTCCTCTGATACAGTTTATTGACGCATAAATTAACTTAAAACATAGGCAGGATAATAATCTGGATGAACTGACTGCAATGATTAAATTTTCAGGTGGACTTTCTCACTTAAAAAGATTTAGATTACTTAGATGAAAAAACACCTGCCGAGGTGAGCCCGGATGCGCCGCGGCCCAGAGGCTGCTGTTGAATTAAGTTTTTAGGTAGAAAAATAGAGCGGGAGCAAAACTAAGTATTGTTGTGCTTTATTCAAGTATTTATTACAAAGTATTAATCAAACCCCTCAAAGTCCTCATCCTCTGTTTCTGAATTAAACAGCTGCGCTAAATACGACATGCCAGTTTCCCCTTCTTCGTTTATTGACGCATAAATTAACTTAAAACATAGGCAGGATAATAATCTGGATGAACTGACTGCAATGATTAAATTTTCAGGTGGACTTTCTCACTTAAAAAGATTTAGATTATTTAGATGAAAAAACACCTGCCGAGGTGAGCCCGGATGCGCCGCGGCCCAGAGGCTGCTGTTGAATTAAGTTTTCAGGTAGAAAAATAGAGCGGGAGCAAAACTGAGTATGATTGTGCTTTATTCAAGTATTTATTACAGAGTATTAATCAAACCCATCAAAGTCCTCATCCTCTGTTTCTGAATTAAACAGCTGCGCTAAATCAGACATGCCAGTTTCCCCTTCTTCTTCGTTTATTGACGCATAAATTAACTTAAAACATAGGCAGGATAATAATCTGGATGAACTGACTTCAATGATTAAATTTTCAGGTGGACTTTCTCACTTAAAAAGATTTAGATTATTTAGATGAAAAAACACCTGCCGAGGTGAGCCCGGATGCGCCGCAGCCCAGAGGCTGCTGTTGAATTAAGTTTTCAGGTAGAAAAATAGAGCGGGAGCAAAACTGAGTATGATTGTGCTTTATTCAAGTATTTATTACAGAGTATTAATCAAACCCCTCAAAGTCCTCATCCTCTGTTTCTGAATTAAACAGCTGCGCTAAATCCGACATGCCAGTTTCCCCTTCTTCTTCGCTGTCAGAGTCACTTTCCGTGCCGGGCGGCTCCTTGGAAATGATGCCGGCTTTTGCGAAAGCCTCTTTAGGCAAAGTCTTTCTTTTAAAAATCACCATAGGCGGCAGTTTCTGTCCATTTGCGTGGCAGCCAAGCACAACAGTAAACGACGCCTTTTCATACCCCGTTGTGTGTATCGCTACAGTGCTGGTCCCCTTCTTCTCCACCGTGTGATTCACCGGGATGTCGAAAGTGAGCGGCACCTCGTCCATGTTGGTGATGTGGCTTGGCTGGATGACTTTGTCAGCGATGTGTTTGCTGCAGAAGGAGTGGAAGCTCGCCAGCTTTTCATCATAATCCGCCGGACGTCGCTGAGCAACTGTAGTCTTGGTCCGGATGGAAAAATTGCACCGTTTCATAAAACGGAAGCACCACGATGGACCTCCTTGAAAATTTTCAATTTTCATTTCTTCCGCCAGCTTTACTGCTTTTAGTCCAACAGTGACCGTTGAAACGCTGGCCCCACTCGTTCTTTGCTCCACGATCCACCGCTCGAGTCTTTCCTCCAACTCGGGCCACCTCGCCTTATGTCCGCGGAAACTCAGCTGCGTCTTCTTCACCAGTCGGAGTTCGTTTTCCAGCTTCCTCCACTTGCGAACCATCGATTCATTTATATTGAATTCTCTCGCAGCTGCTCGATTTCCATGTTCCTCTGCGTAGCTGATAGCCTTCAGTTTAAACATAGGCGTGTCTCTTTGCCAATTTCAGGATGTGTTAAGACAACAATTTTCTGCATAAAGCACATACCTGTTCTTTTATACACAAGCCACGCCCACACTTCCCCCTTTAAGGTTCTCACATACTCATGGTGGTCTCAACAACGTCCGCAGATAGGGCGCACCGCACCATAGGGCGCACCCCACATTTTGAGGGAAAAAAAAGACGTTTAGGTGCGCCTTATAGTCGTGAAAATACGGTATCTTGGATTACTTTATGAGGCCGGTGCAAAATGTACAGTACATGTTGAATGACTTGGTATAGCTTCTTTTGTTTTACTGCCTGACTGTGATTGTAAATAAGGGTTGCTGGAGTAACAATGCCTGACTGACCATGCATTTGGTTTCTCTGTCAAATTAGTGTCGTTCATTGGCATGCATTTTTTTAACTATATTTTTAAATGATAAGTTCCACTCAGATAAAGGGCATCTATAAACAGCAAGTAAACTGTCATATTGTAATTCTGGAACTATATTTACAGTTGCTCCCAATGGAAGACCAACTTTGCCATATTTAAAAATAAATACAGAAATAATAAATAACCATACAATTAATTGCCCCCCCAAATACAATAAGCAAATTCATGTAGGTAGAAATGTATTTATTTCTGTATTTATTTTTAAATATGGCAGAGTTGCTCCGCCATAGCTGTCTGTCTGAAAGGTAAAAATGTGTTCCATTCCCATATTTGCAGCCTCTAACAGTCTTTTTCTTTTAACTCAGCTATACGTTTAGCTCTATCTACTGTAGGTTCCCTGCCCTCATTAAAACAAAGCATTACCACAGCATGAAAGTGGCATCACCCTGTTTCACTGTAGGGATGGTTTGCTTTTGTAGATGTGGTGCATTAGTTTTCCACTGCAGAATGTTTTTGGATTAAGGCTGAAAAGTTTTCTGTCTGTTTGTATTAAAATAACACTTTTTTCCTAATTTGTCCCAACTTTGTCCCTTACAGTATATATACACTTTTCCATCTGGAAGCTCTAGATCTATAGCCTCGTGAGACCATCCTGATCTCGTGAGTTTTCAAGATTTCAATCACTAATCAGTCTGGAGACTCTCCGTTGAAGAAAATTTGGAGCCATTCACCAAACGAACGTCCAATCAGCATTGGCTTTGAGGCGGGTTGAGGTGTAACGCAATGAGAAGCGTGACAGTTCAGTCTAAAGAACATGGCGGCTTCAGCCGATGAAACTAGCGTTAGCGTGGCTATCGAGCAAGTTTTATCGGAATTACAGAGTATTTATTCACTGAAAGAAGAGCAAAACACTGCTCTGGAGGCTTTTCTCAGAGGAAAAGATGTTTTTGCTCTTCTCCCGACTGGTTTCGGCAAGAGGAGCCTGGCTGTTAGTACGTCATATGCTTCGTTGATCTGATTGGTTTATTTGGCCCATCTATCACCAACATAGGCCAATCAGCTAACCAGTATTTTCGCCCCTTCCCAAAATTACTTCAACGGAAGGTTTCCAGATGGATATGCAGAGCAAATCCATCTGACGGAGTCAGGTTACTAGATCTAATCTCTTGCAAAAAAGTTTAAGTTGAGTGGTTATATTTTATTTATTTGGAAATCTTAGAGACAAAGTATTTGAAACAAATTGCATCACATACATCAAAATGTGGATGTCTATCAATTTTCTGAGCTTTAATGAAAACACAGGGAAATTTATCTAGTACTAAAAGCAAGTCACTCATCCTTTTCCCAAACCTTTATAATTTGGACCCTTCTAGTAAGTGAAAGCTTGGTCTAATCCTGGATATTGCTTTCAGGTTCTTTAAAGTCGTAGGGAAATGGCTGTTCCGACTGTTGCAATTCTGAATTCTCCCGAGTAGTGCACAACATTACACGAGTGAATGTTCGGTTTATTCTTTTATACATCATGTGCATTGTTATTTTGTTAGTCAGATTAGACAGAATAGAAGGCCTTCCTTCACATTGTGGATGTCACGGTGTGTACGGAGGTCATCTAATTGGGACAGCCTTCGTGTCTTTAAGAGTACACAGGATATGGGCACATCTTGGAGCCGGTCTGATAGGAGAGCTGCTGTATCTGTAACCCTGAAGCATAGAAGCAAGCTGCATGAAGTTCAAGAAATGGATGGCGTGTCAGTTTCTGATACGGACAGCTAAGCATCCACATGATGCAACACAGACTCAGAAGGTATAAGAAGCAGGAGATGACGTTGTTCGAGGCTCAAACTTTACTGGATGCCCACGGACGTGGTTTTTGAGAACACAGCTGTGCAAGCTCTAAGCATTTTTTCTCTGTCCTGTAACGACCTGATCTGGAATAAACTCTGTTATTTTTTACTCCTGCTTTATTGTCCTTTTTATATGGTTTTACCCAGTTTGAGTTAAGAGTAGTAAATAACTTGCTCCCAGGAAAAGAAGCGGTGAGGAGGCTCCTGGGGCGCTACAGCCTTTGTCAGAACCAAAGGGGACAAATCCTCCTCATTTTAACATGAATAAAGTGGATGTGATTGGTTGTTTTTCAAGAGAGCGGGGTTTTTGTGGCAGAACGTTTGCAAGCAAGTTTGATTGTGGTTGGTGTCTCGGAAGCATCTTCCTAACCAGTTTGCCACTTAGTGCTAGTAGGTTCCCAATGGGAAATTACATTGGGACCAAGTAGCACAAAATTAGTGACTTAGAAATGACACCGTCAAGGAATGCTATGGACAGCAGAAACATGCAAGAGGAGGAGAGATTTGTGTTGGAAGTCGTGGATGAGTTTCCTTCATCATACTTTTTTTATTTAGAGGAGGAAAGCAGGGACAAATATGGTGTGGAAGAGGACGCCAGGAGCTTTATTTGGTGTAGAAGGCTTACAGCCATACACGTTTGATCCCTTGCCCCACAACTCTGCCAGTTCTTTTAGCTCTACGCCTGCTGGAGACACAGACATCCATCCCCTTGAATACTGGGATGTAACTCAATGGTAAAGTAAATTATTCTTATTTCAAACATTGCATATTTTAGCTGCGACATATGAATCAAGATGCTATGACTGAAAAAAAAATGACAATATGAGAGATGACCATTGATAAATGATTGGCCAAATTTAGGTCTACAGGCTAACGTATAACTAACTGGCCTGCATATAATAACAAAAAAAACACACACAGATTTTGAGACAGGACATGTTTTTTTAATAGAAATTTTCAAAATTTTAGGACAATGTTCACATGAAGCTTCATGAAATGTGTGGTTCTTTGAAGCAATTTGCCCTAACAGCTCTATGCTTCATGAGGCTTCATCTCACCATCACTAGATTTGAGCTGAAGCAAAATCTGAGAGCTCATCTGGGGTTCCTTAGAGCAAAAAACAAAAAGAAAAAAACAAAAGTGGGTTTCTTCGCGCAAAGACAGACTAATAATTACTACGAGGGTTAATAATCAGGCACCCAAGTGCTGGCAGCAGGTTTCTCTTGTACCCCGCAGCTGATGGGACTAATTTGCAAGATGACCAAGCCCACGATCTCACTGATACCGTCTGGTGTAAGACGTAAAAAATTGGAAACTACAAAAACAGACCCAACCACAGTTGGTCTTACTTTTTATCCTGCTGCTTTTGGTCTTATTTTATTAATATTTTATTACCTTTTGGGTTTTTTTTTTTTTTGATATTGCAGAGCACTTTAGGATTTTAAAGTTTTTTTTATATGCCCTATAAATTAAACATATTTGTATTTGGACAGGATAAAGACCCTTTTTTTAAAAAAAAGACCTTTTTTTTAATCAAAATTAAATGCCAACTTCAGTAAAACATTTTAATTTTCTGACTGCAATGTAAAACCAATGCAAGGAAAAAGCAAAAAAAAATAATCTCTAATAAAGGACAGTCATTCTGTTCTCTCGATGGGCTGTGAAGCCTGCAGATTCTCTTGGGTCAACAGGGAATTGGTCGATCAACCAGTGGAGCTTATCGGCCTAATTTTCCAGTGGGAATATACCTCATCACTTAATCATCCTGGGCTGTTATCGCAGGACACCTTCCAACTGTATTTACTGAGCCACTCCATTTTTACACTCCATGCTCACTGCTTTATTTATCATATTATTTATTTATTTGAGAGTTTAAATTAGATTTAAAACTAGGTACAGCAACAGAAAGGGTGATATCTTTCTCAGGAATAAACCTATGACTGGTTTTATATTTTACAACTGAGGAAAATCAAATGTTATTCTGTTGTGGGCGTAATGGTTTAACCATTATTTTCAAATGATAGTGTTAAAGAGCTGTTAATTACCTACTTTTTATGATGTCAAACCTTTCAGCAAGCTGTTATGTACTGTACTTCTCTTTATTGCATTCATAATGCACCTCAAACTATGTTTTCCTGCATTAATTTCATTCTAGCCCACAAACTCATCTATTTATTCATTAGCACTCATTCTTCCACACATTTCATCTTCTTTGTTATTTTTCACAGTTTAAGTTGTCATGCACAGTAAAAGAACTGAGGCTAGAAGACTTGGACACCTATTAAGAAAAAAAAAAGAATTAAGTTGAATCTATGAGTCAGGCATTTTAACATTGCAGGTTTTCCTGGAACATTTCTTTTCAGTAATTATACCTTGTTCTGCATTCAGCCAAAGCTTTTAACATTTTATCTGAACAAAAAAAGAACAAAACAAACAAACCTTAAAACACTCAGAAATAAATTAGATATGGACTTTTCTGAATCAGACGTTTTTGAGCTCTTCACTCATACGAAGGTGCATTATTAACAGGACTTAAGAGGTTCTAATATTGGGGTCACAACCTGTAATAAGGCTGTGAAGGTCAGATTTTGGGATGTTGAAATGCATGAAACCCCACTTTTTATTGCTAATGTCTTCCATTGTCAGCACAGATGACCAAATAATTGGAATAATTACTATGTTCAAGATATTTTTTAGGCACTAGTGGCTTTTAATAGTTTTTATTGAAATGGGAAAATGGATTTGCAGAAAAGAATGGAAGAAAGTTCACATACCGACATAAGAGTGCTACCAGTTAGATATGTGGATGATTTCTCCATGCTTGCAACAAAACTAGCAGCAGTGGTGGAGTTTGGAGATGCAATCCATTTCTTAAATCATCTTTGTGCTCCTCTAATATATCCAGAAGTTCTAAAATTGCACTTTTTGTCTTACTCCCAACTTTGTGCTCGGCTGCAAATTTAGCAGGCCCTCCTGGAAATGCCTTTCCAAAATATCTTTTTATTTCTTGACAACTTCTCATTACAAAGCCAGTGTGCAAGCAATCCTCCCGCATTAGTAATTAAAAATAATGATCCATCTATCTTCCTATTTTGCTTTTGGAATCCATGGTCTGAGACACTCCCACCACTCAACAGTCACCTGCAAATTTTCATCGACAGAAATGTTTACAATTATTGTTTATTTATTATGCAAATGTCTAAAGCATTGGAAAACATATTCAGACAAACAAATAAAAATCCACTTTTTCCCATTTTTATAAACTTTAGAAAAAAGATCAAAGGAGCCGCAAGGGGAGCACCACAGGTTGCAAACCCCTGCCAAATAGCCTTCCTACTAACCGTGGTATTTAATTAAATTTTCCTATTATATGAGTATTACTATTTATTTGTTCAATACAAGAAAAGCAAAATAAAGAATATTGTAGCAAACCCTCGCCATAACATAAAAGTAAAGTGCTTAACGAAAGTGACTTTAGTGGAAATGTGCATACAATACAACCAATGCAAACCAATGCAAAAAAAAAAAAACCTGTATGTAGCAAATCGCAGTGACAGATAAAACACTTTAAAAGACATAAAAATGTATATGAACAAGATTAATTGCATTGAAAATAATTTAAAGAAGTTATTTTCTATCTCTGACATTAACCTTAACCCTGTAAAACCCAAATATAGAAAAACCTAAAATATATATATATATTTTACCTTTCAGATGTTGCTGTAGAAGGCCTTTGATGCAGAAATTAAAGAGTTTAAAAAAAAAAAAATTAATGTACGTTTTTTTAGAGAAATGTTGTAATATTGCAACATTGGGCTTAGCTGGGAGCAGAATATCTATATTTGTACTCACATTGTCTGAACAATAATTCAGAACTACCCAAGGTGGTAACACTTTATATTAAGGTCTTGTAATAAGCATTAGTTAATAGGTAATAAGATCTTAATAAGTACCTACTAGATGCTTATTAACATTATTATGTGTTTATAAGACTATATATGCATTAATAGACTCATTATGGTGTTGTTAATAGCAGACTATAACATATTAATAATAGATTATAAGAAACTTGTTAAGATCTTTATAAGTGTGTGCAAGATGCTTATTAACATTGTTATGTGTTTATAAGACGGTGTATGAATTAATAACATCATTATAATATTGTTAATAGCAGACTATAAGACATTTATAATAACTCATAAGAAACCTGTTAAACATTGTTGAAGCTTAAGTATATTATTTAAAAAAATCATCCTCAGTATCTTATAAATTTTTTATAACATTACAAACACCAATATTGACTCAACAAACTCAACCATGTCTTTGACTTCCTGTTAGTAATCTTGTTTGGTTTGATTTATTAACATCATTATATACTTTATTGCTCATCTATTAGAAATTAACTATGCACTTGTTAACCTTTAACTGCGCTATTTGCAGGTACCTGATCTAAAGCAAGAACAATGTCTTATAAAGGCTGATAAATCTTTTATTGAGCACTGTTATGCCTTTAATAACATATATTTTTGTCGTGATTTATCAAAATGTACTTTATTATGCCCTTATTACAAGTTAGGTATACACTTGTCAACAGCTAACTATGCTTTTTGCAGCTACCGGATCTAAAGTGAGAACAATGCCTTATTAAGTCTAATAAATCTTCTGTTGAGCATTTATTAATGGCTTATGATTTTCACAACTTTCACATCTGGAAAAAACAATAACTGCAGGCAAAGAGGATGGAAAGAAAACAAAATTGCTTAACACAACAAATGTTTCAACAGCAAAGCCCAAAAAGGTTTTATTTATTTCTGTGGCTTTCACAAACACAAAGAAAGCAAAAAAAAAATTATCTTTTTTTTAAATCACCTACAACTGGCTTTTTTATGTTTTAAATTGACACTTTCTAACTTTGGGTATTGGGGCATATTACGTAAAACATCCGCATGGAAAAGAACAGTTTTGCAAAGTGAAACATTTATTTTTATAATCCAAAAATATAAATCACCTAAAACAGGTGTTTTAAAAAAAGTACACCCTTTTAGAAAATATAACACAAGTGCAACATAAAACTGTGGTATCTTTCTTTTTTTTTTTATTCCACTATACATTTTACAAAACACTATTAAAACGTGCAATTTGCACAAAATGTGCACAAAAGGAATTCAAACGTCCCACTTTCTAACAGCCAAGTTTCCCTGATTTCTTCAAGCATCAGAACCTTACTGTCATTACCTAGACAGTTGACAGTATGATCCACTCCCGCTACTTAACCTTCATTTTAGCCTACCCTGTACCTCTTAGCTATATCCTTTAGTAGCCGACCAAGAGGCCCATCTTTGTGTTTCCTGCCTAGCCATTCAGTCCACTCAATGAGACAAAGATGGTCAGACAGTAAGTGTTCAGTCTGGTTACCTCTCTGCCTCCAAACCTGTTCCTTAATACTCCGCCACGCTTGTTCTATGTGCTGTGTATGGGCACCTGTTTGGGGATCTACATACTGTACCACCTTGCATGGTTAACAGTCATGTGATTATAGCCAAGTTCAGGGAGGGAACGATAAGCACGCCATTCATCACTAATTATATCTGATCCTATCCTCACATGATGTGCAATCAGGGGGACAAGATCTTGTCTTTTTCTTCTCTCAACAAGACGCAATACTGGCTTTCCTCTCTTGCCCCTTTGCCTCTGCACTCCAAGCATACCGAAGACCCGTTTCCGTCTTTACCAGGTGCCACCCATTCTTCCTCTGCCGTACTGTTGTGATAATGAACAAGAATCAAAGTAAAAAATGGAACAGAAACAGCTCATAGGGTGTGATAAACAACTTATAGCCAACTATATAATGTTATGATTACATATAATGCACAAAATGTTATCTAAGAAAATAAAGGCTCACTCATGACTATTATTTTGTTTATAAAATATATATATTAGATATATTATTTGGTGGTGGTCGACTCCGACGTCGAGAATCAAGAATCCACCTTTCGTATTCCATTTTCAGAGTTTTTTTAAGTGTTTAACATAGACGTTAGCACCTCGACATCGGAGTACACAGAGTGAAGCGAAAAGACTACAACTGTGTAAACAGCCCCCATTTCCGTTTCCAGTGGCAGGGGAATATTGACTATTCCAACAGAACTCAATGGGATTTACAAAATGCTAAATAAAACACTACAGGAACGTTTTTTCTTTACGAAACTTTTTTTGGAACGTCATTGAACAGCGCTGACGACCCGGTGAGTAGCATATTTTAAAAAAAGAACGTTTAAGGTTGTTTTAAGGACATTATCGGACATGCACTATGAAAGCCATTGTGTCATTGTGGCAAAGTCACTTCTTTTTTTCTCCACTTCCTTTGCTTTTCGCGGGCCGCTTCTTTTAGCGCTTCTCTACATCCGGGGCTCTTTTCTTCGTGAGCTGCTCACAAGCTTTTATTTTGAAGGCAGACCATGAAACCGACACTTCCTGTTTGGGTCCTTCCGATTAAGCCATTATTCATCTAGCGCATATAATGGAAGGAGTGGCCACAACGTCAACGCCCCAGAGTAGAGTACAAACTTGCGCTGGGCATAGAAAAAATAATGGTGACAAGCGGGGCTGCTGTGATTTGGAGAATGACTCTTCTGGTAAGTCAACTGCTGCTAACTAGTTTTTTTTGTTGGGCGCTCCACTACGGAGCCCGTCTGGTGAAATGGACAGAAGACGATGTTAAGTAGTAGCCACGCTTGGCTAATGCGCGCCTACTACTTAACTTCTTAAAAAAAAAAAAAAAAAGACATGTCACCAGACGGGCTCAGTACTCCTCTGTGTTTTAGTGAGGGTGAAGTCAATTAGATTTGCATAAGCAACCTATTCCCTAAACTTTTTTTTGTTACAAACACCTATGGCTAAAAGGGGCACTTACTTAAATTAAAATGTTTTTTTTAATACTTTAGTTTATGCAACTGGTAACTTAATAACTTACTTTGTCTTCTGATATGCCAATAAACAGGCACACTTGTCTGATTATGTTTTGTTTTTTGTTAACAAAGAATACCACATGAAAAATGGAATCGGTCTCCGCCATTCACGTGACTTTTGTTGCTAAGACGCCATTTTAGGTGGAAAAGGCGTAGTGTAAACAACCGCAGCATAGCTAAACGAAGGACTAAAGGCCCGTTTACATAGCAGCCTGTCCAAGATAAGTCATTACAGTTAACATAAGCCTGAAAACGGGGGCGGATGTAGGAAAATTGGTCTCCGCCAGTCACGTGACATTTTTTGCTAAGACGCCATTTTAGGTGGAAAAGGCTTAGTGTACCGCGCCCGAGGTAAAGAATTGACGTCACTTGGCGGAGACAAGTGGGTTATCAATATTTTAATTGTACAGGCCTTTGATTCCTCTTTAACTTTATGCAATGGGCTCTATGCACAGCTCCACTACTTCCTGAATTTAAGGCAGCTCCTTTGTTTCCTGTCTTTCATTACTGGACGAACTGATTAATCCAGGTGTGTCTTAAATTCAGGAAGTAGTGGAGCTGTGCATAGAGCCTAGTTCTTTGATGTGGTTTTTATCTGTGTATTAACTGTCCCTGTATACCCCCCCCCCCTTGGGAAGCATTATCCATGATCAGTATTAAGTTTGAATTTTTGTTTCTGTCAGGTGCTTCCCAAATGGCCCCCACTGCCAAACTCCAGAGGCACACACATGAGCTGGAGCTTGCTAAAATGAAAATAGCTTGACAGGAAGAAATTATCAAACAGCTAACCAAGGAGAGAGACTTTCTAAAAGACCATCTTGCTCGGAGTAAGTCAGTGGTGTTCACCATTATTTTGAGTATTATATAATTTATTTTGTTACACTAATCATGGTGTTTTGTTTTTCTTAACTAAATATAATTTGCACTTGTTTTATACACATAAACCTGAATCAAGCCCTTGATTATGGAGGACTATGATATAATTAAAAACAAATGTATACGAAAACAATAAATGCACAAAATACAATAAAGTACTAATTAAATTATGTAATGAGACATGTATGTAAATATCTTTTACAATTAGAATATTTATTATTTTTAATAACCACCTCCTTTAATTGTTTCTCATTAAAACTGTAAACTTCATTTGTTAATTGCTTAGTTCTCAAAAGCATTCATTTCTCTGTTATATTTAAAAATTAACAGACAAATAAATGCATTTAAAAACTAACTAGTTATTAAATAAATTTGACAATAATGAGAAATAAATAAATGAGGTGATAAGAAATATTTACATTCATGTCTCTTTATATAATTCTTTTATTTTTTAGCTATATTTTTATGCATCTATTTTATGCTCATGTATTTATGGAGCATGCATTTATTTCTGTATTTATTTTTAATGTTGTTATAGTCTTCCATACTTGATGTCCTAAACAACAGAAACACAATCCTATAACAGTTCAGTATCTATTACGCAATCTATTTCAAAACAGTTGTAATTGAACCCATCTCCTATCAATCATGGTCAATATTTCATTGTACTGTCTTCATACAGCATCAAGAAACATGAACAATGATGACCCATCCCCTGAAGCATTTGCATCACATGCTGACTGTTCTGGATCCTCCAACTCGAGCTCAGATTCATTCTCGACCGACCCTTCCTCAGACTCCTCAAGCTCCTCTACTTCTGATGATAGGAAGAAGAGAAAGAAGAAGGGGAAGAAAGGAACAAGGAAGAGACGAAACAAACGGAGTAGTATTGCAAGAGGTAATTTTATTCATGTAAATAAAACTAACATTTAGAAGATAGATACTGGCTATTTTTTGTGTATAATTCAATGTTATCCATTTTAATGAAGATGAGTGAATTTGCAGGTTAAGGTACCAACTTTAGGCTATGCCCACTGAAAGCTTTTGGGTTGTGTAATAGTCTTATGAATGGATTACGGTTATGGAATGGAAGATTTTTTTATAACACAGAGACTAATATCTACCCTTTCTTCTTCACCATCAGCACGTGGGCCAGATGAGGTAATTGCACGTTACCGTAAAGTGTTGAAGGCCTACAAGAGGAAGAAGAGCATCACTGCTGCATGCAGAATAGTAGGAGTTGATCGCAACACAATTGCCCTGAATGCACCAATTGCAGAGCTTTCCATCGCTGCCCCTGAAAAGTTTGCCGAGTTCAAAGAACAACATACAAGAAAGCACAAGCTTGGTGATTTTGCTGGGAAATGTGTAGATGCCATCCGTGATGATGCAGATATTGACAGTAGAGTTAAAGCACTTAAAAAATCAGGGAAACTGTTACCTGTTGGAAAGGGGGACTTTTGAATTATGTTTCTACGAAAATGTGTTTGTGAAAGCCACAGATATAAATAAAACGTTTTTGGGCTTTGCTGTTGAAACATTTGTTGTGTTAAGCAATTTTGTTTTCTTTCCATCCTCTTTGCCTGCAGTTATTGTTTGTTCCAGATGTGAAAGTTGTGAAAATCATAAGCCATTAATAAATGCTCAACAGAAGATTTATTAGACTTAATAAGGCATTGTTCTCACTTTAGATCCGGTAGCTGCAAAAAGCATAGTTAGCTGTTGACAAGTGTATACCTAACTTGTAATAAGGGCATAATAAAGTACATTTTGATAAATCACGACAAAAATATATGTTATTAAAGGCATAACAGTGCTCAATAAAAGATTTATCAGCCTTTATAAGACATTGTTCTTGCTTTAGATCAGGTACCTGCAAATAGCGCAGTTAAAGGTTAACAAGTGCATAGTTAATTTCTAATAGATGAGCAATAAAGTATATAATAATGTGAATAAATCAAACCAAACAAGATTACTAACAGGAAGACAAAGACATGGTTGGGTTTGTTGAGTCAATATTGGTGTTTGTAATGTTTTAAATAATTTATAAGATACTGAGGATGATTTTTTTTAATAATATACTTAAGCTTCAACAATGTTTAACAGGTTTCTTATGAGTTATTATAAATGTCTTATAGTCTGCTATTAACAATATTATAATGATGTTATTAATTCATATACCGTCTTATAAACACATAACAATGTTAATAAGCATCTTTCACACACTTATAAACATCTTAACAAGTTTCTTATAATCTATTATTAATATGTTATAGTCTGCTATTAACAACATCATAATGAGTCTATTAATGCATATATAGTCTTATAAACATATAATAATGTTAATAAGCATCTAGTAGGTACTTATTAAGATCTTATTACCTATTAACTAATGCTTATTACAAGGACCTTAATATAAAGCGTTACCCAAAAGGTTCATTTGCAGGTTTGATTACTTACTTAGCCCCATATAGGTATATAACATTAATAATAATCACACATTAGTCATATTTTTTATGAAGTCATTTATTTAAAAAAAATTAAACAAGTTAAAACTCTTGCTTTTTCTAGTAACTTCTCCATTCCTTTTTTTTTTCTTTTCATGACTGACTTTCATTTGTTCTGAAAGTCCCAAAAACAGTTCTTGTCCTCTGAAAAGCAAAGGCGAACATCACACTTGCTGCATCCTGTATCGCAGTGTCCTCTCCCTGTCTTTCGTGGGAAATGTGCAACTAGGTCCCTGCGTACATCCAATGGGAAGTGTGCACATCTCTTGGACGGTCTCTTCTGAGCATTCAGACGGCTTCCTGATGTAACTGCATGTGTTGCTGGGCTCCCTTTGCTTGGAGATGGCCATCCTCTCTTTGGAGTTTGAAGTGTTGTGTTTACCAGGATGAGAGAGGATGCTAGCTGTGTCTGAAAATGTCTCCTGTTCATTGTCTCTTTGCTAGACATCTTGAGAGCCTTGTAGTCCCGCTCGTAGAGGAGCCAGGCATTGACCACGGCGAGAATGATGGTGTCCCAGAAGATGTACATGTACCAGCGACAGGATTTGATGGGGAACTTGCATTTGGCTGTAAATGAGCCCATGTACTTGTTGTAGGCACCAACGATGTAAGGCCTCTCAACTTCAATGTAGGTTCTGTTGGCTTTGTCCCAGCATTGAATCTTCTGCACAGGTTCAGGTCCAGCAAAGGATGACAGAAGTGTGACAGCCCTGTTGTCATACCATTTGACAGCACAGATGTTGTGATTCCCCTCCACTCTAACGTCATATCTTCCTCTCCCCTTTTTCTTCAAGCTCTTCTCGTCTTCAAGGTTACAGTTAGGTAGGCACACCTGCCTGGCTGTTCCCACATAATGAATTCCCCGATCAAGGAGCTTCACTAATAATGGAACACAGGTGAAGTAGTTGTCTGCATACATATAGTTTTGACCTTCTGGAAGTGTGGAAGCAAGTTTCATCACAACATCACCTGACAATCCAAGTTCAGATTTGGCTCATATTCCATTGACACTGCCTTGGTAGACATTGAAGTCACACATCACTTTGAATCCCCAGGGGTTTGGCTTGCTGCGCACGTATTGCTTGATGCTGCTGAATTTCCCCTTGAAAGGAATCATCATCTCATCCACAGAGTCGTGCTCTTCTGGTACCACCTGCAGGCATTTCTCTCTGAATGAATCAAGCCATGGTCTGAGTTTCCGTAGTTTGTCTTTGTTTTCTGTCTCAGATACTGTCATGTTGTTGACAAAATGTAATGACGTCAACAGGGATTGAAATCTGTTGCGCGGCATCACATCAGCAATAGGGGAGTCCCGTGTCTCTGTCTCCCAATACATACGGGTTCCAGCCATTTGTACTAGGCTCATCTTCAGGTACATGCCAAACATTTTTTTCAATTTCCTTTGCAGTGGTGTTTACAGATGTTCCATGTGTCTGAAAGCTGTACTCATTTTGTGTCAGAGCCTCAGTCATTTCTTCGGACACAAAGTTCTGGAAGTATTCCAATGGTGTATGGAGGGAAATGTCATCTCCTATGATATCCAGACCAGAAAAATCAGTGTTGGGACTGATGAAATCTTTTTTCAGCCAGCGATACCTGTCACGGGGTATGGTGTGTTTGGTTGTTTTTGGCTCCATGTCCACGTAATCATCAGCTAGACAGTCCATGGGTGGTTGGTTTTCTTTGTCCACTTGTTGACAGACATCTTCATCTGAGTCTTCATCACTGTCATTAGTGTCATTGAGTTCCATCTCAACTTCACTCTCCCCATTTTTGATGATATCAATCACCCCCTGCACACTGTATTGCGGCTCCCTCCTTGCTGGTGGCATTCTGAAAATAAAATATCAATTAATTAACATGTATAAATATGCTTTTTATATTGTAGTACATAACCTGACGGAATAGGGTGGTGGACCAAGTGCTCAGGGTACAAATGTTTTCCATGCAGACAATACTGTCGGCTTATTGTAAGTTGCTGTAAATGGCTGTAAATGAAACATGCATCCCAATCACCAGCCATTTAGTCACACAATACTGCCTTGACATAACAATACTGCTTTTTATGCTCTCTTATTATCATACTAAAAGGAAAATATGCATACCCCCACTTACATCCACACCCCACATGCAGGAACATTTTCACCTTTCCCAGAACTGAATTGTCTGTTGATATCCTCTGGAATGTTAGGCCAGCCTGATCAAATTAAATAAATTAACTAAATTTAAGATAAAACTTTTAAATTAGTCAAATTTGAACAGAACACAACAAAAGGGTAGAATGTATACTGTCAATGTATAAAGATAATGCTCTGTTTCAGGCAGTGGTGAAGTGGAGGGAAAACAACCTGTTTGAGCCCACTGCAACAAGTCTGCTATTTTGACTACCACAGTCACCCAGTGTTGTATAATTGCAACAAATATTTAACAAGCTCTAAATCGAATTTGATGCATATATTCCAAAATAACTACATGTGTACATGCTCTAGACATTATAATAACAACCAAAAGAAATATAAAAGACATTTTACTTAGTTGAATCTGATGAATCCAGTCCAATGAAAAAAAGAGATGTTGTTCGAAGGAAACCTTGAGAGGTTGTGTGAGTTCATGGCCATAAGGCGGGACTTATAAACAAACGTATGATCCAATAGCATTGTGAGACTGAACAATGGGACCCAATGACTATGTAAATATGGTAAAAAATAAAAGAAAAAATAAAAGAGTGTTTTTAAGGATGGCTAAAGGTAACGTTGTAATTTTACAACAAGGGGTCTTACGGGGGGCTGGAGCTGTTTCATATTTTTTCTCTTCAGTAAGGCATACATGGAAATTGCAAATGTATGCCAATCAGGGCACCCTGCTAACCAAGTGGAATCTTTGGGGAGCATGATGACACAGTCAGACTTTTATTTCCTGCAGATAAAAGCCCCAGTTTTTGCTACTGTTGATTTCACCAGAGATTCATTTGCTTTTCCATACCAGCACTCTCTTTAAATAGGGGTGGCCAACCGAGAATCTCTGCCACTACCTTAGTGCTTTGTCAGCAGCGGGACTGGATGATCATCAATTTATTCAGTGCTACCTACAATGTGGGGCTCAGTATGGAAATCTAAAGCTGTTCTTTATACATCTCGTTACTTCAAAGGCAAATGAGCTGACAAAGTTCCTTTTGTCTGGATCTATTTTATTTTTCATGCAAACTTTACTCTGGGGGAAAAAATATCTAAAAAGTTTTCAAATCACTGAATATTTATCTTTTTTGCAGCTTGTACATGTAAGAAAGTTGAGGATTTATAGAATAAATATTTTTATCTAGTCTCTGCCTCAGGTGCCTCATTTCTCAGGTGTGAACTGCTGGGATATGCTGTCATTTTCTCGGGCAGAAACACATATTCTTCATCACGCCATACATAGGAAAATGTTCAATCAGGGAATATAAACTAGGCCATCAAGAATTACTTCACATTTTGATGACATTTGGATTTATCATGTTTATAATTACTATCAGGAAATCAAAACATGTGTCTTGATGGGTGTTTTTATATTTGTATTAACTGACCGGCATTTGGCCTGCTAAGACTACTTTGATGTTTATAATTTCAAACGGCGAGAACAAACGGTTCTCCAAGAAAAGTAAAAGTCATGCTTTACCCAGCCGTGAGGGTTGCAGCTGACTGATCATCACCTGCAATAAAACTTATTATTATTATATTTACTAATATGTAAAATTCTGACGTTCCTTACAACTTCTGACCCCTCCTTTTACTCATTTGAAGTCTGATAATAAAGGCAGGGGACAGAGAATTGCCAGCAGAGTTGAGCACAGACATTCAGGGAATGAAATTCTCTCTCTAGGGTCCACTCGCCTCTTTTGCAGAAAAGTAACTTGAGTATTGTGTTGGTTTATTTCTAGGACAATAAGGGGTTATTATAGTTTAAACCTAACAATGGGATTTTTTTTAGACTAAAAATAACCAAAAAGGCATTAAATATACATTGCAACAACCTCACACCTCTGTATTAAAGTGTTTTAATGGTTGGATGCAATATTCTACTATTTTCATGATTCTGCAGTTTTTGGTTCTGTTTAGGTTTTCTGTTTGAATCTTCATTTAAACATTGATTCATTTCTACCTGTGATTTCTAGTTTATTTGTTTAATTTCCATTTTGTGTCATTCTAATTTTTTCTGGTTATAGTTGAGTTCTTATGTATTTCTTGTTTACCCTCTGTTGCCCTCTTGTGCCAGTCTCCATTCCCCTAGCTCCCTTCTAGATACTTCTGTCCTTACCTCCTCTCAGTTCATTACTCCATTCTTTTTTCTGCTTGGCATTTATACTCCTCCTTTGCAGTTACTCAGGGCTGGATTCTCTTTGGTCATTTATTCTCTTCTTGACCTATCTGTTCCCCCTTGTTCTGGTTCCTGTTTTCAGTGATGAGTTATGTTTGGATTTATGCTTCAGTTGCTGCCATTGGTTATTAAATCTACAAGAAACCACCTCAGCTTCCGTCTCTGCATTTGGGTCCTCTAAAAACCTCCACACACCATGGCAACTATAAAGTGATGTGTCCGGTTTAACATTAAGTAAAAAAAAAACACCGCAATAAAGAAAAATAAAGGCTTCGAAAAAACAGTCTGTGTGTATCTAGGAAATATTTTACATTTTGTTATTAGAGTTGCTAAAATGAATTAATGTTTTTAATATGCTAATGCTTTGAATATGTGTATCAGCAGCATCTTACATTATACAATTTAGAGAGATAAAAAATAATGTGTTTATTTTAACAGGAAGATTCACAGCAATGGCTGATGCAAGATGGATGTAACTTCTGACCCTTTTGCTTAAAATGTGTTTAACATGTTGATTTATTTTATTATTAACTCTGAATTGTAGACCTTAAAAAAAGAATTACAAACTTTACAACAGGCTTTTGACTTTTTTTTTTGCCTCAAGCCTTTATCGGCCCATCGGTTAAGATATATAAAAAGTATTCAAACAATTACATGTATTTTTCTTTAAGTATTCCAATATTACAGTTGTTCTCTTACACTTAGTTTTGGGTAGTTATTATCATGATTCTTCTGTGTAACTGTATGGGTGGGTTTTAAATGCCATTTCCACTGCTTGTTATTGCTAATAATTGTAAACAGAAAAAAAAAAGAAATAATTGCAGTCAGCAAAACAGCAGGAAAAATCATCAAGATGCTAAAATGATGTGTAGATCTAGAGGGAAACATAGTGCAGATAATGAAGAATAGGTTGTCAAGGGAAGCCAAATGCTCAGAAAATCAAAACCAAATCATAAAGAATTCTACATGCTGACGCATATAAAGCACAACCCCACACTGTGAGAGCAATATTATGTGGACATTCTGGTAAAGATTTAGTCAAAGACATCATTTGCTTTTTTATTTTTTGTTTGGTTTTGTTAAGAAGGAATGCTTTATTATGCAGAATACAGTTTTTGACAGTTTTTCAGCGAATGGTGGAGCTTAATATGCCATTCACGTAGGTGGAAGAATGCACCTTATTGTTGCCACACAGAGCTTTGTGGTCAAAGCTTCCTCCTTGAGTGTTCAAGGCATGCAGCTGAAGTTCAGAAGATTCGACTACAAAGTCGATCATTAACCTCCTGTCCTGGGTGTCCTGGTACAAGTGTGCGAAATACCTGTCAGTATTTGGCGGGGGGTTCCCATCTCCCGATTGTTGCGCAATACCGATCAAATTTTTCTCAATATGCAGTAGGCCTACAAAATTACAATGTCAAAGTCAGCTTTAATGTCAATTCTTCACATTCACCAGACATACAAGGACTCCAGAGGACGTTTCTCATGCACCAACAGTGAAACAGATAAAGTGCACAGGCACAACAGATAAGATCAGCTCCTAATACAAAAATTTAAACATTCAATTTCACAATAAAATATAAAATGTAAAATAATATAAAATATACAATACTTATGCTAGTGCAAAAAGGCAGATGGTAATGACAGCAGAAAAAATATTATTATTATTATTAACAATTATGTAAGACATATTAGTAAAAGTGCAAAAGAAAAGTAAATAAATATAGTGGAGTGATTTTTTCTTAGCGGGGGTCAGGTCCTTTACAGCCTGCAGACACACAAAGAATCTCTGTCTGTGTCTCTATCTTTCACACACACATGCATGCATGCACGCACATATACAATCACTCTCCAACTTAAAGGCTAGGCTGCTTCACTAAGATCACAATCAAACACAAGGCTTACATACAGGACAATTTATAAAATAGCCTCTAAGTTAGACTCGACCAAAGCTGCCTCGGCTCGACTTCTTGTGGTTGCCGTCCAGGTATCCAGGAAGGAGAGAGGCAATGTCCTGCTTTGATCCAGCTTCTTACCAATGGAACTGGGTCGAATTTGTCCAGAGGAGGTCCGTTGAGGTCCACAAATAGGAGTGAAGACCTGCTGTCTTCACGCAATCTGTTCCGCGTCTGGTTGCCCGTGTTATTAACTGCGGAAACCCTCGTTCGCACCCAGCTGAAGTGGCGAGATATGTGCGCCTTGCTATGCACAGTCTTTCCAATGTTTTCCCCGGTGCAGTGCTCTGTAGTTTACAGTTTCGTAACTGCTCCACGGCCTTCTCCATTTTTAGTATTAATTGTTGTCAACATTACGCCTTTCTTCTGTTTGGCGCGCACATGGCTAATTTGCATATGCGAACAAGATTGGCTGCCTCCACTTGGCAAAACACAGAACATTTATTCACAGTTTGTGAGTAAATGTTTTGAATTTTAAATACTGGACATGTTGAGCTTAAAAACATTTTAGTGACCATTGGTGACAAAAAAATATTTTATTTTTATTTTTTGACACAATTTAAGACCCCCTTTAAATTTTGCTTTTGAGGCTTTCAGGGGGTCTCCTGGGTTAATCGGAGGGGGTCGAGCCCCCCCAGACCCCCCTGTATTTGGCACTCTGCCTGGTACCCAGTGCACATAGGGATATCTTTATGCTTGAACATGTTCATTATGGACAATCCATGACTTGCACAAAAGTACAATAATGAAATACCACTAATCTCATCTGGGTGTCACTGTCCTTTACCACATGGGCATTTAAATCCCCAGTAGAATTGTGGATTCCAAATGAGGAATGCAACCCCCTTCATCATTATAAAGGACACAAATATGGTGAATTGAATATTTGTACCGCTTTTTTGGACTGACCTAATATAAAGAATACCATAAAGGAAATGAAAATTATTAGATACTTCTACAAATGTTCTATTTTTTTTTTTTTATTTAGAAAATGTTTACACTCCAAATTCATATAAAACAACAATAAAATATATGACAGAAAAAAGTATTGTTTTGCTTTAAATGGGAGGCAACAATCTTTAACTTAAACAAAACTTACTAAGAAACTGTTGGGAGCTGGAGAAATCCCATCTTTCTCCAGCAGAGTCCGCCGTGGATCCTCTGAGGGAGCCCCCTGCACAGCTGCAGCTCGTCAAGATCATCAGAGGATCCACTACTTAAGCTGTCTTCAGACCTTGCCTCAACGCCGCAGTGTTGTTCCAGTTGGTCAGTGCTAAAGCCTAGATCCTCTGAGTATCTCCATGACTTTGAATCCAGTCTGGATTCTAACTATTATCTCTGTCTTCCAGGAAACCTGTGCCTCCTCTGAGAAAGCTCTGAAAGAGCTAACCTGCCGAGCCGACCCTCTGAGCCAAACCCTGAAGATCCCTCTGAGAAACCTCAAGCAGCTCAGGACTGAGCTGGGACTTCCAAGCCAAGGTCTGTTCTAACAAGACGTGAGACGCTGAAGCAGCTAACGGACTCTGCTGATGAACCCTTCTCCAGAACCAACAGAGACTCTCCCAAAGTTAGCCTCAAGAACCCTCAAGGTACAATCAGTGAACTTCTGGAAGTTATACCCTGCCAGCAAACCAATAACTGTGCTGTCCCTCACGCAGACTCCGGTGAACCAGTATCCAGGCCCCGAACCAGAATCAGTACATTCTGTGTGTTTGTGCTTTAATAAACTGTTGAACTCTTCATCCTTGTGTCCGTCAGTGGTGTTCTGCATAACTGGGTCGCCTTCAGTGAACCCATCATGACAGAAACTTGTTTAAGTGGTTAAATGGTAAATGTGTTGTGAAACTAAAGATGCTAACTTAAAAGAAAATATTTTCATATTCTATGTATAGTATATTCAATGTAATAGAATGCAAAAGCATTTGCCATAATTTAGGATCTTCTGTATGACTTCTAAAATTAATCTTTGCTGATAAGACTGCTTTATACTGATATATTTTGAAATATTTTTTAAACAAGATATTTACTGCTTTCAAAATTAACATTGTAAATGGTTATTCTTTTATTATTAAAAAACATTTGCTGTCAAATGATTTGTGGAGCTGAGGTTTCTATGCTTTTCTTTCTTTTCATTGGTGGGTGTGTTTATATTATTGCAAATGACTGCAGTGTTTTAAGCCCTGCAGGCCTCCTGGCCATGCCTTTCCCATACAGGGAAAGTAGCCTTTCATGAATAATTTGGAATACGAAATGTGACAAAACCTTGAGGTTACCAAATAAACATCATACCCTGGGAGGATAGCAAAGATCAACAATCCTGTTGACACCTCACAGTGTGCTAAGTGTGTTTATGGGGTTACCCATGATAAGTGACTTCTCCCCATAGTGAGTATGCATCTGCCAAAGAAGGTTTGAAGAATAAAACTAGAATGACACCTTAACGCTTGTATGAGTGGGATTGTGTGGGTGTGGACTTATTTTGTGAGTATCTACCTAAATCAAATCAGTGAAGCACAGATGATCTTGGATTAAAGCAACAGGAGATGAAAGGAAGGCCACTATTCTCTTTGAAATGGCATTACACAAACATTCTCCAAGCATGATTACATCCACACCTAAGAACCATACAGTCATCCATAATGTAACAGTCATTCATCCAAAGCATAATGTTTCTGTAACTTTTAACAATGGTGAGGGGGAAATGTGCCAACCATGTTCAAGTTGATATCTTAGCCACAGAAATAAAAGGAAAAAGTGGGAGGAACAGTAACCTTTAATGATAATGGTACTCAGGGGCTGGTGTCCTCCATTTTTTAAATGCATTTTTTTGTCAAGACGACAGTGGCCAAACAAGGTTGTTGCAGTGGGATAGTCTGGAGCTACTTTACTAGTTCAAAATATGGCTTGTTGAAATTGATGTAACTGCTGTTTTGGCTCCCTACTAGTAAAACCGAAGGGAGAATATACTTATTAGTTTAGCACCTTAAGCTTAGCCACACCTGGTTTATGCAGAGGAAATACATGCACACCACCATGTTAACCGCTACATGTCATGAAAAAAAGTCATTACATCCCTGTCTTGGCAGGCTTCTCGGAATTCCAGTACTCATCCATCCCCTCCTTCATACATCCCATCATTTACTATTCCTTCTGTCTTTTAGCCCAGTTCATCTCCTGTTCCTCTCAAAACACCTGGAAGTTGAGCACAGCAAAACACTCTCAAAATTCAACTTCTGTTTTCCTCTATTCCCTTTCTTCCATCTGTGTTTACCCTTTCTCCTCCCCAATCCCTTCCCTTTTACTCCTTCATTCCCAAATAAATCTTCGAATTACAATAACCCTTAAAGTCTCGCCATAGCATTTCCTTAATCAGTGGTTAAACACGCTTCTCGCGTTTCACCCTAATAATGGCAAAAAGTTCTAAACTGTAACTATGTAACTTTTGCCTAACTGCTTCAGCCATCTATCCTTAATTTCAGCCAGCCTAGGGAACTTTATACAAGCCTGGGATTTATGCAGTTAAGTTAGAATTTGCTGAAGCATTCTCACCTTACAGGGATAGCATCTCCTCAGTCTATCCAGAATGCAAGTCAGAATTAGGCAACTATCTCTCCATTATTCTTAACCTGGCTCTCCAATTTGAAGGCACTGGTTTCTAAAGTAGTGGGTTTCCCAATCCTCTGCCTCTTATGGCAGAGGTTCTGTAGCCATCATGCAGTGAGGCTCCACACTACAACTGGCTGAACTATTTCATCTCACGAATACTACATCAACCATGTTGTCCAATCTTGAAGAGTAGAAACGCCATCATTCTTGGCATTCGTTTTGTCTTTGCTATCGTCGATCTATACACCGGGGGCGCAGTGGCGCAAAAGCTGACCATTATACAGATGCAGCTCTAGATGAGTCAAAAGCTGTACATATTCAACATCTTAACAGGAAAACCCTGTGTAACACTATAAATTTGGAACCCGGCTAGACACTCATTACAGTCCAGTTGTCATTGGAGAAAGGAAGATCTGAGGATTCAAAGCAAATTAGGCCAGAATCTTTTTAAAAGGTCGGGAAGGTTTTCCATGGAGTGCAAAGGACAGACTTAGAATGGGGCCAAATCTGCTTTTTGACTAAAAAGTCATGTACAGTTAGTTTCATAATGTGATCAACTTGGGTTAGAAGGAAATCATTTTCATTTTTTGTTGAGGATTGTTTTGATTAAATAATTTCTTAAAGCCAGCTCATTAGCCACTAACTTAGATCTATCTTAACTGTTTTAAGGCTTTAAAACCTAATTAATTTGTTTTTCTTGTAATGCAAACATCATATTTTCTGTATACCAAAACATTATTAAATGGCATGTTTCTTAGTAATATAGAAAACATAAAATAGGGAAACATCTAAGAGTTTCCTACAGAGCGACAGTAAACCAATTTTTCCTCATGCAAATTCCTTTTAATTATGTTTAGTTTTATTTATAAAACTAAACTAAGTGTCCTTGCATCCCAGAGATGGGACATCTTAGCATTCAGATATCTAAACTTTTGTTGAAATTTTCTTTCAAGAGGCCCAATGTTTTTGTACTTCTTGTTCACCTACTGAAAGGTCTGGTTCTCAACTCTGAGGGCAAGTAAAACAAATTGATACAATAACATTTAAGCAGTTTTCTCCTCTAATGTTATAGTGATTACAACAGACTATGGCAGTGTTTTATGACATGTATTAGTTTGACTATTTCTGATATCTGAAATGCATTTCTTTCTAGCAAAAAATAAAATTTAGAGAACATTTTGAGTTCTCAACTGAGAGGCTTTTCCCTATCTTCAGGTATGTCACTTTTTCATATGTATATCCCACATTTTAAAATCTACCAAACACAAACAATGTGCAGAATTATGTAAATAAAAATCCACCAAAGTAAGGTCTTATTTCTAGCCTGTACAACTCATTGCTGGATCTTAAAGATAAGACATTTAAGATGGCTTGGCAGATGATATTGGCTTCCCCATAGATGACAATACTTGGGTTTCTGCTTTGGGGTTGGTTAACTAATGACTGTAGTTTTCCATGTGATGTATACAATGTGGCAGAGTGATGGCTTAGTGGAAGCAGTGATGGGTGGGATGCCAGAGAAAGATATTTCTGTTTTTTTTTTTTTTTTATATATATTTTTTTTATTAATGCATGCAGTAGTTTTGCACTTGTGATACAATACAATATATTCCTTTATTGTTTTAAAGAAATTTTATTTTTCAGTGTATGTCTCTGTTTGAATAGCTTTCCAGGCTTGATTCTACACGTATTCAACTATTAATTCTAATGGAGTATTATTCTGAGTAAAAAATTAAAACTGGGGCTTTAAGTCACGATTTCTCAATTTCTTAATCAAATGATGACTAAACCAACTTAATCATAATCCTTAGAAAATACTCATCAGAAGTGGGATATGGAATCAATGGGTTTTCCGGAAGTTTATCCATCCTTTTGACTAAATTTCAATAATTCATTAGGCTAATTATTTTCAAGTTCTGCAACTCATGATTTTATGATCCTTTTTTAATATAGCTTACTCACCCTACATAGAAAAAATATATTTTTCAGAGCTAAGTATTTTGCCAACACTGATTGGCACTCTATTTAGGGTTTTGGTTACAATTCACTGCTGATTCAGTCCCTAGTAAAACACGATGAACTTTTGCAGCATTAATTGAACACATTCACCCACACTTTGCCTTTTGAGTGCCTGTGAGTCATGCAATTAAAAACTAAAAGCCTGGCTGTTACTGTGTTCTAGGGTAAAGGGCACCATTAATACTGTGTATGGCATGAGGTCTACCACCAGAGGGGATAAACAGACAGCATCAAAGCTTTTTATCTGTATTTAGTCATGCATCTGACCATAGTTCTGAGATCAAACTATATTTTTTTTCGAGAACAGAATTGCATGACATTTTGGAAAATACCAATACTTTAGAAATACCAAGGGCTCACCATGTAGATCATTGATGCCCCTAGCATTCTTATATTATTTTACATAACTACTAATTAAGTATTCTTTTAATTATAAACATAATTATTGATTAAGTATTCTTCTGTTAAAACCATTTTGGGCATCACCAAATGAGTGTCCTTTTTTTTTTCTAACAGTGTTCTGTCTGTCAATGTGGCAATAAGAATAATTGTCTTGATGCGAAAAAGAGCCCAACAGATTTTACTTTCACAAGTGGAGCAGTGCAGCTATCGCCATAGTGTTCCGCTTGATTTATGCATATAAATAGCTTTATTATAATTATGCAGGGAGTTTTACAGATTATGTGGACACTGCAATGTAACAAGTGTCCTAAGTTGAATCTGATAGATAATGTGTTTAAAGTGCTAAAGATTTGCATAACTGATAGGAAACCTTTCAACCTTAAGAACTTGTGCAAAATATGTCAAAAGCTGATTGGCAGTCATAGTGCCAACATGTTTCCTCCTATTATTGCTATTATTTTCAAATCCATCTTCTAATAAGATGTAAATAAAACAAGTATTTTGTCTTTAAATACCACTCATTGTATTGTTATATTAGTATAAGAAATAACCTGTTTAATTGAAAGTAAATTACTATAAATTGTTTAACAATTAATTTAAAATAAAATCATACACTGTAATCAGACTCTGCTCCAAATGTATACAGTTTAATTCAAAATAAAGTGTTGGTCTCAATACGTACTGTCACAGTACACTTAAAAAGCTCAGTATGGATGTATATTAGTTCTGACCAATTAAAAGAGTGTTAAAGGAAAACTCTGTCTACACCTTGAAGGTTTCTCTCTCCAGTTCTTTTTTTCCTGAAAAGAGATCACTCGGGACAAACTCTTAAAATAACACTTAGAAATAATGTAAAATAACGTATATGTACTAAATAACCATGAGACATTACAACAGATTTTCATAGAAATTGCAATATTTGTCAGATCAGAGAAGTTGCTTAGGGTTACAAAAGGCAGCTGCTTATCAACTGGGCTCACTTCTTGGGGAGTGGGGTCAACAAAAAGTTAAAGAAGCATTTTATACAACTCCAGTCTGCCACATTCACACATCATTACATCATACACGTTTGCAGAAAAGGAGATATCCATGGCTCCACCCATATCACAATATTATACTTTGTTTTTAGCTGAAGGACACCACTCTCATTTTATTCCAAAATCTTTGCCACGTACAGAATGAAGATTATAACTTTATATCCGGACAGAGGAACTGTCCTAATTAGATAAACTACTGGGGAAAACATCAGTTCTGACACGCAACAGGCAAGTAATAATGGGATGTAATTAGTGTTGCGCCGATGCCATTTTTTGGCCCCGATACCGATACCTGATACCTGGCTGTGCAGTATCGGACGATACCGATACCATAATAATGTAAAATAATTGCCATCATGGCTTTGTCAAGCTGCTGCCTACCTTTGTGAAGCAGGAAAAAATCTAATACAAAGTGGATCCAGTAGAACTTTTTAATAAAAAGTTCTACTGGATAATAAAAATAAAAAGTTTTTATTGCCTACCAGGAGTGGGTGACAACAGTTGAATAAACTTATGGCTCTCTAAATGGTATCTGTGCCCTATTTGTTGGTACTCGCCGATACCGATACCACCATTTTAGGGCAGTATCGGGGCCCCGTCCGATACTGGTATCGGTATCGGTGCAACACTAGATGTAATAAACTCATACATCATTAATGCTATTGTTCTAACAATTTCCCCTGAAAAGGTGATGTTTGAAAATCCCTTGGTGTGTCAGATTCATCTGGGACACACAGATTCATTCCTATATGAACTCACAACTTTTTGAAGCTAACAGACGTGGCATTAATCAGGGATCAAAAGTAATCAGAAATAAAACTTACATCATTATTGTTTTTGCAAATCGACTGCCTTTTTTATTATAGTAATATGATTGTCTCTTCTTCTATAAATATTGTAGATCTTTTCCTGTATATTATATAAATATAGAAAAATTTTAAATGCTTTGGTGTGTTTTCAGATAAGAATGTTTAAAACTGAAGATGGCTCTGACGCTATTTTGCCCTTATTAATCCGTTTACCATATGTTGAATTATGTATTAAGACAATAGCTTGCTTTCACATTCTAGAATTCTCTTTCTTTTTGTCATGCATAACTATACTGCGGTGAAGTTGATTAGAAGCCTGACACCCAAACCCCGCACAGCCAGCGGGATCCAGCCAGGGCTGATCCGACCGAGGGACCCAGACCCCGGCCAGTGCCTCCCGGAGCTACTGAGAGAAGCTGGCTGACAATGCAGTCCCTCTATCAAATCAGCTGTGAGCTCGATCCCACTGACCTCAAAGATCCAAAGATTTGTGTATTTCATGTTTTAACACAACAATAAGGAATTCAGTTGTATTTACATCTAAATAAGATTCCAACATATGTTTTTTTCAAAATGTGTGGTTAATTGTAAAGATATACTTACATTTGTGCAGTTCTTTTCAACAGCCAGACAGCATTTTTTCTTTCACTGAATGAGTTCTGGGAAGCCACTTCTGAAGTCATCTCCTGACATCACTCGGTCTGAAGGGATCATTTTAAGGGTGAGGGCACATCCCCCTAGCTCTTATAACTATTGGGACACACTATCCTTACACATGAACGTGCAAAATCGAGTGCTAGGGACCAAACTAAGTGCAAGTGAGAGAAATGGGACTGGGCTTTAGTAACTTTGATTGTCAGTGTATGAAAGAACCTAATTTCCATATAGACCCTTGCGTGTCCTACCTGTCTGAAAGCATATACATATACAAGCCTGGGATTCATGCAGTTAAGTTAGAATTTGCTGAAGCATTCTCACCTTACAGGGATAGCATCTCCTCAGTCTATCCAGAATGCAAGTCAGAATTAGGCAACTATCTCTCCATTATTCTTAACCTGTCTCTCCAATTTGAAGGCACTGGTTTCTAAAGTAGTGGGTTTCCCAATCCTCTGCCTCTTATGGCAGAGGTTCTGTAGCCATCATGCAGTGAGGCTCCACACTACAACTGGCTGAACTATTTCATCTCACGAATACTACATCAACCATGTTGTCCAATCTTGAAGAGTAGAAACGCCATCATTCTTGGCATTCGTTTTGTCTTTGCTATCGTCGATCTATACACCGGGGGCGCAGTGGCGCAAAAGCTGACCATTATACAGATGCAGCTCTAGATGAGTCAAAAGCTGTGCATATTCAACATCTTAACAGGAAAACCCTGTGTAACACTATAAATTTGGAACCCGGCTAGACCATCATTACAGTCCAGTTGTCATTGGAGAAAGGAAGATCTGAGGATTCAAAGCAAATTAGGCCAGAATCTTTTTAAAAGGTCGGGAAGGTTTTCCATGGAGTGCAAAGGACAGACTTAGAATGGGGCCAAATCTGCTTTTTGACTAAAAAGTCATGTACAGTTAGTTTCATAATGTGATCAACTTGGGTTAGAAGGAAATCATTTTCATTTTTTGTTGAGGATTGTTTTGATTAAATAATTTCTTAAAGCCAGCTCATTAGCCACTAACTTAGATCTATCTTAACTGTTTTAAGGCTTTAAAACCTAATTAATTTGTTTTTCTTGTAATGCAAACATCATATTTTCTGTATACCAAAACATTATTAAATGGCATGTTTCTTAGTAATATAGAAAACATAAAATAGGGAAACATCTAAGAGTTTCCTACAGAGCGACAGTAAACCAATTTTTCCTCATGCAAATTCCTTTTAATTATGTTTAGTTTTATTTATAAAACTAAACTAAGTGTCCTTGCATCCCAGAGATGGGACATCTTAGCATTCAGATATCTAAACTTTTGTTGAAATTTTCTTTCAAGAGGCCCAATGTTTTTGTACTTCTTGTTCACCTACTGAAAGGTCTGGTCTGAAAGCATATCTGTGTGTCTTAGTAAGTAAATGTGTGTGTGTGTGTGTGTGTGAATCTATATGAGAGGATCTATATGTGGGAGACTGGTCAGGCCCCATGCTGTAACTGGGTTTTGAAGAGGAAGTGTGCCTTGGTGCATTGATCCTCTCAAACATGCCAAAACAGTTCAATGTTTGGACAAGCCCATCATGTCACCCTCATTTACCACAGCAGCTTTGAACCATAAGAGTCTTGGAGCCCAAGTGTCCCCACCCCCCCTTAAAGCTGCAGTCTGTAACATTGAGAAGAGAGCAGACTTCGACTGAAAATTTGAAGAAAAACAGGTTTCAAGCCACTCCCCCCACCCTCTCTGCTTCACTCATGCCCCACCTCCAAGCTCCACCCCTCTCACAGCATCTGCGCGGCTACCGCATGCGACCAGAAGCATCCAAGCAGCGTACGCGGCATGGAGTGTGAACCGGTAAGAGCGATAACACTCACCTCCAAGCAGCTAGATATAAGATGCTGGTTATACCGAAGTTTGCCGTGCAAGCAGTTGTTGGCAGGGGCAGTAAGGGCAGTTTCTCTTTCGCTGGTGGCTGTCGCTCCGCCATGACCTCCACGCGCGTCCTCCTGACTGCAGCAGCCGGGCGGCAGCGGCAGGTTAAGCCGTGAGAGGGGGGGGTGGGGGGTGGGGGGTGGTTTGGGGGGGTCAGCGTGTGTGAGCTGTGATTGACACTCCATCAGACGCTCCTCTGGCTGTGATTGGTTGTTTTGACTCTCCCGAATTATTCTTTCCAGATTGAAATACAGGCAGTATGCAGGACCAATTGAAGCTGTTTTTTTCACAGGTTACATATCACATGTACTGCTGTCTGGGCATAGGGACAGTTTTAGCCAATATGACAAAAAAGTGATTTTTAAAAACTTACAGACTTCAGCTTTAAGGATAAGTTTTTACCAGTGTCATTAGCATCATAACACATAGGCAGAGGAATCAGAGCATTAAAACAGGTGTTCCTCCCTTCAAGAGGAATATCATATTTAAATGTTAATTTTTTCAGAGCACAGGATAGTCTTCGGACTTGTTTCTGCGTTCCCAAAACTCGGCAGTTCACAGTTCCTGAAACTGTTGAATTCGACTCCATCTCCTCCATGCAAATTGTCGAGCTGTAGTGCATTGAAAATATTCTACATAAAAAGGTGTCCCAATGTAGAATAGTAAAAGAAAAAAACATAAACTGTTCTAACATCCCAGAACCAGTGAATAGTCTTTTACAGATGGTGTGAGTATCTTGACCCCTGACCAGATCCAAAAATGTGCAGGAAACATATCATGTTCCCAAACGTGTTTTATCTAATAAGCTATATTGAGTTAGCAGTTCCATCTAATTTATTGATTACAGCTGCCCGTGCAGTAAATTCAGGTGTTCTCATTACTTCATGCATAAAATGTGTGGTTACCCATCCCCATCATTAAAAATATAGCTTCTGTATTGCTAATTTTAAAAGCTGGCACTTAGTGAAGTTTTAGATCCTGGGCCTGATATTGAAGTGCCATAAGCACAATTTACTAATTAAGTCTTCATCAATATTGCTTATATTGAAAGATGTCATCATTTGGTTCAAACATTTGCTCTTAAGTTGTTTTAATTTATCCTAAATTGCAGTTTGTTGTTGCTACTTTAATATTCCTGAACGTTGAAGTTTCAGGTTATCCCTATTTAATGTTATGCTAATTCAAACTGAGCAGACTATTTATCAAATCTAAGTCATCCTTTACTTCATTTGTTTAAGACTACCTCACCCCCTGATGATATGGAGAATATTTAGTAGAATGTACCAAACTGTTTTAAAATCATTTCCATATTTAACCTCTACAGGTGCTGGTCATAAAATTAGAATATCATGAAAAAGTAGATTGATTTCAGTAATTACATTTAAAAAGTGAAACTTGTATATTATATTCATACATTACATACAAACTCATATATTTCAGATGTTTATTTTGTTTAATTTTGATGATTACAAATGACAACAAATGAAAATCTCAAATTCATCATATCAGAAAATTAGAATATTACTGAAGACCAATAAAAACAAAGGATTTATAGAAATGTTGGCCAACTGAAAAGTATGAACATGAAAAGTATGAGCATGTACAGCACTCAGTATTTAGTTGGGCCTCCTTTGGCCTGTATTACTGCAGCAATGCGGCGTGGCATGGAGTCGATCAGTCTGTGGCACTGCTCAGGTGTTATGATAGCCCAGGTTGCTCTAATAGTGGCTTTTAGCTCTTCTGAATTGTTGGGTCTGGTGTATTGCATCTTCTTCTTCACAATACCCCATAGATTTTCTATGGGGTTAAGGTCAGGAGAGTTTGCTGGCCAATTAAGAACAGGGATACCATGGTCCTTCAACCAGGTACTGGTAGCTTTGGCACTGTGTGCAGGTGCCAAGTCCTGTTGGAAAATGAAATCTGCATCTCCAAAAAGTTGGTCAGCTGCAGGAAGCATGAAGTGCTCTAAAACTTCCTGGTATGTGGCTGCGTTGACCCTGGACCTCAGAAAACACAATGGACCAACACCAGCAGTTGACATGGCACCCCAAACCATCACTGACTGTGGAAACTTTACACTGGACTTCAAGCAACGTGGATGAAGTGCCTCTCTTCTTTTCCTCCAGACTCTGGGACCTTGATTTCCAAAGGAAATGCAAAATTTACTTTCATCAGAGAACATGACTTTGGACCACTCACCAGCAGTCCAGTCCTGTTTCTCTTTAGCCCAGGCAAGACGCTTCTGACGCTGTCTGTGGTTCAAGAGTGGCTTGACACAAGGAATGCGACAGCAGAAACCCATGTCTTTCATACGTCTGTGTGTGGTGGTTCTTGAAGCACTCACTCCAGCTGCAGTCCACTCTTTGTGAATCTCCCCCACATTTTTGAAGGGGTTTTGTTTCACAATCCTCTCCAGGGTGCGGTTATCTCTCTTGCTTGTACACTTTTTTCGACCACATCTTTTCCTTCCCTTCACCTCTCTATTAATGTGCTTGGACACTGAGCTCTGTGAACAGCCAGCCTCTTTAGCGATGACCTTTTGTGTCTTGCCCTCCTTGTGCAAGGTGTCGATGGTCGTCTTTTGGACAACTGTCAAGTCAGCAGTCTTCCCCATGATTGTGTAGCCTATAGAACTAGACTGAAAGACCATTTAAAGGCTTTTGCAGGTGGTTTGAGTTAATTAGCTGATTAGAGTGTGGCACCAGGGGCCATCAATTTTGAACCTTTTCACAATATTCTAATTTTCTGATATGATGAATTTGAGATTTTCATTTGTTGTCATTTGTAATCATCAAAATTAAACAAAATAAACATCTGAAATATATGAGTTTGTATGTAATGTATGAATATAATATACAAGTTTCACTTTTTAAATGGAATTACTGAAATCAATCTACTTTTTCATGATATTCTAATTTTATGACCAGCACCTGTATATTGATCTCATCACTACTAATATTTTTAAATTAACAAACCTTGCCACTGGCATGTTGTTCAGAAAGGTGTTACATCTCTTTGTTGATCCCCGTAAATTATATACGTTATTCATGGTCTGTATTAATCAACCTGTTTCTGATAAGTCGCCCATAATTTTTCATTGTAAGTCAGAAATCTGGTGTATCAGTTCACTTATCTTTTTCATCCGGGTTTAGTCCAATGATCTATAACCTTTCATCACCCCATCACTGCCAATGGCCTGTTCTCATCTGGAGCAGTTGGCATTCAGTCACCTCCTAAATGTCTGCATATCAGCAGCTGTACACCATCCAGGCTTCTGAAGCACAGTTATAAAATTAGTCTCTGGCCACTCTTTGCCTCAAGAAAGAAAGTGTCAAATGTTTCTCCAAACAAAACCCCATAGTTCATTTTCACATATTTCAATCCGTAGTGTAGTCCGAGCTGTTTGTTTGTTTTTTCCTAAAACCTAAGATGTTAGTAAACAAACAAAGAAGAAAAACATACAGACACAAACACGTAGGACAAAAAAAACAAAAACATCCTGTGTTTGCTCCGATCTGTCTAAAAAGTTCCAAAATCATCATGTCATTCATTTAGTACCTCTCTCAGAATAACTGGCTCCTAATGGGTGCTCAATTTCACTCCAACAGAAATCCATATGCTTCACAACCCCATACTCATCTGTAACTCATATCACAAAACTCTGAGCTCTCCAAAATGGCCTTCAGCTTACAGGCAGAAACCAAAAACAGTGAGCTCACAATGATAAAAAAAAATGTGCCTCAGCGAGGTCAATCCCAGTCACACACACATTCACACATTTAGGCCCCTTCTCATTCTTCAATAACCCCTTTGCATTGGCTTGCTGCACTTCAACACTATTGCTCTGATGTCCTAATCGATTATTGGAATCCAGTCCAGTTATTAAACATGTCAGTCAAGTCATTCAGAACCTGTTCAAACCCTTTTATCAAAGTCCAGTGATAGCAACCATCCCAGCCCCTCTCTCTGGCTGCTCTCAGCAAACGTCTTCATGTCATCTCTCAGGAATTCTGCACCTGCTGGGAAAAAGAGGAGGACGAGTGCATATCTTAAACAAAATAAAACAAAGGATGAGACTTTGCCAGCCTGTCCTTTAAGAAAAATATTAACACTTAAGGATTGTTTCGAACACAGCCTGAAAAAGAGCATATTAAACAAAACAACCTTGTGATTCTCCTGAATTGGAGAACTCTTTAATTTGCAAAGTAAATAATTAGCAAAGTAAATATTTAGCCTCAAACTAGATCTTTATTTAACAAACACTGCATGAAAAGTGGGATTTTCGTCAATATGCGGCACTGTAGATTGTCGTGGAACTTCAGGTTAGCGGCAGTTTACGACAATTTGCAGGCTTCGCCGAAAACTCCCGTAAATTGTCAGAAATTGACGTGGACTCTCTTAGGCAGTGTTCCCCCCATGCCTCCCCCCCATGGAATTCTAGGGGAGGCTTTAACATGTAAATGAACATGCTGTGAGCTATACAAATGCAAACCAGGGTTGCAGGGGGGGTTTTTCTCCAAGTGACATCTTTCTGGGTAAGAAAATCTCTGATACAAAGAGATCAGGCTTAGTATAGCCTCTTACATTTTAGCTTGAATTGATTTATTTAATTAAAGTATAGAGACCAAAACAGATCTTTAGCTGACAGAGCAATACATTTAGAGCAGTAATTATAAAAAAAAAATTGCATTTAAGATAAAAAATAAAATGTTGTCTGTCAATATGCTCAATTCACAATTACTTAAGTGGAAAAGTTTCAAGAAATGAGTCTGAGATGATTTACTTTATAACATGGCGCATTATCCTGTTGGAAGTAGCCATGAGAAGATTGGTACACTGTGGTCATAAGGTCCGGCCAGGTCAAGATCCGCAATTGCAATCGCACCAAACAGGAAAAAGAACATCGACAAATTCCGGTTCGTCAAATTAAAATATAGCAGCAACAGATCGGTGACTAGAAATTATAGCACAATTGTTATATATATATATATATATATATATATATAAAAAAAAAAAAAACTAACACCGTTTATTTAAATGATTGGATCCAAACTATTGGTTATTCACCAACGAGGAAGCAGATTTCTCATCTCCATCAAAATATTTATTTTATACCGAGGGACTTAAACTTTAATCAAATCCATTCAAAAGAAACTTCTTATTACAGGAATGAAAAGAGATGCTGAGTTTGGAAGTAGTGAACAAGTTCATTAAAAAAAAAGCAGTTTTGAATTATCCTTATCCCCGTTACAAAAATCTACAAAAATATATATATATATTTGGGCAGAAACTGAACATATGCTGGATGATGGTGGGATTTTTTTAATATGTCATATTAAATTAAGCGCTCACAGGGTTCATAGAGGAATGAGTGACTCTAATTTAATGCTATTTTAATGCTATTTGAAATTATTTTAATGCCATCAACAAGAACCATGTACACAAGTTATTAGTGTACATGAAATATGAAGGAGCTGCAAGCAGAGTTCCATGACTCCTGTATGTATGTAAACACACACACATACACACACACACACACATATATACGTATATATATATCCTCTAGCTTTTTCTCCGCCTGGAGCGATATAATATATCTGACGAAATTGTTTTTATAAGCATTTTTTATTAAAGAATTATAAATACTTCGATAAACATATTTAAATAATTTTAGTGCCAATTAAGGCCTTGATAAAAAAAAAAAAAAGAATGATTTTTTAATTATTTTTATTGATCCGCGGACACCCTGGTTCATCTCGCGCATGCTCTGTACGATCTCCAAGAAAATCAGAGCGGCGCGGTGTGCAGCCACAGTGGAGGATGGATGCTTTGCTTTGTGCAGGCGTCTGGAGGGAGTATGTGGGATTTCGGGGTAAAACTCCTCTTGGACGCGATGGCGACTCTGCATCGAACAAGACGAACTCAAAGAAGAGATGCTAGCGGTAAATATATGTTCGATTACTGCCTGCTAAGCTAAAAGCGGCCTAGCCTGAGCTACGGCTAATAGCAGCTAATAGTAGCCTTGCAAGAACAAGCTTTATTAAAGTGTATTTTTTGTGATTCACATTAAGCAGAACGCCGTCTTAACAACTCGGAGACTAATTGCAGGCGCTATGAACCGGAGCAAGGGTAAGATTTAAAGAATATGCTTTCATTCTGCGGTAAAAGGCAATGGATACGGATAGATACCGGAGTCATTCCATGAGAATGGGTAAAATTGGACTTGGACATTTTCAATTTTTTTACCCAATAGTATTGTTTCTATGTATATCCCACATATTTAGGGATATATTTAACTATCCGAAAAACATATTTTCCCATCTCAGGCATTAATTTTCTTTTAGTATTGATCAGTACTTCAAGATGTGTTCACCTTAATTCCTCAACCCCGTTATGGACACTTTGAGGCCTTTCTGAATGTTATTATAAAATGAATTTAGAAAAAAATAAACATTTTCACATTAATCAGAAGTCCCCCATCCTAATTCAATCATTTCAAAAAGAGAAATTTCATAAAATAACACTTTATGCTTTCTTATATGCTGAAATGTGACAAATTGGTGAAAGCACTCACTCATTTTTCTTCAGAAATTCAGTTTAACTCAAGAATTGTAATCAAAATCAATTTCAAATGATAGCTCTTTATATTTGAAACAAAAGTCAATAGACATTAAATTATTTTATAAACATTTAAAAAAAATAATATGTGAAAATATAGGTGTGACGGGGTTGAGACTAACATAACAGGGTTGAAGATGGTAACAGGGTTGAAGGGACAAAAACGATTTTCTTTGTTTATTTCAGTGTTTAGGACTTTCTGTTGGCATTTCATTTTTTAACCATAGCAAAGACACCAGCTAAAATTGCTATTGAATTGAGCTTTAATATAAACCCAAAAACAACAACAACAAAACAAAACGGCATAATAACAACAATAGAATATGAAGTGAGGTGACATTCCACGTCCCCAGAGCCAGTTTAAGCGCCCGCGGATCAGGTCGCCGAGGTCTCCGCCTCTGGCTGCCGCCCAATCCCCTTTGCACCGGTCCCTCATGGTTCCCCCTGCAGGTGGTGGGCCCACTGGGGGATGGCCTCGCGTTGCTCCTTCGGGCTGGGCCCGGCCGGGTCCCGCGAGGAAGAACCCGACCACCAGGCGCTCGCCGACGAACCCCAACCCCAGGCCTGGCTCCAGGGTGGGGTCACGGCTCCGCCGTACCGGGCGACGTCACGTGCCTCGTTTTAGTCCTCGTCATAAGGGTTTTTGAACCGCTCTTCGTCTGACCTGTCACCCAGAGCCTTGGGAGACCCTTCCAGGGGCATTTAGCCCCCGACAACATAGCCTCTAGGATCACCCAGGCACTGAAACCCATCCACCACGTTAAGGTGGCGACCGTGAAGGCATTCGACCGTGTCCCTCGTGCTGCCCTGTGGGGGGTGCTCCAGGAGTATGGAGTCGGGGGCCCTTTATTAGGGGCCATCCGTTCTCTGTACAAGCGGAGCAGGAGCCTGGTTCGCATTGCCGGCATTAAGTCGGACCTGTTCATAACTTTTATGGACAGGATTTCTAGGCGCAGCCAAGGACCAGAGGGGGGCTGGTTCGGGGACCAGCGGATCTCGTCCCTGCTTTTGCGGATGACGTAGTTCTGCTGGCTCCCTCCTGCCAAGACCTACAGCGTGCGCTGGGGCAGTTCGCAGCCGAGTGTGAAGCGGCCGGGATGAGAATCAGCTCCTCCAAATCCGAGGCCATGGTTCTCGACCGGAAAAAGGTGGCTTGTCCCCTTCAGGTTGGAGGAGAGTCCTTGCCTCAAGTGGAGGAGTTCAAGTATCTTGGGGTCCTGTTCACAAGTGAGGGAAGAATGGAGCGGGAAATCGATAGACGGATCGGTGCGGCTGCTGCAATAATGCGGACGCTGCACCGGTCTGTCGTGGTGAAGAGAGAGCTGAGCAAAAAGGCAAAGCTCTCAATTTACCGGTCGGTCTACGTTCCTACCCTCACCTATGGTCATGAAATCTGGATCATGACCGAACTTCCATCACGAGCCATCAGTTCTCCTGGAGCCAGAGTAATGACCTGATGAATTCTCATTGTTGCGGGAACAGCTGGTATCTGCTTTGGCAGTTTCTCCATTGCTTCTTCGACATCTTCACTTTTCACAAAGAACAACTTGACACTTGTGTTTGTTTCAGACAAGGCTCTGAATAACTCTTCTGCATCTGGGATGTCCCGGCCCTTTGCCACCATCTTGTCAGCTGCTCTTTTTAAGGCCCCCACAACACCATCTGGCGCTCCTTTTCAGTGACTAGCCTCAAAAAAATTCCAGGACCCAGCCTTGAATCCTCTTTTGTCAAGTTCTGTGGAGAAAAAGGTAGAAGTTGCCTCGTTGTTTGTACTGAGTACAAGGTCCATGACTTAAAAAGTGCAGCACAGACACATGTGGAGGTTGGGCTTGAGGTAATCCAGCACAGGATTTAAATGCTGCCATATTGCTGGAGGGCCTTTATGCCCGCTGGGGGAGATGGTGCTGTAGCACACAGGCTCTGGGTGTCCACCAACATACAACACACCCGTATGAAGAGTGGCCTCTTGATGTGAAGCTCCAAAGTGAACGTTCTTGATCACTTCTTTCCTGTCCTTGCTCCTGTGGTAAGCTGCTCTCCACATTTTTCTTTTCTTACGCTGCTCTCTTTCACTCAGTTCTTGAATTGGTTTCTTCTTCCCTGGCTCTACATTCTTTCTCCATCTCTCACGCTCACTCTGCAGGTATCTCTCCCTCCTTTCAGGATCAGCTTCAAGGCATTCCCGATATTTCCTCTGCCTTTCTGCTGCTATTGTTGGTGCCACCTTACTCACAGCTTAACATGGAACATAAATCACATTCAGAATGCTAACAGTATAAATATATTGATTGAATATAATAATAATCAATCTAAGTAATTGAATGACTTAACAACCAAAGTATTAAAATCTCAACCCCATCACACTATCACAACACCGTTACAATCAAACACATAACGGTGTTGAGTGTGACGGGGTTGAGATTTTTGCACAAAATGGCTTCTTCTCAATGTAGTGAATACAAGAAAGAGAGCACATGGCATGCATGAAATTCAGAATTTGCATATATTTTTGAAATAAAAAAGTTTTTTGTAAGAAGTAGATTTTTTTTATAATTTTTTAATGTTACGGTGTTGAGTCATTTAGTGTGACGACCACAGTATCACAAGATAAATTACCAAATTAGAGGAAAATAGGGGAGCACCTTGCCTGCCTCTGTGGTCCAGTTGTTCAAAAGACTTCAGTGATGTCACGTCCTGATGTATATGCAGCTGTGGATCATACCATTCTTTTTATGGGGGTGAGATCATTTGTATAACGGGGTTGAGCGGTTGCTCAGGGACAGAAGTAATGTCATTTTAAATTAATATTTAATGATTAATTAAGAAAAAAAGAAACATCAACAACTAAAGAGCACAAAAATATGTTTACATTGATGTAAACATTTATTGACTTTTTAAATAGTTTATTTAGGTATTTTCAAAGGAAACTTTCATCATTGCCATGAGGGACATGACAAAATAGGGGGGTCAAATGAAAAAACTGCATTATTTCTCATAAAAAAGATAGAATTTGAAATATTTTTTCATACTGTATTAAATGGTATATTTCAGTCTAAATGTAAAGCTGTTAAAATATAAAGTTTAGTGATCCAATAGATGAAATACCCCTTAAGAGGGGAGAGGGACTCAAAATGTGCCATTTCTATGGAATGACTCACCGATCATAGCTTTACATTTTGTTTTCACAGACCTCCTATTTGCTCTGAGCCATCTCGGCAAGTCCAGATTTGCGCGATGTTGATAAAGACGACATTGTGTGTAAGTGACTTGTTTTAATGTTTTCTCCTTCCTTGTTACTGTTACTTGCATTTGATTTTTTATTTATACCACTCTCATTTAATTGTTTTCCAGCTGCCTGTAAGACGTATTTTCAGACGGTACGCAGGAGCTTCAGATATACGCTGCCAGCCAACACGCTGCGTGCGGAGGCTATCTGCTCGGAGTCGGGCCAGAAGAAAGAGGGTAAGACTTTATTTGGTGACTATTTTTCAGGTGCATTAATAGATGTGTTGTGTGTTGTGTGCGCTGATTCATTGTTGTTTTTTTTTTCAGCTGCTGAAAGCGAGGCAGAGTGTGCTAGCAGATGAGGAAGTGGAACTCTGGAAGTCCGCCTTCCTCGGCGGTGTCTCTGGATGGATTGTACGGTCGCCGCCATTTCGTAGGCCGGATCCCTCTGAACTCTGCGTTAAGCTGCAGTCGCGGTTAGAAGCGATGCCGAAGTACAGGGCCACGCACAGTAGGCGTCTGCACATCGGACCTGCCTCGGAGGGAATGCTGTCAGTTACCTCCAACCCCGAGGAAGCAAACGGACCGTTCACGGACTTTTAATTTTTAGAAACGCATGTGTTTGGATACGCGTTGTATATAGTTGTGTGTGTGTGTTTCAATAAAGCTCTTTCTTTGCATAAACAGCTTCCCGGCAAATCTTCATTTCCTGTATAAATTCATTCATGTCCTTGATGGTAGCATAATAATTGTGTAGTAGTGTAGGATAACATAAATACACACCATATGAATGAATAAATATATGAATGAATAAATAAATATATATATATATATATATATATATATATATATATATATATATATTATATATATATATATATGAATAAATATATATATGTAAATTTATATGTAAATATATATATATGCCAACCAATCACGAGCGACTTTACTTGTTTAAAAAGAAGTGGTTCCGTCCAATACTCAGTAAGAAAATTAAAGCCTGGCGTGGCCACTTTTGGTTTTGCTGCCAATCACGAGCGATTTTACTTGTTTGAGAATAGTGGTTTCAGCCAATACTGAGAAGGTTATTCAAGCCAGACCTGGCCAGCCGCGCGGGGTTTGCTGTATTCAGTAGTCGGGCAGTCGTGGGTGAGCGGTTAGGGTGTAAGACTTGGATCCCAAAGGTTACCGGTTCGGGAGTAATTAACCAGCGCTCTCCCCCATCCTCCTCCATGACTGAGGTACCCTGAGCATGGTACCGTCCCGCCACACTGCTCCCTTGGGGCGCCATTGAGGGCTGCCCCCTTGCACGGGTGAGGCATAAATGCAATTTCATGGTGTGCAGTGTTCACTTGTGTGTGCTGTGTCACAATGACAATGGGAGTTGGAGGAGTTTCCCAAAGGGCTTTCACAAATCAAGCCAAGTTATTTATTTTTTATTTATTCATATGCTAATTAGGGCCATTAGTACAGCTGATCGCTCTCCACATACGTCATGGTACGTTTCCGACAATTTGTGGCACGACAAACGCGGACAAGCACGGGTTGCAAATTGTCGGAAACTGACGAAAATCAGGCAGATCTGCGGGAGTTTACGGGGGTTTACGGGGACGAAAATCTCACTTTTCATGCAGTGAAAGTAAGATTTTCAATAAATACATGAATGACATAATAAAAAAAAATGAATTGTAAAAAAAAAATAAACCCCTTATTTTTCTCTTAAAACACGCTAAATAACCGTAAATATTGCTCCTGATTTTTGACTGCTTAACCTTATAAACGGCACCCCATATGCATGCACTGTCACAAGAAAGGGTTGTTATTTTTCGTGGGTTTTACTGTCCTTTCATCAATACTAAGTGGACCTGTCACTGCTCAAAAGACAAAAATTGTTCCCAATCCAGCCCTAATTCAATCCCAGGAACTTTAAATTCATCAAACTGATCTATTTAATCTTTGATATTATTTTAACCCAATTCTAAAATATTGTTACAGTCAACTGTTACAGTCAACCTTTTTACTCGCTACACCGTTTTACTTTTTGCTTAAGATAACACATATTAGACCAATGTTTGTTGAGGACGAGTATATAACATCAAATCCTTATCTAATGTTTATCTTGTTGTGACTTTATATTCAATGCCCATCCAGGCTGGATGCCATATTTATGTTGTGAATAACTGTTATATTCAATTCCCAGCCAGCAGGGAATTCATATTTTCTGATACTTTACAATGTTTATTGCCCTTCCAGGTACATACATGGAATAAATTCACTACAACTTCTGTTCAAAATATGAGTTTAATAACAAAAATCATTCAGCTCCAAGTCAAACATATTTCAGTTTGAAACTCTTAATCAAAACTAGTGAAACTCAACTAAACTACACTAAACTACTATGTACAAGGAGGAAAGGGAAACATTGTTGAAAACCATATTACAGTTTAAGATGGATCTTGTGTTTGAAAATCAAAGTTTATCCGGAAGAATTTGGGATATGATCAAATTAGCTTTTCACTAACTTAGAGAAATTGGAAAGCTTAAAACCAATTCACAATGCAAATCCATGAGATGAATAAAACGTTATTTGGCCAAATCATGTTTTATTAAATGATTTGCTTAATTGGGAACCAATAAACTTTAGTAAAATGATTCTTTACCCTCTGAAATAGCTAGCAGGGAATAGACATGAGGATTCCATGTGATGACTCTTGGTTATACTTGGTAATCAAAATGTAAGGAGCAGATGAGGAACACATGAACAGTGTTTATACCCTTAGTCCCTAATTGTGCCAGACCTGCAACACTTATTGCCCATGTTCATTTGGAAGGTTGTGTTTCATCCAGCTGCAGCTTAGCAGGCAGGTTCACAGCAAATAGGGATTTACTTTGTCCATGCGGCTCACACCAAAGGATCTTTAGGAGACTTTCTCATCCACTTTGGCTCTGTAAGTTCTGATACTCAAGAGAAATTTGTTGCACAAAGTGTTTGGCAGCAGTTTTGTTCTGAAAAGTCAACCCTCATCACTTATCTTTGATCATTCTGGAGATCTGGGCTTTTTGTCTGGATCTCTGTGGCGAATGTCTCTTCCGATATGGACCCCCAGACAGCTAAATGGGAAAGAGAAAATGAAATCCTGTGTGTTGTGGTCTTTACTGTCCTAAACACAGAGGGGGCTGACAAGTCACACCTCTGTGGGAGTTCCTGTGCAGGCAGTTGGCTGAAATGGGGTGGTTGCAGAGGTCTTATAGCTGTTTATGAGCCAGAACTGCATCCTGTTCTCCGGTCATCATGTCAAGATGAAATATGGACACTGGTTCCCAATATCCAAAACCATGATCATGGCACATGGCACAACAATCTTAAAATTCACTTTCAGTTACTATAATAAGTTACTACATTCTACTTGACAGTCAAAATATTATAACTTAGAATCCTGTAAAATAAACGGATAAGCTCTTTTACACAAGGACAAGGGGATAAAAAGACAACTGAAAGAATTTGTTAATCTTCAAGAGCTAGAGGAATTGATTGTGCCAGTACAAGGTTGAATCTAAAACAATCTAAGTCACCGAGAGTTTATGTTGGGATCTGGAGATCTGCCACCTTTCTCCAGCAGAGAGCACCCTTGGTCTCCTGAGCTGAAGCCACCTGCACACCTGAGGCTGATTCATCTCATCAGGAGACCAGCTATATAAGCAGCGGCTTGACTTCTCTTCAGCGCCGGAGTGTTGACCAGTTTTGGTTAGCAGAACCTGAGCCTCAGTCTGCACATAGAATCTCTGTCTACTCTGGAGAGTAAACCTGATTCTAACCTGCCTCTGTCTTCTCTGCCTCATAGGAAAACCTGATCGAAGTCTGGAGCTCTTGAGGAGCTCATGTTTGGAAACCTGCCTGCCTGCTCTGAGAAGCCAAACCTGAAGATCCTCAGTCTGAATCTCCCAGCTAGTTCTCAGGAGAGAACTTGGAGAACAACTCAGGGTCTGAACCTCGCTAGCCTGAAGCTAAGCTCTGCCGCTGCTAAGCTCTCTGCTCAACCCTCTGTCTCTGGACCCAACTGGTTCCCTCTCTCCACCGATCAGTCTGAACCTCATCAGGTACAACTCAGAATCAAACTCTGTCAAAACATCATAGCTACCTGGCTAACCAAACAATCCCTCTCTGCAGATAACTCTGTGAACCCCTTCCCGGACCTGTACCATGACATCATGACAGTTTAATGTTTGGGTATTTCATGCCCAAGGTGGGATAACAAATTTTCTCAGAAGTTCAAATTGTACCTCGGTAAATTCAGTGCTAAAAAAAACAAACAAACAAACAAACAAAAAAATATATATATATTTTGTGGCATACTTTCTGGTGGGCTGAGAACCCAAAGTTCAGTGAACCCAGGAGCAAAAAAACTCTTAAAAAGCACTGGAGATATTTAAAAGGGAATCTCCTCACCTCTGTACAGCCACAGCTGTGTGGTTGGTCTGTCAGTGGCTCTCCGTTGAGGGATGCAACTTATTCAGATCAGGAAAGCTCTGCATTTACACCTTGAAGCCATCTCTCTCCAGTTCTTTTTCCTGAAAAGAGATCACTCGAGACAAACTCTTTAAATGACTGACAACAGATCTTGATAGAAATTGTAATTTTATTTAGATCAGAGAAGCTGCTTAGGGTTAAAGAAGGCAGCTGCTAACCAACTTGGCTCACTTCTCCGGACACAGCCTCGACATTCAGTTAAATAAGCATTTTATACAACTCCAGTCTGCCACATCATTACATCATGCACGTTTACAAATAAGGAGAAATCAATGGCTCCAGCCATATCACAATATTACACCTTCTTCTTAGCTGAAGGACACCATTCACATTCCAACCCCAAATATTTTCAACTTACAGAATGAAGATTATAACTGTATTTCAGGACAGAAGAACTGGCCTAATTAGATAAACTACTGGGAAAAACATAAGTTATGACATGCAACAGGCAAGTAATATTGGGGTGTAATAATCTAACATATTATCAATGATAATTATCCTAACAAGAGTTAACTTTTCAGAGAAGAAAAAAAGATATAGAACATTTATTAAAAAAAAACAAGAAACTTAATACATTCAACTATTCACTCAGGCTACATGATGAGACTGTCATGATAGGTTTAGTTGACTTAACCCACATGCAGAACACCACAGGAGACTGATAAAAAGTTCAATGATTTATTAAAGAGAGGTACACAATAATGTTTATGAGCCGGTTCTGGTACAGGCCCGGGACAGCAATCACTGAGAATCTGCAGAGATGAATTGTTTGGTAAGCCAGGCAGCGGAGAAGACTTGATTGATGTTTGATTCAGATTTGACCTTGATGAGGTTCAGACAGATCACTGGAGAGGGGGAACCAATGGGTCCAGAGACAGTGGGTTCAGCAGAGAGCTCAGCAGCAGCAGTGTCTAGCTTCAGACTAGAGAGTTTCAGACTTTGACTTGATGTCCTAGCTCTCCCATGAGAGCTGGCTGGGTAATCCAGACTGATTGTCTTCAGGTTTGGCTTCCTAGGGCAGGCAGGCAGGTTTCCAAGCTAGCTCCTCCAGAGCTACAGACTTCAGTCGGACTTTCCTGTGAGCAGAGAAGACAGAGGCAGGTTAGAATCTAGTTACTCTCAAGAGCAGACTAAGATTCTCAACGTGAAACAGAGGCTCAGGTTCCGCTAACCAAAACTGGTCAACACTCCGGCGAAGAAGACAGGTCTGGCTGCTGCTTATGTAGGAGGTCTCCTGATGGGCTGATGATCCCCAGGTGTGCTGGAGGCTCCAGCCCAGGAGACCCACAGCGCTCTCTGCTGGAGACAGGTGGCAGATCTCCAGATCCCAACAGAGACTAAACATGTGCTTTAAGGACTGCTTTACTTAGTTGATTTGATTTTACTTATCATTAACATAGTGGGAGGAAATGCTTCTGCTTTATATTTTTTTAACTACTTGATAACTACTTTTCTTGGTGTTTTCTTTTCTTTTTTTTTTACCTTTACACAGATGCAGGCTTTTTCCCTCCCCCTCTTTCAAGATGATTTACCAAGGTAACTCTCAGGCTTTAATGCTCCAGGCTTATACAAAGTACAAGTTTGACACAAAAACCTTTTTGGAAGAAATAAATCTATCATATTTTCAGATCTTTATTCATAGTTTTTAGATATCTGACTGTCCAAGTGCTCAAACCATTAATGGAAAACAAAGACATATTTTGTTTCTGTTTTGTTAACTCTATCCTTACTTTAATATTTTTCTCTCACCAGTTTTACATGTCTCTGTGTTAGCAAAAACATCTCAATGCAGTAACAAGTAAGATACATTAATAAATCATGAATGGCTGATTTATGTTAGAGTCATGATGCAACTTTTGTATATGTCTTCTCTAATTTTTGTGTCATTCAAACACACACACACATATATTCTCATCTTGCTATATGTAGAGAGGGCAATGTTTTGACCCCTATAGCAGCGGTCCCCAACCACCGGGCCGCGGACTGGTACAAAAAGTATATATATATCTATATAGATATATATAAAATTTATCGATGATCAGAGTCTGAGTAATGTTTTATTTTGAAAAATATAAAAAAATTGCGGACTCATCCTATCTATAACATCCTATCTTTGTGAAGCGGGATTTTCTGCGGTTACAGTGACCAAAACAAAGCTACGGAGCAGACTGGACATCAGGAGCACCAGGAGTGTGTCATTGTCTCCGACTACGCCTAGATGGGACTGGCTTGTTGTTTTATTTTTATGCTCTTTGTATTTGATTTTATGCCAGTCGTATCATTTTACTTGATCGCATTTACGGACCCCCGAACCCGGTCCGTGAAAATATTGTCTGACATAAAGTGGTCCGTGGTGCAAAAAAGGTTGGGGACCGCTGCCCTATAGAATTCCATTGATCTTTAGTCCCTTTCAACCCTATCTTAGCCCTCTTTTTGGTAACCCTAAACCTTACGATTACTAGTCTATAGCTAAGCCCAACCTAAACACAATTTACACTTCAGACCTAAACGTAATGAATATTAAAAGAGGAAGTGAGGACCAAAAAAATGTCCTCAATTTGCTACAAATGGTCCTCACGTTTATACAAAGACAGGAGCAAATGCAGCATGTTATAAAGTCTTTACTGTTTGACCTTTCAAGGAAGTGTTCTTGCATAATTTTTCTCTTTGAGAAGTTCAATTTATTTCATCATTGCTGTCTTTTTTTAATTATGATTACAAGTAAATAAAGGAGAACTTCATGCAGTGATTAGTGATTGTAGAAAGTGAAGTATGCTAAATAGAGTAAATTGTAAGAGAGTTCAAGCTTTTGGTCTAAAAGATTGAATGGAATTATAAGGAGAAAAGAGAAGGTCTTGAAATTCTTGCTTACAGTTTATTTTCCTCTCAGATGACTATCAAAACCTTGCATTGCTTTTGCAACTGTTGCAGTGAACTACGTCATTGTGGCAAATAAACAGAGTCCATGGGCATTTCTGTAAACATTAAGAGGTATCTGTTACAGTTATGTTCAAAAATGAACATGCAGTCTAAAACGAACATAGTTATAAAGGATTTTCTGAGTAAATACATGGCAGGGGGAGGGGACTTGGCTATTGCCTTGAAATTATCATCACACTTTGGCAACATAAAGACAGGCCAAAGAGAATAAAAAATTATGACGAAAGTATAAGTGTTTTTAAGATATGTGTTTAGGCAATACATATAACACTTGTAGTAAAGAAGCTTAAAAAACACGTGAATTCATTCTATAAAGGCAGGAAGATGCTGGACACAATTTAGCATGCAATCCAACTGAAAATCAGATTGTATAAATTCATAGCAACTACATATCACTGAAAAGCATTAATCTGGCCAAAATGCTCACAATTCTCTGCAACTGTGCTTTCTTAGTTCTGATAAAGGTAGACCATGTTCAGTTTTGAATGAACCTGTGCAGCGCTTTTACATACTATATTATATTACATTAAATTAATATTTCTTTTGATGGTTTTTAATATAAATGCTGTATTTATTGTTGCACTGCCACTTTCATATATGTTTTTTAAACCTGCTACACAGAAAACAAAAGAACTTTACCAATATTAATTATATTTTTTAATAAATGTAAAATTTTTTCATGGTAGTTAGGTCTAAGTAGTGCCTCAGGCCTACAATGGCATTAAGAAACTGCATTAGAATCCAAAATGAACCTGATGATATCCACACCCCAAAAATCTTTAAATTCAGTCCTTCATTTTGGCATACAATATTGTTTATACAACCAAAGGTTTACGTACATTTAGAGCTGTACTTCCAAATAAAAATATGCACTTAACTCTGGGGGCTGTTATACACATGTTTAACCCATATAAGTCCTTAGCACAGGTTGAGAGAGAGAAAGACAGCCTTTTGTAATATTTTTTTTTTTTTGTGGGATTAGATATGAACAGTTTCCATGGACACACATAAAAAAAGATTCATTAATGCAGATAATAAATATAAACCAGGTCAAATAGAGGTTGAAAACCATTTGTGAAGACAATTATGTTATTCAACAAAGACTAAATGAAACTCAATGAAAGCTTTTATACAAGATATTCAATATATACTACTGTTTAAAAGATTTCCATAGCAATTGTAACTGCCTTTCTTAGCTATAAAAATATATTTATCGATCTATGTTTATTCAAGGACCTGAATCAAATTAAGTTCAATTGAATAATGTGTTTAGACGTGTTCTAAGGAAACAAAGGAGTGATTGATTTAAATGAATGGATTTTGGAAGGGACAACACAAGCACAGAAAGAGGGGCAGAGAAATGACATACATGCAAGAGTATGAAAGACGGAAGAACACAACTGAAAAAATAATAGAGAAAGGATGAAAAGGCGGAGGAATTAAAGGAACAGATGTAGGGCAGAAGTAAGGAAAGTCAATAGAATGAAAGACACAAGTAGAAAGGAAGTATGGAAATAAATAAGAGCAAAATGACAGAACAATGGAAGATGTAAAGGAGCAATAAAGAACAGAAGGAAAAAAGAAAAATGTTACAGTACAATGGTGGGAGGGTGTTAGGAAGGAAGGGAGGAAGGAAGGAAGGAAGGAAGGAAGGAAGGAAGGAAGGAAGGAAGGAAGGAAGGAAGGAAGGAAGGAAGGAAGGAAGGAAGGAAGGAAGGAAGGAAGGAAGGAAGGAAGGAAGGAAGGAAGGAAGGAAGGAAGGACTACATTCAAGGTGTAGGGCTTAATGCTCAATTCTGATTTTGTTTTGTGAAATTCGATTCTTTTGAGTGGTTGTTTAAATTTTTTAAATATATGCAACTTGTATGTCATCTCCTGTGTGAACTCCTGTGTGCATTTATACGGCTTAATTGTCCTGCATGTGCAGTAGAGAATGCAATGATGTCACAAACAAGCGTGCTCTGTGTTTGTGGAAGTAAATATGGATGTAGTGCTGAAGTGCATCTAGTATATCTAGCGTATCTAACAATCCAGCACTACACAATCTCAACAATCTTTTCAAGATGGCTGAAAATAAAAACTGCTCTCTGCATTATCCGCATTATGTCTGCCAAGCACTATTTTACCACATTTCTTTTTCCTGTTTAGATTTGCAAGATATGAATCTCAAACTCCAGAGTTCTCCATACTTTTTTTCCAGACTCCACACAGACCGTCTTCTTTTGTTTGTGTCCCTTCCTTTGAACACTGTAAATTGATGTCATGAAAATGTTGTTGCTTAGCAGGAGGTAAATGAACCTTGACAAAGCAAGCAACCACCTTTATGTGTCTCTAAGAATATTAAGTAGCATGATATTTGTAAATTATTAAGTTGTACAGATGTTTTTTTCGAGGCAAATCAGACAGAGAAGCAGACAGAAAACAACACACTGGTGCGCAGGGCAGTAGTAAAGAAACCAAGTGAGTTTAATCTTTTCTTCACCTCTTTGCCCAAATTCAATCGTGATGGGTTTGTAGAGACAAGCTGCAGAGCACTGTGTGTGAACTGAGTTAGATGTACAAAGGAATATAGATAGATAGGCACATAAAGTGAAGACAGACAGGAGCACCCATCCCTTTTGCCTGCTTCATCCATCTCTGTCCAGTCCATTCATTGTCTCTGCAATTGGACACCTTTCTTTCATTTCATCCCCTTTATGTGGTGTTGCTTTACTTTAAGTCAACAGTTCCTTTTACAAATTATTTTTCGCACCTGTGAGAAATGATTACACAGACTGTCATATACCCTTGTAAAAAAGTTCTGTAATGAAAATGTTCTAATCATGAAGTCTCAATGAAGCTATAGACATAGTCTAATAATGCATTTTCTATGTGTGCTAGGAGGGCCATATACATTTTTTGTATTTCAGGGTGAAACGGTACTTACACAGTGTGCATTGATGATTGAAAGGCATCTTCTGCCTCCATTAATCTGTTTACTACAGTGTGTTGAATTCATGTTAATGTGTATTTAAAGACATTTCAATTAGTGGAAAAATTGCAGGGAAAAATGTTTAATCAACCAAAACTTTCGCAACACCCATGCAGTACCTCCGTGGACCCCCCTGTTAAAGACCTATGTTCTACATCATTATCCAAATTATGAAAGTCTTGATTTTAGATTTCTGTACCATTATCACATTAGCCAAATCCAACCTGGACAAATAAACTACCAAAAGCATTTCTGAAATACCAGTATTATTAAAGGGATATTGTGTAATTTTTATATATTTTTTTTTTGCCACCTGAAATTGATGATTTAATAACATAAAAATATGTTATTATTGGTGTGTTATTACCACAACTTATGATCAGATACATTTCTGCAAGCAAAACATTTTATACATAGCTTCTACATTAGGCTGGTAACCTGTTTGCAAAGCGCCATAATAGTGCATCATCTTGAATGTACAGATACTGGCAAAAGATGAAAAAAGACTAACATGTGGAATGACGATGTGTTTCCCCTTTTTGGCAGTTCAATGTAATTGAGAGACAGAATTTAATTATACATAATTTGGAGATGCTAACCCAACAACTGAAAGTCTGCACTAGTGCAGCGCGACGCAGATGTATTGCAGCAGTAGCACAAGGAACAGTTCCAGCACAAACTGCAAGTTGATAACCCCCCCCAACACTATCAAGAAAGAAGTACAGCAGTTTACAACTTTATCAAAGGCTCTAAATGCCTTCCAAGACCCACAGTGATTTTTTTTCACAGAGACATTTCTACTAATAGTAGTGTTATCTATATGCTGAATCACGGAATGTCTCTAGTAAATGTATTTGTCTGCAAACCCTCACCTGCAGATGCTGCTCCTCGCCCGACATGTTTTCCACAAAGATCAGACCGCATGACTCAATGTAATCTGCTAGGTTTCCTTAGATATGAAACATTGTGACCAATCTCCTTCCATGAAATCACTGAACTGACTTTCTAAAGTACCTTGACATGGCAAGAATTTAAATGGTGCTAGAAGAATTTAAATGGTGCAGAGCAATATTTTATTCATTCAACAATCTATATATACAAAGGGGAATTTTTTATACAGTTATGGGAATAGTTTAGTATTTGGAGCCTACAAGTTTAGCAAAAGTATAAGAGAACCTAGTTTTGGATTTTGGTGGCTTATTCAAAGATCTATGCATAAGCCATGTAATACGGATACTAATTGTAGCTAATTGTCACACAGAGGCTGCCATCTGTTAAACTGAGGACTAAGAAGCAAAATCAGAAAATGAGAAAAATAAAGCAGTAGGGGACGAAGCGGTGGGAAAAAAAAGAACAACATTAAAGGTAGTAAACAGTTTTCTGTAAATAAAAGAGAACAATAGGAAAGCTTTCAGCAGCACATCCCCAGCCCTGTCGTATTCTCTCTCTCAGCCAGGGCAGAGCTTTTTGATGGGGATAAAGCAGGGAAAGAGCTAGATTTTTTTTCAGACTATTGAATGCTCTTTGAAGCATTCCCAAATGGTTGATCCTATTCAGAAAAGGTTTCCTATTTCTCTGATGCTCTTCAATAATTCATTGTCCTTTTATGGTTAGGTCTGTGCATTGGAAGGATTACCTAAACCTGGCTGCATATGAATATGATTGTGATATTCTCTATCTAAAGCTCTGCATCCAAAGTACAGTTGATACAGGAGATGGATTAAAACACTAATTTTAGGCATCAAGCCTATAACAAAAAAGGGTCAGGCATCCTCCCTGTTGCATAAATGAAAGAGAGTTATAGAACAAAAATATGTCAGCCTGAGATGCTAAAGAAAACAAGTATGGTAGTTCAAGTAATCTTAATCCATATTCTCTGTTGTTTTAAAGTCAGTTTTATGCAAGAACTTAAATTAAAAGAGGAATAAATATGACACACCTTTTAAATATATATATATATATATATATATACACCAGATCTCAATGGGAGAAAGCCCCCATGTGCATGTATGCATGCCTGACAATGTTGGAGCATGCTCCTAATGAGATGACGGATGGCGTCCTGGGGTACCTCCTCCCAGATCTGGACCAAGGCATCACTGAGCTCTGAGTCTGAGGTGCAACCTGGCGGTGTCGGATGTATCAAATCATAATTTCCCAGAGGTTTTCTATTGGATTTAGGTCGGGCGAGCGTGGGGGCCACTTAATGGTAACAATTCCTTCATCCTCCATAAACTGCCTGCATAATCTCGCTATATGAGGCCAGGCATTGTCGTGCACCAGGAGGATCCCAGGACCCACTGCACCAGCATAAGGTCTGACAATGGGTGCAAGGATTTCATCCTGATACCTAATGGCAGTCAGGGTGCCGTTGTCTCGCCTGTATAGGTGTGTGTGTCTCTCCATGGATATGCCTCCCCAGACCATCACTGACCCAACAACAAACCGGTCATGCTTAACGATGTTACAGGCAGCATAACGTTCTCCATGGCCTCTCCAGACCCTTTCAGATCTGTCACATGTGCTCAGGGTGAACCTGCTCTCATCTGTGAAAAGCACAGGGCACCAGTGGCAGACTTGCCAATACCAGTGTTCTGTGGCAAATGCCAATCGAGCTCCACGCTGCCAGGCAGTGAGCACAGAGCCCACTAGAGGACATCTGGTCCTCAGACCACCCTCGTGAAATCTGTTTCTGATTGCTTGGTCAGAGACATTCAGACCAGTGGCCTGCTGGTGGTCATTTTGTAGAGCTCTGGCAGTGCTCTTCCTGCTTCTCCTTGCACAAAGGAGCAGATACCGATCCTGCTGATGGGTTGTAGACCTTCTACGGCCCTGTCCAGCTCTCCTGGAGTAACTGCCTGTTTCCTGGAATCTCCTCCACACTCTTGAGATGGTGCTGGGAGACACAGCAAACCTTCTGGCAATTGAACGTATTGATGTGCCATCCTGGAGGAGTTGGACTGCGTGTGCAACCTCTGTAGGGTCCAGGTAGCGCCTCATGCTAACAGTAGTGACAGTGACCCTAGCCAAATGCAAAACTGGTGAAAAAGAATCAGAAAAGATGTTGAGAGAAAAAAAAATGTAAGTGACCTACACCTGTAAAACCATTTCTGTTTTGATGGTCATCTTATTGCCCCTCTAAGGCACCTGTTTTTAATTTCATTAACACCAAAGCAGCTGAAACTGATTAACAACCCCCTCTGCTACTTACCTGACCAAAGCAATATCCCAGAAGTTTAACTAACTTGATGCTATACTCTGATTGCCAAGTGTTCCTTTAATTTTGTTTGAGTAGTGTAAGTATATATATAGGGGTGGAACGGTTCACAAAATCAACGGTTCGGTTCGGTTCACGGTATCGTGGTCGGTTCGGTATATGTTGATTGTTACCCCGAAATCTCATAAAAATTAATGAAATTATTGAAAAAATCCAAAAAAATTAATGAATTGTAATTATTTTTAATTATCCGCGGAAACCCTGGATCATTTCCGCATGTTTTGCTGCTTTGAATTTAAACATCTCGCGTATGCCCTCTACGATCTCTAAGGAACACAGAGTGGAGCGGACGGGAGCCACAGCGGAGGCTGTAGGTTTAGCTTTGTCCAGGCGGTCTGGGGCGCAGCGGAGCGGGATTTTGGGGTTAGCCTGACATGTTGGTCATGTTGATGTTAGCATAAACAAAACGTGTTGCACAATGCTTGCACACTCTAAATGCAAAGTGGTCCCATACAGCAGACCTATAAAGTCCTGCTGGCGTGTCTTCCAACTCCTGTTCTTTCCCACTCGCCATACCGACAAAATTCTCCACAACTGATTTTTTTTTGCTACACCCGGGCAAGCTGCTTCGCTTCTTCTTCTTCTTGTTTACTACTGGTGGTTGGCTTTGGTCGCAGTACCGCCACCTTTAACCGGACGCAAAACACGCGAACCGAACCGAGACAGTCGAACCGAACGGTTCGGACGGTTTTCATAAACCGTTCCATCTCCTATGGGACTTCAAGATCCAGACTGACAAACAGGTGATGGCTTACCAACCAGACATCGTGTTGATCGACAAACAGCAGAAGAAGGCATTAGTGATAGATGTGGCAATCCCAAGCGACAGCAACATCAAGAAGAAAAAACACGAGAAGCTTGAGAAATACCAAGGGCTGAAAGAGGAGCTAAAGAAGATGTGGAAAGTAAGAGCAGTGGTGCCAGTGGTAATTGGAGCACTGGGGGCTGTGACCCCCAAACTGGGAGAGTGGTTGGCAGATTCCAGGTAAAACATCATAGGTCTCTGTCCAGAACAGTGCAGAGTCCGAGGAAGAGCTAAAATACCGCACAGAACCCTCAAACTCTCAGGCCTCTGGTAGAAGACCCAAGCTTGAGGATGACACATACCACCCCACGAGGGGTGAGAAAACAGTTTTTTGTATATATATCCTCCTGAGACCCGGCCCATTCATTCATGTCCATTATAATGGACATTTTGTCCACCCTTATCTCCCTTAAGTATCTGGAGTTACCCTATCAAGCCCTACAGTGTTTTGTAGAGGACATCCTGGGCTTTCTAGTGATGTGTCATGTGATAGGTTGGCATGCTGGGAACTTTACTTTTTTCCTCTCACAAGATGGCAGCCATACCAACAACAACATTTTATGGAAAGAGGAGAGGTAAGTCAAATATTCTTTATCTATTGCTGTTTTTACCATGATAATTATATATATTCTTGTTTATTAATGTGTCATCAACAATATTATTACATCTGAAAACACTTTAATTATTTATGTTTTGAAATAACAGTCATTTAATGAATGTCAACTGTAGTGGACACTGGGACCATTTTAATGTATTTAATGACTGCACATTGTTGTAGGAGAGAGAAGCAGAGCAGAGAGAATTCTGTACCAGATGATAGAGGGAGATTCAGATTTGGAGCTGTCAGATGAGGAAAAGGATGAGAATGAGTATCAGTCTGTAATAGGGGAAGATAGTGATGAAGAAGGAGAGGAAGAAAATACAGGAGAATCTGATGAGACAGAGTCAGAGACAGAAAGGGAGCCAGAAAGTCGTCATCCTCTGTGGGCCAGGAAAAACTTGTATGTTTTATTTAGTTTCAGGTTAATGTAATCAATTTTATTATCATGTTACTGTAGATTATTGTAGAATTTGTTGTCTGTATAACAGATGTTAAATATATGCAAGTTGCCTAAAAAAAATGCTTGTGAGAATGGTCAATATTACATACATGACACTGAAATTATGGTGTAAAACAAATGTAGTGTTTTTATTAACTTTATTTTTTCCCATCCCATTATAATAGATTCACACTTGTGCTACCTGGGCTCTCTGCCGATCACAATGACCCTAAAATCCGTGAATACTGGAGTCTAATACAGTACTTTTCACAGTACATTGATGACAAAATATTTGAAGATCTGGCAGTCTTTACAAATCAGAGACAACTGCAAACTACAGGAGTGTCGCTGAATACTACTGCCCAAGAAATAAAAATTTTCTTTGGCATATCAGTTCACATGGCCTGCCTTGGCTATCACAGAGTGAAATTTTTTTAGGCTAGAAAAACCAAAGTACCAGTCATTAGGAAGAAGATGACAAGGGACAGGTTCTACAAGCTATGAAGTTCACTTAAGATTGTCAATGACCTGGATGTGAGTGAAGAGACAAAGAAGTCAGACATTCATTGGAGAGTCAGACCATTGCTTGACCGTGTGAGGCAAGTTTGTTTCAGCCTTCCAAGGTGTGATAAAGTGTGCATTGATGAGCAAATCATCCCATTCACAGGCCATTGCCCAGTCAGGCAGTATCTGCCAGGAAAGCCAAACCCTACTGGCCAGAAGGTCTTTGTGCTTGCCTCTCCAAATGGTCTCATCCTTGATTTTGAGGTTTATCAGGGCAAGAACACATTCAGGGGGCAAAGACTGGGAGTTGGAGCTGCAGCAGTCTTGCGAATGGTCGTGTCTGTTCCTCCAGGAACTTGTGTTCTTAGACCTTTGTGACAGAATGCTGAGCTTCTATCGCATGTCTACCAGGACGAAGAGGTGGACATCCCATGTGATGACACATTTCTTTGTTGTTGCCATCACAAATGCTTGGATTCAGTACAAGTCTGACAGTATAGCGCTGAATCGACCAGCTAAAAACACAGAGCACTACCTGGACTTCAAACTGCCTCTGGCTGAAGAGCTGATGGATAGTCCAGCATTTCATGACAGCAGTGAAGACAGTGAGGAGGAGTATCAGCCACCAACCAAAACAAGGATTCCACAACCAGAGCCATCTGTACGCAGACTAGGAGCTAGACACATGCCAGAGATGATGGACATAAAGCATGCGGAAAGATGCAGGACCATGGGCTGCTATGGCAAGACATACATGAGGTGCACCAAATGCAAGATGTTCCTCTGCATAACAAAAACGAAAAGATGCTTCCAGGAACTGCTTAGTTCTATGTCTTATAGTTTATTGTTGAACTAAATACATGTATTTTTGCTGTTGCAAGCAACAAACAAAATAAGAATTTTACAGAATTGTATCTGTTTTTATCAAATGTCAAAGGTTCTTAGGTAAATATCACTTTCAAGACATAATCTTTTTTTATTTCTTTATTTCTTAAGCTTGTTCTATTTTCCCATGAAAATCGTCCTGTTGTCCTCCACAGTGGACATGCAATAAAATTAAAATTAAAAATATATTTAAAAAAATTAAAATTGTAATGTGTTTTTTTAGGTCCAAATACATGGGAAATCACACAAAAAAAGAAATTGTAAAACATTTTTTTTCTTCGGTTCTCAGGAGGATATATATATATTTTTTGTACCTCCTGCGGCAGATGAGGAGAGCCCACCATGCCTCACCCATCCTCACAACCTTCTACAGAAGCACCATAAAGAGCATTCTGACCAGCTGTCTCAGTGTGTGGTGTGGAGGCTGTAGCGCCGCAGACTACAGTAGAAGAAGGTTAGAACAGCAGAGAAGATCATAGGGGCACCTATCTCCTCCATGAAAGATATTTCATCCCAGCACTGCTTGTCCCGAGCCTGTAACATCATCAGTGACCCCTTGTCTCTGGGAAGAACCTTTGCAGCATCCGATGCAGGCCCAGCAGATTCCGAAACAGCTTCTTCCCCACTACCAACAGACAGCTGAACTGTTGAAAAAGCTCCAAATCATGTCAAAGACTCTGCATCACACTGGCAACACCCCACCAAAACACTGCAAAATTGCCCTATATATATTTAATGCTCTGAACTTCCATATCACTGGGTTTACCATGTTTTTTTTCTCACACACATTTTACATTTGATTACTGCTGCACTCTGAGAAATGGAAATGTCATGAAAGCTGTGCCAAAAAAAAGTTGTGTAAGTCTAAGTGATGCTTTGGCTGGTGACTGATTTAAAAGAGAGATAACCAGGTATCACATAAGTAAACTTTATAACTGGCTTTGGTTTTCTCAGGGAATTTCAGACTGCAGAAGGCCTCTCAGTTTCTCCATTTTTTGAAGCTTCATCAAATTAGGCTCTGTTCACTGTAGATGACCTAGCTTCCTCTTCTGGATCTTGAAACCCTTCTTCCATAGATACAGCATTTGTTTCTTGAACATCATAGTCTGACAGAGGAGATGAGAGGTTTTCAGGCATTTCCTAAAACTCTGCTTGAGTAAGGTGTTGATTTTCTTCTTGAAAAATGTCATCCCTTTCAGAGCCTTAACTCTCTTCAGAGCTCTGACTCTTCCCGTTCTCCATGGGGGGATTATTCATGTCTATTTGTCTCCTGACAAAATTTGTATCAAAATGTGAATAATTGCTCACCGCTTCAAAATGTGAGTCACATGACTCCATGTCACTTTCTCCTAAGGGGTCAACACTTCGTAGGTTGACATTTCTAGGCATGTTGATATATGGTCACAGGCAGTGTTGGGAAAGTTCTCTTTCTATGTGAACTAGTTCAAAGTTCAGTTCACACATTTTAAAATGAACTAGTTCAGTTCATAGTTCATAATTCAAAACCAAAAAATGAACTAGTTCATAGTTCTTTTTTTTTTCATATATTGCTCAATTACACCATAGCCTACTGTAGAACCACAGACAGCAATTATTTTATCAGTTGTAACTCTGAAACTGTGCGTCAGATTTCATCTTCATATCCAGTTTTGAATCCTTATCCAACCAGGGTTTACATTAGCGTTGAGGGGACAGCATTTCCCCATTGTTGCTTTAACGCTTTGTTGCTGTCCATTCACTTCACACTAGTAGCAGCTGCAGCTTTCACCCCTACAGTATATTCTCAAAAACATCAGGAAAAATGTGCTGCTTGAATGGTCTTTTTTATGAGGAATTATTAAAAGAAAAACAGGAAAGTAGTCTTTAAGGTGCAAATGTTTTTTTTTTTATTTTAATAATTTTTCCATTTGAAATTCCATTTCAATACATATTAAAAAGGAATACTGGAATCCTGGAAAATTATACCAGGCAGGTTTAACAAACAAGTTACATGGATAGTAAAACCCTCAAGAACAGGGGTCTTCTATGTTTTCCAGACCAAGGACCCCCAAACTGATGGCGAGATGGAGCGGGGACCCCCTAACTATATATATTGTATGAAATTGTGTCCTATAGTCACTCTATTACAGATGGAGTAATGTAAAGAAATTAATTTCTCCCTGGGATTATTAAAGTTTTTCTGATTCTGATTCTGGGTTGTTGTGAAGGAAACGGTGCCCAGCTTGAAAGAGCTCCTGTGTGTCGCTGAATGTGTGCATTGATGACTGAAAGACATCTTTTGTCTCCATTTATCTGTTTACTACAGTGTGTTGATTTCATGTTAATGAGTATTTAAAGACATTTCAATTAGTGGGGGGAAAAATTGCAGGGGGGGAATATAAAAATATCAACTAACCATGCAGACCCTCATGCAGTACCTCCGTAGACCCTCTAGGGGTCGCGGATCCCCTGTTGAAGACCTCCGCTCAAGAAGATTTTACTAACACAAACTGAGGGACCAGGCTGAGGTAGGAATTTAAGGTTACTGAAGTGCGGATTTTTTTACTGAAAGCCGGCGGGCAAACTTGTTTCCATCATCCTCACCGACCACCTGGTCATAAACCTGTTTTAAGTGATCATACTGCTGCTTTGTCGCCTCCACGGTCGCCTCCATGCTGCTGTGGCTTCCACGCAGCATTTTGTTTAGATGACGCACGCGGCTGTAGGCTACAACACTGGTAGCTGGTGTTGCCAGATTGGGTGTTTTTCCCGCTACATATTAAGGCCTGTTTACGGTTTTATTTAGCCGGGGTTTCGCCTGGAGGGCTCTATAGAAATCTGGCAACCTATTGAACGGAGCTGAACTGAGAGAGCGTGCCGTTCACAGACACCAGAATGAACGAGTTCACAATAACGTTCACCAGGCAGTAATGCAGTACGTTCAGTTCACGTTCGCCCAAAATATGAACGAGTTCATGAACTTTCGTTTCGTTCGTAACACTGGTCACAGGTCTCCGATCTGTTTTCTTCATTTTTGAGGATAAGCATCCTGGCCAAGTACACAATAGGAAACAGATGATCTCGATGAAGAATTTTGATCACACCTGCACCATACTCTGGTTTGACTTTGTAAAAAGGCAGGTTAGGCAGCTTCTCCACCACAACATGCGGCATTGGTTTCCAACAATCTTGGAATTTATGTTTGCATTTGAAACCCACAGTTTAAGGTTGAATTCACATGGTGGTCATAGAATGTAGGGCTGGGCGATAATTCAATAACGATATATATCGATCGATAGACGTGTGGCGCAATAGAAAAAAAGAGGGTCGATAAAAGTTCGATAAAAAAGAAACGCAGTTTTCCTTCCTTCTCATTGTAGCCTAGCATGTAGGTTTATGCTAGTCACTGCTTCCTCCCAACCAATCACAATCGCGGACCCAGGCACGCCGTCACCAAGCGTCGCCCTCTCAAACCACAACACAGAGCACATGAAGATGTCGCAGCAAGGAGAGGCGGAGGAAATTGTTTCAAAGAAGGGTTTTTGTAGTTCGGCAGTCTGGCAGTATTTTGGTCATGGCAAGTCGGACAAAAAACAAACCACAGTCATCTGGAAAATGTGTCGGGAACCAGTGAAAACGGTTGAACCTTTCTGATTCTGCCTCCTCCCTGTGGGTGGTAAAGAGATGTTCTTGACTTTAGGACTCCTAGCACGGATAAGAGCTGTTTGATCAAACTGCTTTCAAAAGGTACACTTTTTAAGAACAGTATTTGTGATTCTGGGCTTGTAAATGCCTTAATGTGCAGTTCCACAAAATGTATTCTCAAAAAAATGCAGGTGAATTTCAAATAATTTTTAAAATCACTTTTATATTTACCCCAAATAAAAACCACAAGATATGAAGAAAAACCTCTTGGTCCATATCACCAATGACGAAGTGAAGGTGTATCTTGGTAAGATGCACCTTTCATTTCAAGACCGTCTTGATTCATATTGTAAAAATAAATACAAATATGTGAAATAATTAAGGGAACAGATATATAAGCAAAACAATTCTCCATTTTGATTTGATTGTGATGCTGTCAGGGTCCTGGTCTGATTGTTCCTGTTTTCCTTAGTTATCCATTTGTTGTCCTCTGCTGCCCTCTTGTGTCCTCCCTTGCTCTGTTTCTCTGTCCTGCCAAGCACCTGTTGCCAATTTCCTCGTCAGCTCTTTCTCTGTCTCTGTCCCCTTTAAAAGCCCTCCCTGTTCAGTTCCTGTTTGCTGGATCCTCGTCAAACATCCCGTCTTGCTTCCTGTCTGTTACCTGCCTGCCCTGTCTCTTCTCTCCCTGGCTTCTAGTTTTGATTTACACCTGATGTCTCCTTGGTTCCGGTTCATTTGCTGTTTTTCTGTTGGACTCTGTGAACCAGAATAAACAGACTCTAATCACCTCTGCCTACTGGTCTCTGCGTTTGGGTCCTCCATACAAACACCGATTCATGACAGAAGGATCCAGCCACAACATGGACCCAGCAGAGAACCAGGCATGTGAACTCCTCAGCCCTCCCCATATACAGGAGTCTGACCTTTGGAGCTTTTTTAATGGGGAGAGAGAAGATTTTTTTTTGTTCCTGCCACCGCCATCAGCTCCAAGAACCCCTCGGCGGGGGCTCCAAGCCTCCAAGGCCCCTAAGCGGGCGCTCCATGCCTCCAAGGCACCTCAGCAGGCGCCCCCAAGCCTTCAAGGCCCCCTCTATGGTGGTTCCTGTGCCGCAGTGGGCGGCCCCGTCCAAGCCTGATCCTGTTCCTGAGCCACAGTGGGCGGCCCCGGCCTCGTCTGAACCTGTTCCTGAGCCGCAGTGGGCGGCCTCGTCTGAACCTGTTCCTGAGCCGCAGTGGGCGGCCTCGGCCTCGTCTGAATCTGTTCCTGAGCCGCAGTGGGCGGCCTCGCCTGAACCTGTTCCTGAGCCGCAGTGGGCGGCCCCGGCCTCGTCTGAACCTGTTCCTGAGCCGCAGTGGGCGGCCCCGGCCTCGTCTGATCCTGTTCCCGAGCCGCAGTGGGCGGCCCCGTCTGATCCTGTTCCTGAGCCGCAGTCGACGGCTCCCTCTGAGCCTGTTCCAGAGCCGCAGTCGATGGCTCCCTCGGAGCCTGTTCCAGAGCCGCGGTGGGCAGCTCCCTCTGAGCCTGGTCCAGAGCCGCAGTGGGCGGCTCTCTCTGAGCCTGTTCCTGAGCCGCAGTCGACGGCTCCCTCTGAGCCTGTTTCTGAGCCGCAGTCGACGGCTCCCTCTGAGCCTGTTGCAGAGCAACTGAAGCGGAGGCGGCGTCCTCCTCGGTGCTTCCTGCTGAAGCGGAGGCGGCGTCCTCCTCGGTGCTTCCCGCTGAAGCGGAGTCGGCGTCCTCCTCGGTGCTTTCTGCTGAAGCGGAGGCGGCGTCCTCCTTGGTGCTTTCTGCTGAAGCGGAGGCGGCGTCCTCCTCGGTGCATCCTGCTGAAGCGGAGGCGGCGTCCTCCTCGGTGCATCCTGCTGAAGCGGTGGCGGCGTCCTCCTTGGTGCATCCTGCTGAGGCGGAGGCGGCGTCCTCCTCCTAGGTTCCTGCAGCATTGGAGACGCCGGCCTCCAGAGCGTCTCTCTCAGCTCCGGCCCCACCGCCGGGCTCCAGAGCGTCTCTCTCAGCTCCGGCCCCACCACCGGCCTCCAGAGACTTTTTGTTGCCCTCGCCCACCCTGGGTGGGTTGTTTTGATTTTTGGACTCTGTTCTGTTTTTGTGCCTGGTTTCCCCTCCGCCCACCCTGGGTGGGTTGTTTTCAGTTTCTGGACATTTTAGGGCGTCTGGGATCCGCCCTTAAGTGTGGGGTACTGTCAGGGTCCTGGTATGATTGTTCCTGTTTCCCTTAGTTATCCATTTGTTGTCCTCTGCTGCCCTCTTGTGTCCCCCCTTGCTCTGTTTCTCTGTCCAAGCACCTGTTGCCAATTTCCTCGTCAGCTCTCTCTCTGTCTCTGCCCCCTTTAAAAGCCCTTACTGTTCAGTTCCTGTTTGCTGGATCCTCGACAAACATCCCGTCTTGCTTCCTGTCTGTTACCTGCCTGCCCTGTCTCTTCTCTCCCTGGCTTCTAGTTTTGATTTACCCCTGATGTCTACTTGGTTCAGGTTCGTTTGCTGTTTTTCTGTTGGACTCTGATTCCTGCCCCTGGTTCTGTGAACCAGAATAAACAGGCTTTATTCACCTCTGCCTACTGGTCTCTGCGTTTGGTCCTCCATACAAACACCGATTCATGACAGATGCAAAATAATGCTGCACAACCCATATCAAGACAATAAAAAGTACTAGGGTAAACCATCTCAAAAAGGTAAAGAGACCTGGAGAAGGACACAAATGGAAATCATTTGTAAGTAAAAGAAAAATGGAGCCCATACACTTTAAAAATCAATGTGACCCTGACCAGAAAGTGGCACTATGATAATGTCTAAAGCTCTCTGATACTCAATCGTGGCAGTTACTGAATCTCTAAAATAATAAACTGCCAGTATAGTAGGAGAAATGCCAGAAGCAGAATTGTTAGTGAGTAATGTTGGACAACAAACACCTGCCTCACAAACTTTATAGAATAAAGCGTGGGGTAGTAAATACAGCTTAAATAAATGTGCAATATTATTGTAAAATTTTAAGTTTGCAGCATTTATTGGTTAAACTAAGTAACCAGCTTGTTTAATGTAACTAAACCAACTTAAGAAAATGAAAAAAGTATCCAGACTCATTTTACTGACAAATGAGTGCATCGGCTCAATTTGTCTCAAAATTTTAATTTTTTTCAGCTCAAATAAACTTGTAACCTGGGTGAGGTTACTCAGGCAGCAGACGAGATTTAACGTGCAGCCTGTTTGGAAAGTCATCGCACTTGTTTTTTCTTCTTTGCACAGAGCAACTATTTGCTTTAGAATGGCATCTTTTGTGCTTTCGAAGATCTGCAAAGTTCTCTGACGGGATCAGAGAACTTTTTTACTTTCTCTGCAGGAGGACCATTAACCTACATCATGGCCCATGCCTTCCTTTGGGCAAGTGGCTTTCACATTTCATTTGCCCAGAAACAATCTTTACTTGCCCAGTATAATGTTTGATAAATATAGTTCTTAATTTTCATTTTTGTATATATATCTATGAAACATGTTTGTTTTTTAAATGTTTTTTTTTTTTTTGTCATTCAGTAAGTTTACAGGTTCCTGGTGTATATATGCATGCATCAGATAATGAACTCAAGCCTACATTACCATGTTAACATGCTTTTCAATCCTTCCTGCACATTCTTTTCAAACTAAACTTTGCTTTAAATTGTTGTGTGCTTGGAAAAATATAAATTGTAATGTTAAACATCTAAAAAAACTTGACAGGTTAAAAACTTACACTACTACTACTCACCAATTTAACATGTTTAGCTCTATAACATTTAAATGCACCACTCCAATGTCTAAGAGAAAAAAATGTAATGAACTTTTTTTAATGTATGATCACTGTACAGAAAACTGCCATATGATAGAAATATTTACACTGTGCGCATACAATTATTATTATTATTTTCCTACTCCCTGACTGATAATTTTTAATCTAGCGTGTATTATAGTATAGATTAATCCAGCTGCTGTTCTGCAGAATTCTCTCCCCAAGAGCTGAATCCCGCCATCTAGCGGAAAATCACGTGGCTTTTTTAAATCACGCAAGAATGTGTACAAAACAACAAAGATGGCGCCGGCAACGCTTGTGGGTTGTTTTCTATGGAAGCCCGTTTCCGCCACTCTGTAAAAAAAAAAAAAAACTATCTCAATATAATGAGATAGTAACTCAATATAATGAGATAGTATCTCATTATAATGAGATAGTAACTCAATATAATGAGATAGTATCTCATTATAATGAGATAGTATCTCATTATATTGAGATAGTTTTTTTTTTTTTTTTTTTTTAACCAATTTTTTAAGTTAAAATTGAGTATTTTTGGTCAATAGCTCCCAGGTCATGTGACCTATTGATGCAAAATCAGTGTGAAATTGTTCTACTAGTCTCTGTAGATGGGGCACACTCATTTGTTTTTCATTTTAACTCTTTTTTTATTTTTTAGCAATTTTTTAAGTTAAAATTGAGTATTTTTGGTCAATAGCTCCCAGATCATGTGACCTATTGACGCAAAATCACTTGGAAATTGTTCTACTAGTCTCTGTAGATGGGGCACACTCATTTGATTTTCATTTTAACTCTTTTTTTATTTTTTACCAATTTTTTTAGTTAAAATTTAGTATTTTTGGTCAATAGCTCCCAGGTCATGTGACCTATTGACCCAAAATCAGTGTGAAATTGATCTACTAGTCTCTGTAGATGGGGCACACTCATTTATTTTTCATTTTAACTCTTTTTTTATTTTTTAGCAATTTTTTAAGTTAAAATTGAGTATTTTTGGTCAATAGCTCCCAGGTCATGTGACCTATTGACGCAAAATCAGTTGGAAATTGTTCTTCTAGTCTCTGTAGATGGGGCACACTCATTTGTTTTGCATTTTAACTCTTTTTATTTTTTACCACATATGGACACCCTTATGCTTGAACATGGTGTTCGTTATGGACAATCCATGACGAGCACAGAAGTCCAACAACAGAACACCACTCGAGTTCAGATCGGGGCGACCATTCCTCCCAACCATGCCCCTCCAGGTCTCACTGTCATTGCCCACGTGAGCGTTGAAGTCTCCCAGCAGAACAAGGGAGTCCCCAGGAGGAGCACCCTCCAGTTCTCCCTCTAAGGACTCCAAGAAGGGTGGGTAATCTGAATTGTTGTTCGGCCCGTTAGCACAGACAACAGTCAGAACCCGTCTCCCCACCCTTAGGCGGAGCCCTCTCGTTCACCGGGATGAACCCCAACGTACAGGCGCCGAGATGGGGGGCAACAAGTATGCCCACTCCTGCCCAGCGCCTTTCACTGTGGGCAACTCCAGAGTGGAAGTATGTCCAGCCCCTCTATAGGAGACTGGTTCCAGAACCAGAACCATACGTCGAGGTGAGACAGACTATTTCTAGCCGGAACCTCTCAGCCTCACACACTAGCTCCGGTCCCTTCCCACCAGCGAGGTGACATTCCACGTCCCAAGAGCCAGCTTCTGCAGCCGAGGATCGGACCACCAGGGTCCCCTCCCCCGGCCAACACACATTGCATACCACCCTTATGGCCCCTCTCACGGGTGGTGGGCCCATGTAAGGGGGGACCCAACAATTCACACTGACTTTGGGTCAATAGGTCACATGACCTGGGAGCTATTGACCAAAAATACTCAATTTTAACTTAAAAAATTGGTAAAAAATAAAAAAGGAGTTAAAATGAAAGACAAATGAGTGTGCCCCATCTACAGAGACTAGTAGAACAATTTTACACTGATTTTGGTTCAATAGGTCACATGACCTGGGAGCTATTGACGAAAAATACTCAATTTTAACTAAAACAATTGGTAAAAAATAAAAAAAAAGAGTTAAAATGAAAAACAAATGAGTGTGCCCCATCTACAGAGACTAGTAGAAAAATTTTACACTGATTTTGGGTCAATAGGTCACATGACCTGGGAGCTATTGACGAAAAATACTCAATTTTAACTAACAAAATTGGTAAAAAATAAAAAAAGAGTTAAAATGAAAAACAAATAAGTGTGCCCCATCTACAGAGACTAGTAGAACCATTTCACACTGATTTTGGGTCAATAGGTCACATGACCTGGGAGCTATTGAAGAAAAATACTCAATTTTAACTTAAAAAATTGCTAAAAAATAAAAAAAGAGTTAAAATGAAAAACAAATAAGTGTGCCCCATCTACAGAGACTAGTAGAACCATTTCACACTGATTTTGGGTCAATAGGTCACATGACCTGGGAGCTATTGACGGAAAAATACTCAATTTTAACTAAAAGAATTGGTAAAAAAATAAAAAAGAGTTAAAATGCAAAACAAATGAGTGTGCCCCATCTACAGAGACTAGTAGAACAATTTCACACTGATTTTGGGTCAATAGGTCACATGACCTGGGAGCTATTGAAGAAAAATACTCAATTTTAACTTAAAAAATTGCTAAAAAATAAAAAAAGAGTTAAAATGAAAAACAAATAAGTGTGCCCCATCTACAGAGACTAGTAGAACAATTTCACACTGATTTTGGGTCAATAGGTCACATGACCTGGGAGCTATTGAAGAAAAATACTCAATTTTAACTTAAAAAATTGCTAAAAAATAAAAAAAGAGTTAAAATGCAAAACAAATAAGTGTGCCCCATCTACAGAGACTAGTAGAACAATTTCACACTGATTTTGGGTCAATAGGTCACATGACCTGGGAGCTATTGAAGAAAAATACTCAATTTTAACTTAAAAAATTGCTAAAAAATAAAAAAAGAGTTAAAATGAAAAACAAATAAGTGTGCCCCATCTACAGAGACTAGTAGAACCATTTCACACTGATTTTGGGTCAATAGGTCACATGACCTGGGAGCTATTGACGGAAAAATACTAAATTTTAACTAAAAGAATTGGTAAAAAAATAAAAAAGAGTTAAAATGCAAAACGAATGAGTGTGCCCCATCTACAGAGACTAGTAGAACAATTTCACACTGATTTTGCATCAATAGGTCACATGACCTGGGAGCTATTGACCAAAAATAATCAATTTTGACTTAAAAATTGGTAAAAAATAAAAAAAAACTATCTCAATAGAATGAGATAGTAACTCAATATAATGAGATAGTATCTCATTATAATGAGATAGTAACTCAATATAATGAGATAGCATCTCATTATAATGAGATAGTAACTCAATATAATGAGATAGTAACTCAATATAATGAGATACTATTTCATTATATTGAGTTACTATCTCATTATAATGAGATACTATCTCATTATATTGAGTTACTATCTCATTATAATGAGATACTATCTCATTATAATGAGATACTATCTCATTATATTGAGTTACTATCTCATTATAATGAGATACTATCTCATTATAATGAGATACTATCTCATTATATTGAGTTACTATCTCAATATAATGAGATACTATCTCATTATATTGAGATAGTTTTTTTTTTTTTTTTACAAAGTGGCGGAAACGGGCTTCCATAGTTTTCAGCGTGTGTCTGTGATTTTAAAGTAATTGTGAGTGATAATTTTTTTTTTTTTTTTTTTTTTTGCGATCATTGCACTTGCCCGGCGGGCAAATGCAATGAAATTTGTGCTCTCCCGGCATAAAAACTACTTGCTCCGGGCGATCAGGCAATGGTTAACATTGAGCCCTGTAGATTGATTAATTTTCACTTGTTTATTGTTATGCAGTGTTTAGAAACTTTTCATTGAATCCTGTTCACAATGAAATGGTGCTGTAAAATGTGTTAATATGGAACTCTCAGAAAGACGGAACATTTAAAACACTACGGTCTACAACATGTGCATTGTAGGCAATTTCTGCTTTGTCTCTATTGGGAATGCTATTGCTCTTTCAATACATGGGCTAGCCTTAATTCACACATGAAAAGAAGTCATTCATCTTTTCAACCAGCAAATATGAACTAGACAAAGTTGTTTTTCCTGCGAAAATGCAGTGTGAATGCTGTGTGCTAAATTGTAAGATGTAAGCTAAAAAATTTCTGAAACAAGGCAAAATTTAAAGCAAAACCTGCTAAATGGTATGAAATCACAGAAAGCAAAAATGCAAGATTACTTTCCTAAAAATAGCTGTAGCAAGCTGAAGGAAAAACAGCCGAAACATGGAAGACATGTTATGAATTGGCGGCAAACAGGAAAGCTTAAAGCCTGTCCAGAAAGAGAGCAGAATCAAGCCAAAGTTCAAAACATAGGCTAAAATCAAAAGCTAGCCTGAAAAACTTTAATCGTATTTTGCATAAAAAGGGAGTAGTTTAAGAAAAAGGATTAAAATGTTGAAGAATGTGGTACTGAATGAGCAGCTTAGTGCTACATAAGAAGCTTGATTAAAGTTTTTAAAATTTGAACTTATATGGACAGAAAATTAGTACAGAAATAAGCTGAAGTTGGAAGCAAACACTTAAAGTGTTAGGAATGAGCAGAAAGAAATGCTTATTGGCCTTCCTGAAAATAGACAATGGCAGAAACATGGCTGAATATACATTAGAAAAAAAAAACTCCACAGAAATGGTTGCAGTGTTAAAGTAACACTTAAAGACTACATTCGGTCCCACACTAAATCAGAGTGGGACCAAGTATACAGTTAATGCCATAACACACTATGAGCTAATTAATGTGCATGTATAGTCTGAGAGGATAGGACAGAAAAATTATAAGAATAGTATATAGTATGATAGATACAACCCAGCTGCATGGCCAAACCATAAATTATATTGAAAAAATTCCTTCCATGCGAACACTATAAAGGTCTAAAGATGGTCTGTACAACGTCTCATGTTTGTACATCAAAATGTTTGAGGGAGGCATTGATTTACAAAAAAAGTGTCATTTAGGATTGCCTGCAAGACAGATAAGGGAAAGATGTTTTAGTGGTGTTTTTGTTGAAAATGTTTTTTGAAAAGACAACACTGTGGAAAAAAAAAGATAAATTTCAGAAATTAGCAAAAATTAGCAAACGTTTGTGTTGAACTACGTTTAGTAAATCAAAAAGAGTAATAGATACATAAATAGAAATCAGAAAGCACGATGAACAAATATGCCAAATTTCATGTTTCTACAAAAACTTATTTGGCCGTGGTGACTATGTATAAAAGGTGTTTGTATTGAAAGATATATATGTCTGAGGCTTTTTCAAAGAATGACTGAGAATTTTCATATCCCCAAACAACCCCGCTAAATAGCTAAACCATGAGTGGTATTGAAAAAATGCCTTCACTATTCCTTCCTTTTGTTTTACAAAATATAGCTAAAATCTTATTTTATATCCATATCCCAAGTATTTGGTATCAGCACATCCTTGAAGTGTGTGTGTTCTACTGTTGCCCTTGTGCATTTGTTTTATACTTAAATATGCCACAAAACGTTGTCTGTGAGGTCATTTGGCAATAAATTTGAACTCTGCCATACCTTCTGATTGAGCATGTCACTTATTTAATTAAATATGCTTGATTGCTCTTACAATGGAATTTTGGTTTTGACCGAAACAAATCCAAACATTGTATTGAACAAATCCATTGAATGAGGTAATGAGTTCTTTTTTATTTGACAACCCCTTGGGTCACTAGGAATAAAGAAAAAAGATTTGTTTACTACTTTATTTCAAGAATATAACGATAAGAAAGACAGCATCCTTCCGCCAGATTCATTTAGGTCACTAAGGTCACTTCCTCTACAAAAAATTATTTAGAAAAGGTCATACAGTCAAATACTAATACCTTTATTTGGGTCTCTGAGGAACCCTTACTGTGCTTGAAATGGCTAAGTCAGATTGTCGAAAGGTCAACAATTTTAGATGGAAAAACACAGCATGAGGTCAGAACAGCAAATATGCCAACTAGATGCTCCCTCAAGGTTGAGCATTTCCTATCTATGAAAGGAATGTCTGGCTTTCAACAAGAAGTAAACATTACTCTTTTTATTGTTTGTTTTTGTTTTAACAAAGGCAAAAAATGTATTCAGTTTTTTTCTAACTCCTCAAATTCCTGGCTTCCTTCACCCTCTTTCCCTTCAGCTTATGCTATGGCATACTGCAGAAAATGAGAAGAATTAGAGATCTTAACCACAGCTTGTGATATATGCATAGGATATAAAGACAGCATAAAAACAGATCAGAAAGGCACTTTGGAGATTCAGTTGAAGTCTATTTTCTACTTCTTGTTTATCATTCTTTAACTGAACCAGCACAGAGGTTGATTTGTTTGGATTTAGCATGAATTACCATGGCTTAGATCCTGTTAGTGCCGATAAAGCCCCAAAGTGTCCCACTTGTATCCTCATCCTCCCTATGAATATTCAACATCTGACTCTCATCTCCCCATTGTGTTCCCATTTGTACTGGTATCTGACAGCTCTAGTGATAATTTGTTGAGAGAAGATGTGGAAGAAGGAAGTGGCATTGATATATGATCCGATACGGCCCTCAGCGACATGCTTCAATTGACAAAAAGGAGCTTCATCTCTGAACTCAATCAGAATGTGGTAGAAATTCATTACAGTTAAAACAACTTTGATTTATTATCTTGGAGAAGATTAGAACAGAGAGTTTTGTTGTCTGAAGCAATATCCGCTTGGAAAAATTTACAGTGGCATTTTTTTCACTTAAATGGCATCTTTTATCTCAACTGTTTGTTTTTCAGTCAGGGCTTTTCAAAATTTCCCACAGTGGAATCTAGAAACTTTAGAACGGGCTATGTATCTATGTTTGTGATAAGAAACTGTAGCGACTGGAAAAACCAAAGCACCATTAGTGTGTGCACATGATGAAAAGCCAAATTTAAATGCATGTATGTGTGCTCTTGTTTTTAATAAATGACGGTGCCCATTTTCAGGGAAAATGGTACGTTGTGGGGACCACCTGCTCCTTGTGAGGCCCGATGCCTGGACCCCACTTGGAGAATTGGTGTTTTTAGGTCAAGGGTCATGTTTAGGACTAAGGTGTGAATTGAGTTTAGGTTGGGGTTAAGTATGAACCCATAATAGTTAGGGTAGTGGTAATGATTGGATGCATGGCTGTAGAAATTAATGGAAGTCAATGGAAAAGCCCCGCAACAATAGTGAGACAAGGGCATGTGTGGGTGCATGTGTGTGTTTGTCTGTGTGGAATCAGTGAAGCGTGGCAGCAGGAAAAAAAAAAACTATGTTAGTGTGCAAGAGCAGAAAGGCTACATCTGTCACTCTGCATTTTTTCACATGCATTTTGACGAGACCCAAGAGCCTTCCACAATAACCCAGCAAACTCTGCTGGCTGTCAAAAATGCATACACATCTCATGCCTCATGTAGCATGACAAAGCGAATGAGGATTATTCACTGTTCAAGGGTAAAAAGTGCAACTTTAGGTGTAGCTCATGAGGGAGAAGGTGTAAGTATACATATTGGAAAGTGTTACTGTGGCACTGCAGAATTTTTGCAACTGAGTGAGCCAGCTCATTTTGTCTGTGTGTATACAGCATCTGTGAGTATGTGGCTCCTCTGCTCCAGCTGGCATATAAAATGACAGTGAAGCATTTCCTCTGCCAGCTTTGGTGCTGTAGTTCTTTTTCTCAACCCTCATTTCTCCTCCTTTTTTTTTTCTTCCTTTCCGTCTTCTCACCCTCCCTGGCTCCATAGCCAGTGGCCATATGCTCAGCCCTAAATCCAGGCATAGTGCCAGACTGAGATAAAAGTCTGTAACTCTGTAATATACTTTAAGGCATCTCTAAGAAAGTATGTGCTGGGCCAAGCCAGAGACTGAATCAAAATCTTTTAGATTTGCACTCTAAATGCCAATGTTTTTTTTGTTGGTAATTCTCATACTGTCATTTATACTTTTCATGACTTGAAAAGCTTAAAAGAAATTATTTTATCCCTTTTCAACTTTTTCGTTTTTAGCCCTTGATTTTTTTTTTTTTTCGAGTGTGCTAGTCTCATTTGCAATCTTGATACAAGCACTTCCAGAACTCCTTTTCTGTCCTCTAAGTCCATTATATGGAGGTAACATGGTGAAGCAGGCATACACCTCCACCAAGATACCCTTAAATGTCAGTGTTTGTCTTTCTTGTGCCACTCTTTTTAGTCTGCTCCGCTGGAAAAAGGTTTTTCCACTTACTAAGATAACATTTTGAAAAGTAAGTGTGTATATATATATATATATATATATATATATATATATATATATATATATATATATATATATATATATATATATATATATATATATATATATGTGTGTGTGTGTGTGTGTGTTGGCTTATATAATCCCATCAGGCATGGTAAAGAGTCGAATGGCATGGAATAGGGGCCCCGAACGTGTTTAAGTCATATGAAAAGGGTTCTGGAGAGCCAGTAGTTGGTGAGAAATAAAGAAATTAATCAAAATGTACTGGACCCTTAGATCCTGTAAATTTCTTTTATTTGTTATTTACTGTAGTTCCTTTTCCAAACATTAGGAATTACCACTGAAATTTGTTTTTCTTTTTTTTTCCAAATTGTATTCAATCAGATCTAATTAACCAAGGTACAAGGCATTTTAAAGACTGATTAAGGCTTTTACCCAAATCATTTCTCAAAATACAGTATTGTTAACATGATTCACCAAATAACAGAGGTTGTAGAAAACAAAAGCATCCAAGCACATATGTAAGCTCATATGAGGAAATGCATGCCTTTGCTGCTGGACTCATAGTGTGCAAGGACGTAAATGAGTGCATGTGTGCCTGTTAAGTCTAGTGACTAATTATAAGCCTTCAGGTTTAAAGCAGAATGCAGAAGTCTGCTGCAGCAACCTTAATCACTGGCTTCTACAGAGTTAGATCCACAGATGTGATGTTAGTGAAGATCAAGAGCAATAAAAGCTTTTCAGCCAACTTGAATTAGTTGGTTAATTTGCAATTTCACGTTTTTTCTCAAACTCTTATTTAATATGCCAATAGATTTTTTTTTTCTTTTTGATTCCATTGCCTACATTTATTTACACTCAGTGCAAAACAAACAATTAGTTACATCTTTGAAATATGTGAAAAATACGTAAAGAAGCATTCAGCTGTTAAATTAAAACAAATGCTTATGGTTTATTTTTATATGGGTACAAATGACTGCATTGTACTGCAGCAATACATTTTATGAATATAAAACAAAGTATGGACAACAAAATTAACCCATTTACCTATGAAATTATTGATCACAGTGAGTTCATCTGAGTCCGAAGCCATAATTCTAAACCTGAAAAAGATTAACTGCTTTTTAAGTCAATCTCTGCTTCAGAGAAAAAAACAGATACCAGGCATCTTGGTGTCTTTTTCTTTGGTTATGATGAAATGTAGTGAAAAATAAATAGACATATTGTGCCTTCATCCACAATAAAAATGCATTACATCTAACAATCATTTTTTAATACAAAGAGGTCAGCAAAAAGTCAAAAATCTGCATTTATTAGTCCACCGACATGTAAGATCAAAGCATCACCTACGATTAATGACATGGATAATAGCGTCAAGAATTATATATACTTGGCTTATGTTATATCTCCAAGTAGGATGACTGGGCCAGCTTCATATTCTAAGCAGGTCTGTCATCCAGCAGAGTGTTGTAAAGTACTTCCGGCTTAATTATTCTTTCGTAAGCTAAAGGAGCCTGACACTGGTTCCGGACCTTGAAACAGGATGTAACATGGGTGCTTCCTTTTTATTTATTTATTTTTTTTTAAGACATATCGCGGGCTGAGTACATCAGATATAATTTCTTACATCTCTTTAAAACCCCACTGAGGTGGGCCCCTTTTTCCTCATTCATAGACAAGTGTGCAACTTTCATATTGAAGGTTGGCAGTAGGGCGGATTTTCAAAATCTGCGTCAGAAAAAAGTCAGATGAATAACAGTGTGCACTGACTTGTTACAGTGCACCTTCTCTTTAAACATCCAAATTTGCGGAAAATCAAATGTAGCTTGACAAACTGCTTGGACCTCCTGGTCGAATTGATATGTAACATTTTAAAAATAGTCAAAAGACACACACGGTGTGTCAGAACAACCATGGTGACAATGCTGTGCGGCTGTCACAGACAGAATTTGTCATCACACCTCAAGGAGATTTATTATGCTGTCACCACACAAACAAGTGAAGTAGGCTACATACACTTAAAGGGGTGACTGAATGCATATATAGAGTATTTGGTGCTGGTCCTTAAGGTCTCTAAATAGGGTAGGCTGAAAATGGCAAATTTGGTGGTACGCTCATGAATGTTTAGATGAGCTGTGCACTGATTGGTTGGTTTACAATGAGCAAAGCTGCTGAGCAAAGATGCATCATAGCAACAAGCACTCACTCACTGAAACATCAAATTGTTGATATGGTAGGGTGATGAGACGTCCTGTTTTTCCCGAAAATGTCCTTCTTTTCATACCTAAAAAATATATCTGAGGGGAATTTCAAAATCATCCGGGATTTTGGTCAACTACAGTGCAGCAGAACAGAGCTTTCAGCTCCGGGGCTGGTCAGAGATAGGGGGAGGGAGTCAGTGGGGGACAGAGCGACCGAACCCGACCCAGTGACAGTAGCTGCGGCGCCGTGCTTTCCCCCGTCTGCCTCACCGGGCAGGCAGGGGGAAGCACGGTAAGGCAGGCAGGGATAAGTCATCCCATATGGAGTAGTTTCTTGTGATTGGTGGCAAATCTTCCCCAGTTTAAAAAAATGCATTTGTGTATTGAGGCACGTCAAGGAAGTCTCAAAAATCCACACACCAATGCAGAGAAGTGTAAAGACCACTGGTACTTTGTAATTTAATTTATAATTGTTTATAGACCAAATATACTTTGGTGAATCTTGTTCTGTGCATGTGTAGATCTTGTGTGTTGGCGTCAATCGTTCTGTGTGTCTGTGAATCTTGTCCTTTGTGTGTGTGGATTTTTTTGTGCTTACGTAAATCATGCTGTGCGTGTATGGATCTCGTCCCGTGCATGTATGAATCATACATGTGTATTTGTGAAAATTGAGACCGATCTCCATAGATTGCTTCTCAAATAGATAGTAAGTATTCAATTCCCATGATTTTCTTTATCTCCTAATAATTTAAAAGCAAAAGATAAAGGAAATTATTGAACGGTGTATCTCTGCCCCATGCATTCTTAATGCATGCAATGAAGTGTGTGGTACAAGAAATGCTGCACTGGCAGTTTTCTACTTGATCAGCAAGACAGAGAGATAAAGGCCAATTGTGTATCCTCTTCTCCTTAGAGTTCCAAAACGAGGCCTCAAAACCAGAGTGGCAGCTTGTGACACATTTTCCCACCTTCCTCTGAAATGCTCTTGAGGAAGTGGCCAGCCTTGTTGGAAGAAACTCTTGTTCTCTGCTCTCATTTGTCGAAGAATCTTCAGAAGAAAATTGCTGACATCAAGCTGTGGTGACATGAGACGGAACATGGGGAAAAAGAGGAGTAGGTCGGCTCACTGGGGGAAAGGTAGGGAACTTCTGATTCTACTTCAGTTGCCAATTACAGTCAAAACTGCAGTGAATGTAGCCAAAAGGAGGATGACAATGAGGATAATGACTGAGGTGATGAAGAAGATGTTGGCATGGGTGAAACTGCGTGAGCACTTCTCACTTTCTAAGGAATATGAGTGGGAGGCGAGCTCAGCAGATAAGTGTAGGTGAGGAGAATGAGCATAGAAAAACAGAAGAAAGTGTTGTGACTTCAGAGAGTTACAGTTGGAAAAGAGGAGTGAAATGTGTTATATATCTTTTTTTGCTCACTGGCATTGGAATCAATATATTTTTGTTTTCCTTTGAAAAGGATTCCTATCTAAATCCCAAACCTGTCATTTATGATGATAATCAACTCCATTTACCATAGCTTGGAAAGTTAAAAATGACTGATGATACTGAGAACAGCAATAGTAATTTGACAGATGTGACTAACAGTATATGTGAACAAAATGGTTTATAACTGCAATGAACAATTATTATGTGAGCTACCAGTGCAATGTTTTCTGCATATATAAAGAGGGACATCCCTTCCAAGTTGCAGGAAATAATATTGGTCTATATGAAAAACAAGAAAGAAGGAAGATAGGGACACATTTTAAAAACCTTTCACTTAAGGTCAATGGTAATTGAATTTGTAGTTTTGAAAAATGGTGGAGTAAAAAGATGACATGCACAGTGGTAATAGCAAATAGAAACCATGAATAAAATCACTGAGTGGCTGTGCAGAGTCCAGGTTTTGATGATGTTGTTAGTCTCTTATTTTCCTCCGCACATCTGTGTTTGTAGGCAAACAGGAATGGCTCCAATACACACACAAGGTATTCTTTTTAACTGGTCACATCCAGATCTTTTTTGGGGTGGGGTTGATCATGGATTCCAGTTACTGGTTGGGAACTCATAAGAATGCGAGTATAGACTTGTGTTCTCGCCAAGTCCATTGCTGACAAGAATACAGTAAATAAGGGAGCAGGCAGAACAAATCTGTGTGAATTGGAACAGAAGCATACTTAAGTTCTTGTGACATCATATCTGGACTCATCTGGATCTGCATTTCACCTCCTACTATAATAGTCTAAAGATAATAAATTATTGATAAATTTTCATCTAGTAGGGGATTAAAAATACAACTAATCATGCCTGAGCTGAATAGGCTGTATACAATAGGTTATTAAAATGTTATAACTTATAATGCTGTAGTAAATAAAACAGCAAAAATATTGCCATCAGAGCCAGTGGTACTTCACGCACGACTAGGCTGAGAGAGGGCTACTGCAGACAAGCTGAACATCTATTTTCCGGGTTCCCAGTGAAGAACTAGTATCAGCTCACACAGTCTACTGGATCTCACCAATTCAGCTCAAGCAGATAATCTCGCCAAATAGCAGTCTGAACTGAACTAACTTCATCTATCTCCACTCCCCTACCAGTTTTAGGCCTAGTGGTATGGAGGACCAACTCTGAGCTCTAGTACTCTGAGCTCCGTGAGTTAAGAAGATGGACCGCCAAGCCAACCAATGAGCAGAAGTTGACTCTCTAGGACACACCCCCTCCTCATTTGCATAATGAGACAGAAATGCATAGAGAAATGTAAAAAGGGCAGACAGAAATGTAAAAAGGGCAAAGAGAAATAAACAGCGGTGAAGAAATAACTAAGGTAAAAAAAATACAAAGGAAGAATAAAACAGACAAAAATATTATAACATGCACATAAATAAATACTTAAAAACATAAGTAATTAAAAAATAAAGTTGAAGATTATAAAGGACAGAAAAATAAATAAGGTAAATATTACAAAGGCAAATAAATAAAGAAGCTAATTAAGAGTTATATACATTTATGTCTCACTTTATAATTTAATTTCTACTGACATTTATTTGTTTATTGTATTTATGTGGGCAATTAATTGTATGCTTATATATTTATTGAGCATTTATTTATTTATGTATTTATTTTTAAATATGCCAGAGTTGGTCCTCCATATAGTGGAAACATCACTGATCTCATACACCTGCTTATGCATAATAAAGTAAAATTCAGCACTAAAGTTTCCTGCTGAGGTCTGCCAAAGTCTTAAAATAATCGTATCAATAAAATTCTTCTAATTGTCTTTTTCTTCCCATGAGATTTTTTTTTTCACAAACAGGCCTATATGAAAAATGCTATGTGTGGTAAATAACTAATAGAGCAAATTACCCACGGCCCAGAACATTGTGGGGAAATGTGGACTATTCAGGAGCAGTGTTGTTTTTGACAGCCATCATAGATTTAGTTTTAGTTTTAGTCTTCAGGACAAAAACCATTATTAGTTTATTCACATTTTAGTCATTGGGATATGTGATAGTTTTAGTCAGTATTAGTCAACTAAAACTCAAAAAGGTTTTAGTCTAGTCTTAATTAGTTATATGTTGTACTTCATCAAACAGATAAACTTTACAATTTCTAACAAACAAGTTTTTTACCAGATTGACAGCTCTTGCCAAGATACTGCAATTGCTAGAGATACAATGCTGCCATAAAGTTCATCAATGCTGTTGGGCAGAAAACTTAAAGATGTATAGCATTAAAGAAAAAAAACACCTATACAAAGGTGTCTAAAAGAAGTCTTGAAAATTGCATATCTAGTTAAACACATCATATTGGTTAATATAGCAGACAGACAAGCTGACAAATCTTACAATAAAGGAATGGTTTTTGACACACAAAGTTTCCATTCAAAAGAAAATGTTTCCTGATCTACTATGAATTATGCATTACACATAGATCAACAAAAATCTTCATTGCTCCAAAAAAAGCAAAAGACCAAAAACATTCTCCTTTCTACTTTTGGCTTTATTTCTAAGAATTTACCCCTTGGTTGGTGCTGCTCAAGGGTCAAAGTACATTTAAATTCATAGGAGTCTTATACAAAACAAATAAGTAACTTAAACAGGGAACCTTCATAATTGCCTTGCAATTCCATGGCAATCCAGACCTAACTTTCAATATTTTATCTAAAATATTTAAATATTTAAATAGATAGAAACAAGTACTCTGAGAGAAAAATATTCAAATATCTATGTACCTTTTCACCTGGCTCTTAATATAAGTATATGCAATGAAATATTTTATTTGTATGTAATTTAGGGGTTCCTTTTGGTAGAAATTAAAGAAGGTTTTGCATCATTGCTTGTGAGCTGGAAGAAATAAAATGTTAATAGTTAGACAAAAGGATTTTTTATGCTTGGCAGAGGAGGATCAGCCACATATATTTTATAGAGTAGCAAGGACAGTGTTGTGAATAACCAGCATCCAACCAGCCAGGTTGGATGCCATATTCATGTTGTGAATAACTGTTATATTCAATTCCCAGTGAAGTGGGGAAAAAGTATTCAACTATTCACCCTAGTTAAATAAACGGATAATGATGGATTTTCACTCAGTCTGCACTTTATTTATCATATTTTTGCAAAGAGAGAACAGTTCATCATACAGCCCTTATGGCACAGTATTCAGCCCTGTTCTGACTAGACATGAGTTGTCTCCCTTACTTATGTTGAGGAAAAAAATGTAAAGGTTGAGTCAGAGTCAAAACAAAGTACACACGCTTTAACAAACCTTGAGAAGGAATTTGGCTTGTCGTGGGAATAAGTATGTTTTGTCTAAAACCACCCCTCACTCACACATTTTCTCAGCCTTGTAGGTAAAACAAACTGAAAAACATTTTTCACTGGATAAATAGCGTAACTAAATTTATGAGAAAAGAGAAATCTAAATATTCCGACAAAACCAGCACGCACCGGATTTATGGGAGAATTATTCTGCCATAATGCAAGAGCACATCATTTCAATTTGAGAAAAGAATTTAATCTTCTTGCACTCAAAACTTATAATGTTCACACTCAAAACATGCGCTCTCTCTCAAATATTTTCTCTTCTCTCTCAAATCTTTGTTTCTTCTCTCAGATTTAATGCTTCTTGCACAGATATTTTCTCCTCTCGCTTGCCTCCTTCTCTTCGCTCACAAACCGCGCTCTGCTCAAGTCTCAGATACACTCGCAAACCCGAAGGCTCTGCTTGCGGATTTTTTTTGCTCTCTCTCAGATTGGATCGGATCGTCGCCTAGCAACCTTTCCAGCCAATAGAACGACAGCCTCAGAAAGGGTGCGCTTGTCTAACTCTACTGAGTGTGCCTGTGATAAACCTTACCGACAATAAATTGTTTTTTTTTATTTAAAAGCTATTAAAATAAGAAGCTGAAAAACAACAACAATCAGGAAAATAAAAAAAGGAAATAATAAAGGGCAATTCAAGAATCACCAATGAAAAGTCACTTAATTTCTGCTGGAGGCAGAATTAGCATCTGCCCTGACTAGCAAACTTTTTTCTTTTTTTTTTGACGAGGAACTCTGAGGCGGGAGTTTTCTGTTCACATCACGTCACGTCTGAAAATGGATAGCAGCCGAGGTTCGACAATCACCCGGACTCTCCTCTCCAGCAACCTGGCATAGGCCTTTCCATGGAGACTGAGAAGTGTGATTCCCCGATAGTTGGAACACACCCTCTGGTCCCCCTTCTTGTGGAGGGAAACCACCACCCCAGTCTGCCAATCCAGGGGGACTGTCCCCGACCTCCACGCGATGTTGAAGAGACGTGTCAGCCATGACAGCCCGACAACATCCAGAGCTCTAAGATACTCAGGACGGATCTCGTCCACCCCCGAAGCCTTGCCACCGTGAAGTTTTTTGACCACCTCGGTGACTTCAGTCTGGGTGATGAATGAATCCAGCCCCAAGCACCCCGTCTCTTCTTCCCCCACGGAAGGCGTGTCTGTCGGGTTGAGGAGATGCTCAAAATATTCCTTCCACCGCCCGACAATATCCTCCTTCAAGGTCAGCAGCTCCCCACTCCCACTGAAAACAGTGTTAGTGAAGCACTGCTTTCCCCTCCGGAGGCGCCGGACGGTTTGCCAGGTTTGTTTGGGAACACATCCCTTTATTAACACTTTGAAAAACAACTACAGTGCCATATTTGCATAACTTTTTACATATATCTACAACTACCTGTAATACAAGTACGAAACATGTGGCTTCATCACCCACTTTCCACTTCTCTCCTTTGCAGTTGCTTTCAAAACCAAAGAACTCCTTGTTGTCGGTGTCAGAATCGAACATCCTCTGAAGGGGCGTGGTGGTGTCCTCCTATTCATTGCATGGCAGTTCAGCCTTTCCAAAGCTGTTGGTGATGGGGGATGTTTAAAAACTTCTCCACGCTGTCAGAATCCATTGGCAGACTTGAGCAAAATTTGTATGCGACCAGTTTCTGTGAATTATTTATTGCGACTCGTCATCTATGCCTCCCACTGAACGCGTAGTGCTACTTTGAACACACGATTCACACTGATGTTAAGTGGCTTCAGTTGATTCTTTTTGGTGCTAAATCATATGGCACTACTTTGTCTGGTGAACAGACATATGACCAACATACCACTCTTTTCCATGGATAGTGTGTGTCTGATCACAAGCCCTTCCACCATGCAAGGTAGTGCTAAACACAGCTGAACAAACCAAAACAGATATTCTTACGATATCATAAATGTCATACAAAAATCCATGGAAAAGAAGCATCGGATTAAAAGACGCAGGATTCAAATCTTGTGAAAAAAGTAGCAGCCTATCGTCTGAAGATTACGGTACATTGATGTAATTTTACTATTATTATTAAACAACCATAAATTAATATTACTGCTACATTGACATGGTCCTTGAATGACTTTTTTCAGTTCACAGTGAAATGATCTGCCAGAACAGAGAAGACTGACAAAGAAAACTGAAAGAGTGTGGGAATCAAAAGAGATTTACAAAAAAAAGAGAGAGAGAAAAATTGGACAGGAAGAAAGTGCCAGCCATTCTCACATCAAAATTGGTCCATTGTGCCAAGCATAATAGTTGTAAAATAAATGCTGTCAAATTGTAACACTATCTTACAGCAGTTTGCGAAACTACCACAGAGCATAATAGCATAGAGATTGTCTGCATTTTGGAAACCTTTCAAGGAAGGTGGAAAAATATATATGGAACATGTGAAAGGAATGCAATGACAAATGTAGCTCGTCCCGAAGATTAAAGCTTGCACCATATCCTAGAATATCTTTGCTCTAAAACCCTCATTTGCTTGGTGCTATTTGGTTTTGATTGGAGATGTGATATTCAGATGTTAAGAACATAGTTGGGTGTAAGCAAATGAAATAATGCCTTTTCACATTGTTTTGGGATGGAGACACTGTAGGGTTGGTTTAGTGTAAGTATCTGTCCTTCCTTCTATCTGTCTGTATAAATACAATAACAGCATTACTCTTTGCCAAAAACCATTGCCCTATTCAACTGATTTATAATTGGTTCTCTAGCATCTCTTTGTTTAGTTGCTTGTAATATGAAATAATGCCTAATTGGCTGTATTGACATATAGGATGAATACAAAACTTTAAACTGACAAACTACAGCAACAAGCCAAAGAAAAAGCTTTGAAAGAAAAATCCTTCTCCCCACTTTATAACAATGAAACCTTGACCAGTTGTGTTAACTTGCAACAGCAAATCATGTTCTAGTGTGTTGTCTTGTCATGCTCTATCTTTCTAATCTAATGCTTTAAATCAAAGTTAATAACTGATCATTTCAAGGATAGATGAAACGGTTTTTGCTACATGAGAGTTCTCTTTCTCTGTCATACATGCTCACCTTTTCATCCTTAAGGCAATTGTTTTGCTATAAATAAAGTGACTAAGAAGAGTACATTTTAATAGGAGTGGAAAAAGGGACAAATTGAAACAATGTAAAGTCAGTCAGTGGAAGTTATTTCACACTTACAGATTTTCGAAGCTTATGACTAAGAAGGAAGGTGCAAAAATCACATACCCATGAGTGTGTATTTCTTACATTGTGGACCATTTTCCATTAATCATAGTATATTGTGGGGACTTAGAAATAAATAGAAGTCAATAGAAGTCCCCACAAGAAAAGAGAAACATGATTATGTCACTGTGGGCGTGGAGTGGGAAGGGGTATATCTAATTTATTGCATAAAAGAGTAAAAGCTAAATCAGCCTTACCACCAAAAGTGGGATCCAAAGTTACTTCATTTCTAGCATCTCTACCCACACCAACTTGTCTAATTCCACATGTTGATGAAGTTTCGCTAAAGGTGTTTTTAGTTCCAAGCCACCTCTGAAAATAAAATGGTTTTAGAATCTGCACTAAATCCTTCTTTGTGATGCCACATTATTAACATTAAAGAAGGACAAACATAGTATTAGATCTATTTGTTTTATTTTTCATTATAACCTCCTGTCTACTTTGCGGCTGTTTTAACCAACATGCGCTATTTCGAGCTCTTTTATATATTTATATACATTGATCTACCTTCTACACACCATCTATTTTATACTTTTCCTTCCACTTCTGCAAGTATTTTAAATTACTTGGCTCAATCTGATACATAAACTTTTCATCCCCTTTAGGATTTCCCCTAGTTACGTTCCTGAACCCATCCTATATAAATTTATAATTTTTTTTCTTTGTCTTTTTTTTGTTGTTGTTGTTGCGTTTATCTACCTCACAGGACTTTAACCTGTTTCTTTATCTTTTTCACCGGCGAACTTTAATTTGTAAGGGACTTTTGTAAGGGACTTCAACCACTTGTCTACCTTTTAGGGAAACTTTAATCAACCATCTACCTTAGCAGGGGACTTTTAACCGCCCAGCTACCTTTGTGGGGAACTTTAATTACCCGTCTACCTTTGCAGGCAACTCTAACCACCCGTCTTAACACCTACTTGGTTTGTTTGTTTTACTCCCGGTCTGATCCCTTCAATCCCTCGTTGGCGAAAGGAGGTAACCTATGACGCTGGCCCAGTAAGGAAATTACCTCCTGGGACTCTCCCATCAGATCCTTGACTCTGACCACTGGCCATTTTCAGGGCATTGCTCCTCTCGTCAGCAAGTGGAAATGTTGGGATCTGGGTCATTGGCACCAGGCTTATAGGGTTAATAATAATAACAACCTCGTCATAACCCCGAGAAGTCTGTGGTCAACTCTGCTGAGACTTCTCTTTCTGCTGCTTTTATCATAAAACTTCAAAGGAGTAACAGAAGGGGTTAGAAGTTATGAGGAGGGGTCAGAAGTCATCAATCGCCTACGGCAGCATAGCTGGATAAGAACAGGCCCTGAGAGAAATATTTCCTCTCCCAGTTTAAAGTTAAAACAACACTTAACTTTCCCATCGGGCCAGACGCCTGTAACTTAGTAATAATAAAATAATGACATTTACATTTTTCCAACACCAGGTTACATGTGAGCATGTTTAGCTCTTCAAAATTGGACGAGATGGACCAGCCCAACCATGATCCTGACGCATTAAGCGGAAGAAGATGGATGGATAGATGAATGGACGGATGGGTGCATGTCTTATTCCTGTCCTAAGTGGTTGAATGGTGGGAAATGGCGGTGGAAGGTATTAGTGGTGGGCATAGATTATTATTTTTGTTTTTTGTCTTGGAACTTATCTAGATTAAAACTGCTCAGTTCAAGATATGTGTGCTACTTCCAGAATAAAAAATTTTTTTTTACTTTTTTATGTTTGCAAAATCACATGTAATTTCTTCTTCTTACTTAAGATTTTGACAAAGTTAAAAAAAACTTTTTTGCTCATTTGTTAATGTGTTTTTGCTGCAAAAAATTGTGTCTCACTTCCAATAATAGATGTCCCTCTTTAACAATATAGTGTCTCCAAAACTCTGACACACACTTCACCTCAAATAACTTCTCATCTTTCGTGGCTTTGTCCGCAGCATGCTGGTCATGCATTCTCCTCGTGATAGTTCGCCTCGCAGGTAGTTTGTAAGATGGGTCATCTGTGGCTGCCCAGAGAACAAGCTTGAGCCTTTCAGCCATCCTGATAGGCTGGAAGCTTGTGGCTATCCACTGAGCAAGGAGATTGGTTAGCTTGGCTGATAGAGCTGTGTGGATGAGCTGCATTCATGTCAGCACGTCACATTCAATGTGGTAATTTCACAGTATGTCTACACATGTTATAAGACTCATTCGTTCTCCCCCAGATCCGTGCTAAAATATCAGGGTGAAAGTCATCATTAGTATAGACCCAGCTCCCAACCCAACTGTGGAATAGATTAACGGCAATATTTGTTTTATCGCCCGATAACAGTGGGGAAACCATGCGTTGCATTAACTAATTGTAAGAGTTCATCAGTTTTTGTCCTTTTGGACAAACAGAAATTAAACATCCAAACACCACAATGTATGGCATTTTGACATGTGTTGACAATATGATAAATGTCAACCATGAACTGGCTCTGTTCAGTGGTGTGTTGTGCTGTCACCCTGTGTACAGTGTATAGTCAGGTGATATAAGGGCTGACCTGGAGGCCTAAGGGGGATGCAGGTGGCACCCTCTCCCATTTGCCCCATTGCCATATTAGGGATATACTTCAACACCTGTTCACTCAAGTTACAAAACACACACATACACATGTATCTATCCTTGTGGGGACTTTCCATTCACTTCCATTTACTTATAATCAATTTCCATAGCCTAACCATGACCCTTGCCATAAGCCTGACCATTATGGCTCATATGTAACTCACACCTTAGTCCTACATCTAACCCTAAAAGGGCATTTGTAACCATGGGTAGCAGACATTGGTCCCCACAAGATCAGGCTGTCCCCACGATGTGGCATGATTTATGAAAAATGGTCCCCACAATGTGAGAAATACACTCCCACACACACACACATACCCATTTTAACACATGGATTTACACAGGTGCACAGAAGCTTGAAGGGCAAAAATGAAATATCCTTCTCATCAGCCCTCCACTAAAACCTGGAGGGCCAAGTCCAGGAACCGTAACCTCACATCGAATAAGGACCCTCAAATACACAAGCATTCCAACCAATTCACACGAAATGAATGCACATATGCTCACATCCACACAGCTTTTTTCCTTTCCACGTTTTTTGTTACTTTTACCTTCTATATACAAGCCTGGCTGTGGCTCATGCATTTAAATATGCATATCTAAGTGTTGTAGCTCTAAAAAAATAAAGCAATTTTCCTTTCTATTTCTTGCCACCTTAGTCTTGGCTTCCATACCACAGTGGTAATAAAAAAAAAAAAACTAAAAAAACAAAGACATTAAATCTTTACATGTGGGTGCATAGTTGTGGGTGTATGGTTGTGTGCCACCACAATGTCACTATATTAACCAGATCAAAAGAACAATGAGTAAATAGGTCAACTAGAAGCCCCTTGGTGCCAATTAAGAGACTGATGAAAGGATGTAGGAAGGCGTATATCATTATAAACCTTATTAAATGGGCCAATATCTGTCCCAGAGGCTGTAGCAACAAAGCTGTAAAAATATTATAGATAGAGTCTTAATATGTGCTATGGTACCTATTATGTGCTCGATGATAAGTAGCCAGGACCCTGACACATTTAGGTGTGTTTGATGCTTCTATTATCATATAGTGTTCTTTCTACTTAATGGTCTGCCTTGTGCATTTAAACTATTATTGTTAGACTTTGGGTAAACATGCTTATTATGAAGCAAAACAAGGCTTTTTTTTGTTCATTCACTCATCAGTAGTTTAAAGGGCTAAAAACTGGAAAATTAAAAAAAATACTTGCCTAGTTACAGCTGCAAAATTTTAGCTCCACACGTTTGGTAACAAACCTAATAGCTTTATTAGTTTCAGTACGATGTGCTACACAGACATAAAATATCAATGGTATGAAATCTAGTGTTATTCTGTGAATGTTCATTAAAATTCATCTGCAGAATATTGCAAAAATTAAAAATATCCTGTCCAGGGTTGAGGCTGAGAAACTAGTCCATGCATTTGTTACTTCAAGGCTGGACTATTCTAATTCTGTACTATCAGGAAGTCCACAAACTGTAGTTAAAAGCCTTCAGCTGATCCAAAATGCAGCAGCCAGAGTTCTGATGAAAATTAAAAAGAGAGATCATATCTCTTCTATCCTAGCTTCTCTTCATTGGCATCCTGTTAAATCCAGAATAGAATTTAAAATCCTCCTTCTCACATATAAAGCCTTAAATGGCCAAGCCCCATCTTATATCAGAGATCTGATTGTTCGTTATGTTCCTAACAGAGCACTTCGCTCTCAATCTGCAGGTTTACTAGTGGTTCCCAGAATTAAAAATAGAATGGGAGGCAGATCTTTTAGTTATCAGTCTCCTCTCCAGTGGAACCAACTACCAGTTTTAATCCCTGAGGCAGACACCCTGTCTACTTTTAAGGCTAGACTTAAAACTTTCCTTTTAGATAAAGCTGATAGTTAGAGTGGCTCGGGTTATCCTGAGCTATCTCTATAGTTATGCTGCTATAGGCTTAGACTTCTGGAGGACATAGGGACCCCCATTTCATCATTCTGGTTCATTCCATCTCTATTCTCCCACTCTGCAGAATCTGTTAGTTCAATCTCTAAAGGTATTCTCTCTCTGCTTTTTCCATAGTAGCTTCATCTGGTCTGTTCCTGTTTGGCTGTGACACCATCCTGGAGAGAAATATCAGCTGTGCTGCTGCCATCAACACCTTTGTTTATAGATGTTGGAGATCGGCCTGTTTTCCAGTGTAGTCCTGTTTCCCTGACTGTGACTGGCTGGATGTGCTCTCTTCATCCTCTGACATGGGAGCTTGCTCGGAGTTCGTCTGCCTGTCTGTGTGTTTCCTGGACGGGGCTGCCTTTTACAGTTGTTTTTTTTTTTTTTATCTCTGTTTCTGTTTCCTTGAACCCCAGTTCACGCTGAGCCTGGTTCTGCTTGAGGTTCCTTCCTGTTAAAAGGGAGTTTTTCCTCTCCAGTGTCGCTACAAGCATGCTTAGTGTGAGGGATTGCATTTAGGTCAATGAGTCGATGCAATCAACTGGTTGTCCCTAGATAGAAAACTTTGAATCAATTGACTGTATGATCTGGTGAACTGTAAAGTGCCTTGAGATGACATATGTTTTGAATTGGCACTATATAAATAAACTGAATTGAATTGAAAATATATATAAATGATAAATTGAAATGAAACTCAACAAGGTTCTAAATCCCAACGTTCAGCCTAGCATATATTTACAGATCCCATTTTAATTCTGCATTGGGCGCTCACCCACCTCATACCACCTGGAGCTTAGTGAGAGTCATGTTCTTGACTTTTCTAGCGCTTTCAACACCAATCAGGCCAGCGGGGAAGCTGGAGGATGCTTTAGTGGACAAACATCTTTCTGCCTGGGTGTGCAGCTGGAGCAGTGGTTAGAGCACACAACCCATGTACAGAGGCTTTAGTCCTTGATGCAGCCGACCCGGGTTCAACTCTAAACTTCTCTCATACCCCCTTTCCTGTTAGCCTATTGTCAGACAAATGAGCCACTAGTGCCGTAAAAACAAAAACAATAAAAACACACAGACCATGGACCATCAACTACCTTACCGAATGCCCTCAGTACGTGTGGCTCCACAGCTATCAGCCAGAGGTGGCAGTCTGCAGTACTGGGTTACTCTTGGTTTCGGTTTTATGTTTATAAATATTTATTATTATAAATATTTTACATCATGTGCGCTATCCAATGCAGATCATTGGCGCCATTCACATGTAGTGAAAACTAGTGTAATTGGATGAGTCATATAACGCAAACACTCATTGGTTAGCTATTCGTCAAATTTGACGCCAAAGTAAATCTTCAGAAGCAAGCAGGTGTTGTTAAAACTGCAAGCGCAAATTGTAAATGCCCTGCTACAACATTGGATTCAGAAAAAAGATGTCGAAATGTCTGAAAGGTCGGACACAGGCGAGAGCGTATCGTGAGACGGAGACCAACAAGACCTCCCTCATCCTTGGCCCTATCTCAAAGAATTTTTCTAAATAGTCGAACAATTGTGCTTTCAATTCGTACAGTGTCATCTGGCTCTTTTTTTTTAAAGGTTACTTTATATTTTATTACTTTAAGTAGTTATTGGAGCACATACTTTTTTACTTTTACTTAAATAAAGAGGTCAAGTTGATACTTCAACGTTTACCAGAGTGTTTATAAACTGCAGTATCTATACTTCTACTTAAGTAAAAAATGTCTGTACTTTTGACATCAGATAATAATCCACCACTGATAATAAAAAAGAGACTTCAGTTGTCATATATACATGTATGTGGATGCACTGTATATACTGTATATACCCCATGCACCTTTGACACCTTCTTCTTCTCTTTTGACTATTTGACCTGATGTTCCGAGTAAATTTCTCCACTGTGAGATCAATCAATCAATCAATCAATCAATCAATCAATCAATCAATCAATCAATCAATCAATCAATCAATCAAGGTCTGTATCTCGATTTGTCTGTGTGCATAGATTTAAAAATGTGTAAGGAGATTTGTGTGCATGTACAAGAATCTGCAATAGTGTAAAAAATGGTTGTGTAATTTGATTGCTAATGCGTAAGAAATCCACAAATCTGTTTTCAGATCTATTTGTGCTAAGAATTACAAATTGTACTAAGGTTTACAAATGCGTACTAAGATCTACAGCATACTCCTTGAAGAGAAATAAACATCCTTGTTTTTAAATTTTGTCCGCTTATTCTCATATCTTCAGCTACTTCTAACTGGTCTGTTAGCATATATTAATCATTCTCCTCCCTGCTGCTTATCACCTGGCTGCATGCTCTCCTTCTGCTCTGATGCTTCAGATCCTGCTCGGACTGTCGCACTTGTTGCCCAAAATATATTTGCTTAGAGATACTCAGCTTCTCTCCCCCCGTAATGATTTTTTTAGTGGATATGATGTGACTCGGAATCCAGCTAGAGAGTTTGCTAACTTTGCTAAACAGTAAGGGGAGCAGTGGATTCAGCAGACTAAGGGCTGATCTGAGGATGGCAGAGAGAGATTTTAGAAAAAATGAACCAATGGATTTTGTATAAGATCCCAAACACTACTGTTAAGGTTAATGAATTCATTTTTACATTCATTTTATGGCCTATATATATATATATATATATATATATATATATATATATATATATATATATATATATATATATATATATATATATATATATATATATATATATTTTTTTTTTTTTTTTTTTTTTTTTTTTTTTTTCTTGCATTGAATATATTTTTTTCTTTTATTGGAAATGTTTTTCTTTTGTTGAATTGATTTATTTGATTTTTTGTGTTGTTTTTTAGAAGGAACTTCTTTTTTGATTATATATACACAAAACTACCTTCATGTTGCCTTGTACCAAGCAAGCTTTTAATGATATTGGTTTGTAGCCCAGGGGATGTAGACCTCTGGCAAACAGCAAAGTAGTCAAAGCTGTTTCAGAAATAATTCAACCACCCTGTCTGACACCAATGATTATGTCACATTCGATGTCAAATAAATCTTTATCTTCCCCAGTCATAGTCCAAATTTCAGCTTGTTATCTAGTCCACACATTGAGGTATAAGTGCACTGAAATTCTGTGTAATTATTGTCTGACAAGAAATTAAATTGGTCTATCTAATAAAGTCACAAACGTATACATCTTATTGCGCAAGTCGTGTAAAACATTTTAATTGTGTCTGCGTAAAACATGCATCTACAGTACAACATTTTTTTTCAAGCCTAGGTCAAGGCAACAGCTTAAATGTGTTTAGCAGTTTAAACTTGTTCCCTCTTAAACAGAGCTAAGAACCGCCCCTCCGCCCCCACCTCCCATACAAACACATTCTTGCACACGCATCAACAAGATGAGTCACCTTCTGCCAGAACACTGACCTTCCACCCGCTTGTTCAGAATTGATGTCAGAGTGGAACTCCCTCAACGTCCTCTGGCTTAATTGAAGAAAGCCAGTGAACGGGTGGACCGGAAAATTAGTCTTTCTAACCACCCAGGCAAAGAATCCCCCACAGTACAGTGGTGAACCCCTACAACAACGTCGGTAAAATGCAGTTCACATACACTCATACACAGTTAAAGATTTCCCTTATGTTGATAAAATGGCTGCTCTCTGAACTTTCCTTTGTAGAATAGAGTAATTTCTCATCTTTGTTGTCTGGTTACGGTTAATACCAGACTTATTTTTTTAATTAGGCAGCAGCCTGTTAAGATATACAGCATACAAGTCTATGTCCTTTAAAAATGTGAGTTGGTCCCATAGTGAATAATGTAATTTTCCTACAGCAGTCTTGGTTTCCTTGAAGGCTGTACTGTCCGAGTTTTTGCCCTTTTCGAGACAATTATCCAGTATTTTTTTTTATTCTACCAAGTTTCAAGTTTATTGTGTTTCCTGTGTCATGTAGGATACAGGCGGCAATTAGGGGCTTTTGGCCTATCACGACTACCTCCTGAGCAGGAATTGTAAGGTTTGGAGAAAATCAAACATGTTTGAATTGAAAGCATTTAATGTGGGTTTACAGTTCCTAAGTTATTTGCTTTTCCATTTGGGTATGCAAAATAGGGGAGGATTACTTCAAATTGGGTGGGCACTTTAAGCTTCTAATATCTTTAATCCCCCAAAATTTATATTTTTTAGTTGTCACAACTTTTTAAAAAATTCAATCAATTTGAGGAAACTGTTAAACCGTTCAAGGTTCTAGAACATAATAAAAAACAGAACCCCTATACAAGTTTCAAATGTTTATTTAACACTGTTATAAACAAACCATGTTTAAACATTTAAAGTTCTTTTTAGTTATTAAACAGGCCTTGGCAGAACCACAGTATCCTCGGCAGGAAACATACAACCACCTGAAAATAGGAACAGCATTGACTTCAAATAAAAACTGTCAGGCATGTATCCCTTTCCACTGCTCCCTCTGCAGAGGCTAAGGTAAGTCTGGGCAACTTAATACTGTTTTTTGCAAGATGTAATGACAATAAAATGGTCATCATTAAAATTTAAATTATGGCGGAAACCATAAAAACATAAAACATAAAAAAAATTCCCAACGTTACTAATTTTAGTAAATTAGCAGGACTGCTCTGGCTGCCATACAAATTCTTAGCCAATGAAAGAGAGGAGAGTGGCAGAACATTTGAATTTGGTAACAGCTAAGGCTACTTCAAATTGAACTGTCCATTATAGACAAATGGTGGCTAAATACTAGCCAGGATGAACAAATTTAGTCTACAGCACAGTTCCCTTCCTCTGCTTTTGCTTATTCTACTGTCTAAACTTAGACTTAAACAAATTATATGTTGTCATTTTGTATATCCAAGTGTAAACAAAAAGAAATGTCATTAAGTACAGCTCTCTAGACTATTTAATTTTTAATGTGCAGCCTTGATAAGTTAAACAGCAGTAATAGTCTGCACACTTCAGCATGTGATTGGTGGTGAACCTGTTGACATGTCTCCCCAGGGTGAACAGCATGGGGCTCAGGACGCAGCCCAGAGGAGAGCCTGTGCTTAGGGTGATGATATCAGAGGTGTTCTGTCTGACCCGGTCTGACTGAGGTCTGTCTGTGAGCAAGTCTAGCAGCCAATTGCAGAGGGGTGTATTGAAGCCCAGCTGTTTCAGTTTTTCTATAAGATACTGTGGGATGATGGTGTTGAAAGCTGGAACTGAAGTCCAGGAACAGCATCCGCACGTGGGTGTTCTTCTCCTCCAGGTGTGCCAGGTTCGTTGTAGAGCAGCAGAGATGGCTTCCTCAGTGGAGCGGTTCCGTCGGTAGGCGAACTGGAATGGGTCAAATGTTGGCAGCAGACTGGAGACAATGTGTTCTTTAACAAGCCTTTCGAAGCACTTCATCATGATTGGTGTTACAGGCATCAATCATTTAGTGAGGTGACGTGAGGCTTCTTTGGAACCGGAATGATGGCACTACAGGTCAGTCCAACAGGGTGTTAAAAATGCCTGTGAGGACCAGCCAGCTGATCTGCACCCGCCCAGGTATGTTATCAGACCCTAGGGTCTTCCTTTGGGTGACTCTCCTCAGAGTTTTTGTCACTTCAGCTACGTCCAGATTTAGTGTCTCCTCTCCCTGGTGTGGAACGGCTTTCACTGCTGGAGTACTGTTTAGTGCCTCAAACCATCCAAAGATGTTGTTCGGTTTATTTAGGAATATTTCTGAATGCCTTTCCACATCCTCCTGGTGTTGCTGTCATCGTGGAAAACATCCTGGATCTTCTGGCTGTGGTTCTGCTTCGCTGATCTGATGGAACGGTTTAAGTTGGCACGAGCTTTTCTCAGTGTCTCTTTATCACCAGGCTTGAAAGCTGAGTTCCATGCTTTAAGCGATTTCTGAACCTCTCCACTCATCCAGGGTCGTTTGATGCTGATGTCCTCAATGCATTTGTTAATGTAGGTTGACACAGTCATGGCATACTCATCAATTTTTAAGAAGTTGTCATATGTTCCTGCAGCCTTGAAGATGTTCCAGTCAGAGCATTCAAAACAGTCTTGTAGTTTCTCCATGGCACCCTTAGATCACACTCTGACCTCTTTAACTGTCAGTTTAGCCCTAATCAGCTGGGGCTTATATGCAGGGATAAACATGACTAAGAGATGATCTGATGACCCGAGGTGGAGGCAGAGGGGTGCTCTGAATCCTTTTTTTATGTTTGCGTAAACCAGGTCTAAAATGTTTTCACCCTGAGTTGCACATGTCCACATGTTGGTAGAAATGGGGGAGAACAGTCTTTATGTTAGCCTGGTCAAAATCCCCGGCAATGATAAAAACACCCTCTGTCTGTGCATATTGGAGCTCAGAGATATAGTCTGATATAGAGTTTTCATGGCCTCTTTAGTATTAGCGCTGGGAGGCACACAAACAGCAGTAATGCTAACAACACTGAACTCTCTGGGCAGATGGAATGGTCTGCAGTTAACAGTCAGTAACGCAATGTCTGGAGACCGATCTAGCGTTCTGGCACCAGCTGTTGTTGATGTAAACACAGAGCCCACCACCTTGAGTCTCACTGCAGAGCCCTTTGTTTCTATCGCTGGGTATAACTTTAATCCCTCCAGGCTAATAGCATTGTATGGTATTGCTGGTTGCAGCCAGGACTCTGTCAGAATGATGGTACAGCGGCTATGTATCTCCTTTTTTGAAGAGAGATTTTTATTCAGAGATTATCCATTTTGTTATCCAACGAGCGGACGTTGGAGAGAAGGATTGGTGGAAGCAGAGGTCTGTGGCGGATTTCTCTTTAGCTTCGCAGTTAGACCGCTATACAAAATGGGCAAATGTCTCCATAATCACTGTCACCACTGGTGGTGAGTAACAGATTTTTGATCTAAAAACCAGCTCTCCAAAAATACTGACATTTTTCGAGTAAGTTTTAAAAAAAAGCTTAGCTTCAGTGAATTCGCCCTAACAGCTCGATGAAACAAAGTGGCATGCATTCAACTAAACACTGTATGAATATTTATAGAACACTAATGACTGAATAGAATTAGAAATTTAATGGTTTTAACTTCAGAACATGAGTTAGTGTACGATGCTATTAATCTTGAATCTTAAAATGCCACATAGCAAGCTGAGCTACAATATTGTACATGCTTGTAAGCTTGTCGGCCTGCTTTCGCAGTTCTTGCTGATGTATCTCCACCAAATTTGCTGTTTCCTTGTCCTTTTTTGGCCAATTCATCCTACAGCATGAGGATTTCTTCACTTTGGTGATTTGCACACTCCATATCACATTTGTCGTGCTCTTTTAGGGTTCTGAGGTGTTCAGTGAGCTCCCCTTCCCTGTGAGAAGCTTCTTCAAGTTTGACAACACATTGTGCCAAGGCCTTCTCCTTATTTTGTACTGCCTGTAGGAGGATATCTGAAGACCAGCCACTTGAAATGTCATCAAAATCTGTCTCCTCATCTTTTGTGTCTAATAGCCTTTCCTGGCGTGTCTCAATCACTGGAGACATACCTGGTTCTTTACACTCTATAGAGGTCTGAGGTTCAAAATCCTTAATCTTTTGTAGTAAACCTTTTTTTAATATTCTCCAACTCTGTGATAGACTCTTCAGCTTCTTTGTAACTATTAGCCACTTTAGTTTGATATCAAAGATGTTTGTATGCTTTTTAGTTGACAAAAAGTTATTTTTCCTTAACGTTTTCTTTCTCTCTGCAGACAGTCTGCCCTGCATTAGTCATCAAATCAGACTAGAAAGAGGAAAGCAGAGGTGGAGTTAAGAATATACTTGCTTTGGAGAGCAGAGTTTGACGGTTTTATATGTTGTCACCAAAGTATCCGGTTACAGAAAAAAGCTTTGGCGCTAGGCACTTTTTTAAAAAATAAAAGCGCTATAGGGATCTGAAAAGTCACCAAATATAGACAAAAAAGTGTTAAATTAAGTATTTAGATAGCTTTTTTACAAAAGGATTTTCATCAAAAACATAATTAATATGCACAAATAAGTAAAAGCTTTATTAACCACACATGCAAAGTTCATATACATGAGTATACATGAATTTTATGGGGGCCCCTGGAAACTTGGGGCCCTAGGAAACTGCCTAGTTCTGCCTAATGGTACATCCACCCCTGAGTTTCGGCTGTGTTTTAGTCACGTTTTTCAGAAACCAGAAGGTGTTAGCTTGCAAACTATTTATCCCACATCATTTAGGCTTACAGTTCCTTAGTTATTTGCTTTTCTATTTGAGTATACAAAAAAGCGAGGATTACTTAAATTAGGTGAGTGTTATTATATAAGAAACAAGTGAATGTGATTGGTTTATAACGAATAGGTTCACAAATTAATTTATAAAGAACATACTTTGGTTTAACGGCTTTTTTGTTTTTCAAGTACTCTTATAATAAAGTTGTGTTGTTTCATTTGTGTTTGCGCTCTGAATTAAATCCAGTCTTCTATGAAAAGGCACATCATTTTTTCCAAGCAGCTTATTGGCTTATGGTTGGGGTGTTTTCTAGAATTTAGATTAATCCTGACCCAGACAGAGTAGGTTTACCTTTCAGAATAAGTTACCATGGTAACTTGTCTCGTTAAGAATTAATCCAGTTTCATGGTACCAGCAAGCCAGGGTTGAACCTGAAGTTCTCTCTAAGCTGGTAATCCTGCTTCATGGCACAGGCCTCTGGTGTCCTCTCTCTCTGTTTCAATATGAGCTCATTAAGGGACACCCTCTAGTACAGGGGTAGGCAACGCCCGACCTCGAATCCCACTGCTCTGCAGGTTTTACATGCATCCCTGCTCCAACACACTTGAAAGAAAGGGCAAAATTACCTTCTTGAAATGTCGGTAAGCTCATTGAATGTGATGGCAACATTCAAGGAACAATGGCATACAAGATTTTGCAAACAGAGATATCTTGTTTCATATCTATGTTAGGTGAACATCTGCAGGCAATGTTTAGCAGATATCTGAAAATTAAATGTTTCCTCAGGCTCAGCCCCATAAAAACAATCTGTAAGGAGGGATGGTTTATACATTGTAGTTGTTTAGCAAATAAAAAAAAAAAGAAAAAGGATTAAAATCTTTTTATTAAATGTTCATCCAAAGTTTTCTCTGCATGGTTGGGTGCTCAGTACAATGTTCAACACCTATAATGGACCCTGTATTTTCTCTGACAATGGCATCTCTGCTTCTGGAAGTCGTAACAAGCATTGCAATAGTGTTGAACTGACTGAAGGCATGATGTGGAGACACACTCGCACATGTACCTCATACACACTTTTACACACATTTTCCTCATCAAACTATTTCACCTCCACATTGCTGACTGGCTCCCTGCTGAGCTGCCTTCTGCTCTGCAGACAGATTTTACATGTTTACCAGTAATGGATCTCGACTGCCATTCATTCATGTCCCCTGGAGGAAATAAACTCAATGTTACTGTTTGCCTTCTCTGTAAGATTTATATGTACATGTTCATTATTTAATTTCTCTCAAATGAGATATTTAATGCAGATGCTCCAATTCCAGTGCAGTCATTTAGAGAGCAACAAAGCTCTAATGGCCTCCAAGAGTGGAAAGTTATTATCAAAATGCTAAATGGTCCCAAAGAAAATGCTAACATTAGCTTGATTTCTAATGTAGTTATCTTACTGATCAGACACCATTATTTACCTTGTGATACAATCAGATATTATTAGACTAAACAATTATCCATTTGTAGGACACAAGTGCATGGACACAGAGTACTGAGTTCTGCTTTTGTGAAAAAGTGTTATTCCTCTTTACCTTTCTTTTTCATAGCTAGTTCCATTCCCTTGCTGCCTGAAGGTCAGCCATTGTTTATTCATTGTTTACATTCCTATGTACGGAGATAAAAAAGACTGTATAACATGAAGTGAAAAAGCTATATCCACAGAGTAGAGAAGGGGTCAGAAACCTATCGCTCCCGAGCCAGTTATGGCTCTTTTGATGATTGCGTCTGGCTTGCAAAATCATTCCCTGTATAGGGCTACGGTTGGCTGCTGGGGCAATTGTCCATTATTTTAATTTGATGATAATAGCCTATGTTGTCTGTTAATGGGTAAACAGGTAAATCAGTCTGCTCAGTCATTAGCTCACTGCTAACCCTTCAATGAAGAAGATGGTGAAAATAAAAAAAGAAGGCATGTATCCTACATTTCAGGAAGAATGGACATAAGAATGTGCCTTTGTGGAGAGAGCAAATTCTGCAGCGTGCCTAATTTGCAGTGACAAAATTGCATTGATAAAACAGTTGAATGTAAAGAGGCACTTTGACACACCCCATGACAGCTTTGCATCAAAATACCCTGAGGAAGACAGCAGGAAGAAATTATGCAAAGAGCTACTGAGCAGGGTCCAAGCGAGCCAGCAGCAACTCCACGTGTCGAGCCGGCAAGGAGACTATAATTCCACTAGTTTTGCTGGATCTTTAGCATTAGTGAGGAAGTGAAAACCTTTCACAGAGGGCGAATATTCTAAAATTTTCATGCTGGATGTAGCCAATGAACTTTTTGATGACCTTCCGAACATAGATAAAATAGTCAAATGAATACAAGACTTGCCTCTGTCGGCAAGAACTGTTCATGATCGTCCCATAATTATGGCAAAGCAAGTAGAGAAAATGCAAGTGAAGGACATGCAGCACAGTTCTTTTCCCTGGCACTGGATTAGTCAACAGACATAACTCATTTGTCACAGTTCAGTTCAGTAAATCCATGCAGCACTAGAACTCGCATTAATGATTAGTATTATAACAAAATTAGTTAAAAGAATAAATTCAAAGGCTTATTATACACACATTTAGTTGAATTCCCAATAATACTTACCTGGCAGGGGCGATACCTTGATCATAAAGGAGGTTTACCCAGAGTGAGGCTTGGCCATTGCACCCTGGCTCTGCTGACCTTTGCAAATTCCCCAAATGTGGGAATCTCAACTGCATAATTTGTGGTAGTGGGGGACTGGGTACACACTCTCCCCTGGTTAGGGGAATGTTTGCTTAGAGGGTTAGAGCAGTGTGCTTGTGCTCTAACAAGGTTGCAAGTAGTTGGTGCAATCCCCACAGCCTACACTCTGTTCCTAGACAAGACCCTTAACCCCTGATTGCTCCACACAATGGCAGCCCACTGCTCCTCAAAGGGAGGGGTTAAAAGCAGAGCTACATTTCTTTAATGTGAGATTAATAAAGTTGAATTAATTAACTAATACTTCATTGCAGTAGCTGTAACTTAGAAACTCGACACTTCAACACATTCAGATTAATAGTGTTAGGGCAACGAAACTGGAAAGATTTGTAAATTTGAGTACTTCGACCACATCATCCTTTTCATACATATTGTCCTTATCCAAGCTGTATAGGCTTGAAAGCCAACTACCAGTTATTAATGATTAATGACATCAACACCCTATATAAGGTGTGATTAATTATTAGGCAACTTACTTCCCTTTGGCAAAATGGGTCAGAAAAGAGATTTGACAGACTTTGAAAAGTCAAAAATTGTCAGATGTCTTTCAGAGGGGGGGCAGCAGTTTGGAAATTGCCACGCTTTTGAAGCAGGATCATCACACAATGAAGTAGTTCATGGCAAATAGCCAACAGGGGTGCAAGTAGTGTGTTGAAAAAAAGAAGATGCAAAATAACTCCCATGAATTGAGAAGGATCAAATGAAGCTGAAGCTGCCAGGAAGCCATTAGCCATCAGTTGTGTCATATTTCAGAGCTGCAACATGTCTAGGGTGTGGATAAGCACAAGGTGCTCAATACTCAGGGACCTGCCCAAGGTAAGGAAAGCCAAAAAAAGCCACCTTTGAACAAGAAACACATGACAAAACATCAAGATTGGGCCAAAATATATCTGAAGAGTGATTTCTCAAAGGTATTTTGGTCTGATGAAATAAGAAGGAGTCTTGATGGACCAGATGGATGGGCGCGAGGCTGGATCAGTAGAGGGCAGCAAGTTCCTTACTGACTCAGACGCCAGCAAGGTGGAGGTGGGGTATTGGTATGGGCTGGTATCATCAAAGATGAGCTGGTGCAGTGGTACAAGAAGAAGTCGTCATCATTCAAGAAAAACTTGAAAATCATGCAGGACAATGCTCCATTCCACACATCAAAATACACCACAGCGTGGCTGGCCAGAAAAGGTCTAAAAGAAGAAAAAATAATGACATAGCCCCCTTGTTCACTTGATCTGAACCCCATCGAGAACCTGTGGTCCTTCATGAAATGTGAGATCTACAGGGAGAGAAAACAGTACACCTCTTTCAACAGTTTTCTGGGAGGCTGTGGTAGCTGCTGCATGCAATGTGGAACACAAATAGACAATGACAGAATCTATGGATGGGAGGGTTTTGGGCATCATGGTAAAGAAAGGTGGCTATATTGGTCACTGATCTCTTTTTTTGTTTGTTTGTTAATGTTGCAAATGTTTATTTGTGAATTTTGATTTGTTATATTGGTTTACTGGTGAAAATAAACAAGTGAGATAGGTATATATTTGCTTTTTATTACATTTCCTAATAATTCTGCACCATAATATTTACCTGCACACACAGGCATCCTCATAAAATGGCCAAATCTAAAAAATAAAAAAAATAAAACACATCAACTTCCAAAAATATGAAACTTTGATAATAAGGAGTCTTTTGGGTTGATTGAGGACACAATTGTGGAGCAACAATAAAAATAATCTTCAAAAATACAATTTGCCTAATAATTCTGCACACAGTGTAATGAGTTGTGATTTTTCCCAAGTCCCCTAGTTATTAGTATAAGTCAAGTCGAGACACCACGGCTCTGAAAGGCACAACAATACTGTGTCATAGTCAGGGCTATAACTTCAGGATTGTGAAAACCTGTAGGCATTTTGAAGTATTTTTTGTTTTTTTTTATTGTTCCCATAGCTGAATCCGTATCTGCCTGCTGTCAAGGTGTGAATTTCCATGTTGTAAATTTACTGTGTATGTTTTTTGGAGTCATTGTAAAGTGGCCATCCATGACTGTCATATAAGTCCAAAGTTATAGCTTTCTGTCAAACACAGAGGTCACCTAACTTCATTATACCAAAGTAAACATATTTTCCTACAATTTTCACCTTGACTGTGATGTTTACTTGATTCCTCAAATAAGGGACCCCAAAATCAAACACCTGGAATACTAAATAGGCCTTCAATTCAGAAATAGTATAATATAACCTTACATTTTCTTTCTGAGAGTTTATTGAGAACCTAAAATGGAAGTCACTGACACATTATGTAAAAACAATCATGTTGATTTTCATTCTACTTTGAAAGATGTATATCATGATGCTGCCAGGTTCTTCACACCTAGCCTGCTTTTAATGTGATATTTATTCAAGTTGCAGTTTCACTAGAACACCGGTTGTGTACAACTTCTTAATACCATGTCTCATTGACTGGGCATAGAGAGGCTCTGACTGCCCAGGTTGGGTAGTGTTATGGTTTCTGCACTGATTCTGGCCTGATCACTCAGTCCATACACCTGCTCTGCTCCACCTGTCTGCAATCAGCTCTGACCGGAGTCACCTGTTTCCAGCACTTTAAAAACCCCATCAGATCAGTCCTCTGTGCCAGATTATCTCGAGCTAACCCGCTACGAATAGTTCAGCATCTAAAAGAGAACCTATCTGTTTCTGACCCGATCTGCCTCCTGACTCAGAGCCTGCCTGACCCCTGTTTGATTCTGCCTGACTGATTACCCTCTCTGCTCTGCCTCTGGATCACCGGATCTCTGTGCCGTTCTGATCGGCCCGCCTGCTCCCCTCTCTCTGGATCTCTGACTCAGAAAAGCTCCGCTACTCTGCCTGCCTCTCCGTCCTGGATCTAACTGGTAAACCTCCCTCAATCTGCCCACCTGTCTACCTGCAGCCTGTTTGCCCACACAGATTCAGCCCCGCTATCAGATTAACCCTTTCAATAAACCAATCAAAACATCACTAACCTGTCTTGGTTTATTTGGATCCAGTCTCTGCCTCATTACAGATAGAACTGTGCAGAATTTTTTTTCACTTCTGTCTCTGTGCCACACACAAATGAAAACAATTTTCCACATTCGCCTTGAACAGATTTGGAATATTTTCTAAATGAATAAATAAAAAAAAAGCACCGCAGCTATAAAGCAAAGCTCCACTTAATGAGTCTGTGCAGCATCTCAAACCAGAGCAGACAGACAATTTGTAGAAGCCTATATTAAGAAACATAGTGGGAACTACATTTAAAGAAAAGGAATACAGAGCAACAAAGGCTGTGGGACAGTATATATGCTTGCTGAGTCAGTGAAGGGATTCTCATAGAGAGATCTGTAAAGTTTGTCTGCATTTAGGAGAGTGGAGAATGATGAGCTTCCCTGACTTGGTCTGTCTGCCCCTTTTTATTTTGTTTTTTGGTGAGGCTCAAAGAGGATCACTATTTTACTATATCAATTTTCTATACTCCTGAATTTCTTTTTTCTTTTTCGAGGAGAGTGATAAACTTCGCTTTCTGCCCTTAGTTTTTTTTTTTTTTTACCCCGAGGATTAAATTTTTTATCTGTTTCGTGTCCTCCTGAATTACTATCATGGGTAAAGTATTTTTTTTTATGTTTCATTGATTACTTTTAAACAAATCTGTCCCGCATGCTGTGTCTGCTCTGTGCGACTCCAAAACTGTTTTCCCGTATGCTTAAAAGATTTAATTTTGTATTTTCCCCCAAAGCGGATGTTTTACTTTATAACCCCATCTTTCTCTTCCTGTCAGCCTCATGAATTTACCACTGGATTGCTGCGTAGTCCGACTAAAACGGAGATGGGGTCTACCTCAGTCAGAGCTATGCAAGACCCTTAGCAGAAAATCATGTTCATCCCCATCAAATCATGATCATCCTCATTGACCATCAATGAGCGCAAAATGCCAAAACCTTGTATGACACGATTTTCTGTCGGATCAGATACAAAATCGGATTTGAACTGTTCTGGCCTATAAGCATTTCTATATTTTCACTGTGATATGTGTTCATAGCTTTAAGTTTTTGTTTTTCTACTTAAATTTTAACATATTGGTTTAACCACTGTGTCACATATATTGTTTTAAATCAGTTGTTAAATGCTGGCATAGGTACATAATGATACTTTGTTATGCTTTTTTGTACTATATTCACTCTTTTTATATTATCTGTTGTATTTATCTTTAATTAATTAATTAATTATCTTTAATTGTTGTATATTATCTTTAATGGCATCTTCCTTTAACTCTGCCCTTTGTAGTCTGTATAAGCAACTGGAACCGGAATTTCCCTGAAGGACTAATCCCAAGGGTTAAATAAAGTTGAGCCTAAGTCTAAGTGAAAAGGCATTAACCTATGTAAGATGTAATTTACATAGACTATCTCTATACTATCGTTTGTTGGGATCTGGAGCGGTACCATCCGTCTCCAGCAGAGTGCGCCGTGGATCCTCCTGAAGCTGAGCCTCCAACACACCTGAGGCGCATCTCGTCATCAGGAGGACCTGCAGTATATAACCGGCCTTCAGACCTTGCCTCAATGCCGCAGTGCTGATCCAGTTTGGTTTGCACCTAAGCCTAGAACCTCCTGAGAATCTCTAGTGATCTCCCTAGTGATCAGTCTCTCTTCTAACTTTCGTTGTCTATGCTTCACAGGAAACCTGTTCCCTTGGAAGCTCTGGATGAGCTTAAACTGCCGAGCCTGCCCTCAGAGCCAAACCTGAAGACTCTCCTCTGGATTCCTCTGCAGCTCTTGGCTAAGAGCTGGAAACCAAAACCCAAGGTCTGCATTCAAGTTAGAAGTAAGACGCTGAAGCGGTTATTGAACTCTGCTGAACAAATCAGTCTCTGGACCCAACAGTTCCTTCCTCAAAGAGAAACCCGGACTCCTCAAGGTAATCTTCTGAAACTTCCAAACGCTAACTCCTCAGTGCCAACGCTAACTGAACTGTCATCCTCACAGACTCCAGTGAACCAGTCCCCGGCCAGAACCAGTTCCAGTTCACATAATTCATGTGCTTGTGTTTTAATAAACATTATAAAACTTTCCATCTGTTTCCGTGGTGTTCTGCATATTGGGCTTCTCTGAGAACCAATCATGACATCGTTAGGGTTTTCATGACTATCAACACTGCTATTTTGTGAAAATAGGAGGAAATAAACTCAGTGATTCTAAGCATTATTTATCAGTTTTCCTTTTGGAGGTTAGAGAAACTGAAAAATTAAAAGAAAAAAAAATCTGCTGTATAATACAACTCCCTGTCTTATTCAAGTCTTGAGACACCTTATGCTATAACAGTTCTGCTGTTAACCCATAACTAACAAAAGTGTTAGTTATGGGTTGCAGGACTGAATATTTTTTTGAGTAAAAATCGTTTTTTAGTAAAAAAGGAACTCATGTTTTCACTGGGACTTTTGAGTCAGATTTTGGCATTATATCTGTAATTCCATCCAACACCCACTACTATCTTGGGGCATCAGAATTCAGGGCTTTGCTTTGAAAAGAGAGTAAATGTTTAATAAGTCACCATAATGAATAGTTAACAGTTGTATGTGCCACTTTTTTCTGGCCTTGTCTTGTTGTGTCTTGCTCTCATTCTCTTGCACCCTTGTGTCTGTCCTCCTTGGGGCTACTCTGATGTCTAAATAAGTTATGAGAAATGCCAGAGCACAGTTCCAAAGTAGACAGGAATGGAAAACGACTTAACTATAGATACAGGAGACAGGTTGTAGGCTTGTTGCTGTATCTCTTCTGTTGGTGCCAGACTTGTGTGTGTGAAAGAGACACTGAGGTAGTAGACTCATCTAAATGCCTTATCAACACCACTTTGGGTAAAACTTGTGTACGTTCTTGCCAGTTTGTTGGCAAGTGAATGCTTATACATGAGTATTAGTTTTTACCTGCGCTGCCTTGTGACATGCTGAAGGAATGCACAATTCGCAAATGCTAACAACAGAGCAGCCCAGTTACTAGATAAACCATCACAATTCATCTTTTTATTAAATCATTACTAATTCATAACTTTCCAACCTAAACTACCTAGAAACATGAGATGGGGAGGCAGGAAAGACTGGAAGTTAAAGAGATGAACAACAAAAATAAATGTTGTGAAGGGGAGCATTTGTCATCTAGAGCTGCACAAACCAGGAAACCTCAGTGAGTCCAATCTGAAGGGACATTCAGCTAAATCGTGTTTTGTTGTGAGGCACAGAGATGTTTTTTTTTTCTTCAAACTGCAGAGAGCAGCCCACCACTAGGGGCCTTAAGACGTTTTTTTCCTATACACCAATTAGCTCACATACTGTGTTATACCTCATTTGTCAGAGAAAATTGCTCTTTAATATACTGTATTCTTAAGTAATACATGATGACACAGAACTTTATAACTATCAGAATCCAAGGTCTCCTGCATAAACAACTATTTTGCTCATCTTTTATCCAGATAAAGATGTATCTATATATATATATATATATATATATATATATATATATATATATATATATATATATATATATATTTATACACACACACATATGTACACAGTATTTATATATATATATTGTATATACATTTGAATGTTGACACATTTTGACAAAAAATATTGCAAACTGGATTATTTGAGATATATAACTATTTGACCGTAAAATAGTGTTACACAAATTCATTCAGGCACTTTTTTTCTTTTAAATGTCCCATTCTCATTACCACTCATGCTATCCACCTACACTTATCATTATATAACCAGCCTTCAGACCAAGCATTAGTGCCAGATTATTTAAAGCCATTGGTGAGATCTATTCCAGCATTCTGATTCCTGACTTCCTGCCTGTTTTCCTGATCTGATCTGTCCCTGTTTCTGAGCCTGCCTTATTCCTGTCTGACCTGATTGCCTGCCTGATCTGCCTTACCCTGATCTGTTTGTATGCCTGCCTGTTGCCTAACCTGGAACTGTTTCTCAACATCATCCTGCATTTCCCGCTAGTGCTTGATTGAACTTCTGATCACCTGGCTCTGACCCTGGACTTTGCCACTGCCTAAAGATTCTGGTTTGTCCTCCTCTTCCTCCTGTCTACTATTTTCTTCATGTTTCAGACCCTCTGCCTGATCACGGATCATTGTAACTTGGCTGAAGTCATTATCTGAGACTTCCTGACCAGTGACAGCAACATAAGCGCTACTGTCAACCGCCTCAAACCTTACCTCATGGTTCTTCCCAGAGTGAGGACAAGGAGAAGGTTAATGACCGTTATGTTTTTGACATGGTCACTAATCCTCTGTCTCCATTTCCAGGGGTTCCTGACCTAGTGGCTGACACTACCTGCAGCAGTTTTGTTTCAATAAACTTCATGCTGGTTGTCTGGTTGGAATTTTGGATCCAACATTTCTGATCATTACACACTCGGGACAAACTCTTTACATAATACTTCATGAGGTATATGTATTAAATAACAATGAGACATGACAATAGATTTTGACAGAAATTGTAATTTTACTCAGACCAGAGAAGTTGCTTAGGGTTACAGAAGACAGCATTTACCACCGGGGCTTACATCTCAGTTAAAGAGGAATTTTATACAACTCCAGTATGCCGCATCATTACATGATACACATTTGCAGATGGGGAGACGTCCATGGCTTTAGCCTTATCAAAATATTACGTTGTTCTTAGATCAAGGACACTGCTCTCATTCTATCCCCAAAATATTTACCACTTTCATAATGAAAATTACTTTTTATTCTGACAATCAATAAGAGTTTATTTGTATTGCACTTACAACACCAGGAAGACCAAAGTGCTTCACAGAAAGATAAAAAGATTGCAAAAACATTCCGTAAAAATTCAAAAAATATCCATATTTTTTTTAATTTTTACGGAATGACTATGACCTGGATGACTGAGAAACTTCATCAGCATTGCAAAAACAAGAATTCTAAACATAAATCAGTGTATTTTAAGTACTAAAAGCCAGTTTTTAAAAACTAGTCTTTAATCTGGACTTAAAAAGGGGCAGATCTGTGAGAACATGCAGACAAAGGGGATGGCCGTTCCACAGTTTAGGTGCGGTAACCACAAAAGAATGTTTATACCAGGACCTGGGCACATCCAGAACTATTTGATCAGCAGACAGAGGAACTGTCCTAATTAGATAAACTACATTAGTTCTGACACAGAATGGGCAGGTATTATGAAGGTATAACAGACTCACACATCATGGTCTGAAGTCCGACTTAATGCTGGCAATGCAAACCAGGCTCCTGCTCCACTTGTACAGAGAACGGATGGCCCCTAATAAAGGGCCCCCGACTCCATACTCCTGGAGCACCCCCCACAGGGCAGCACGAGGGACACGGTCGAATGCCTTCTCCAAGTCCACAAAACACATGTGGACTGGTTGGGCAAATTCCCATGAACCCTCAAGCACCCTGCAGAGAGTGTAGAGTTGGTCCACTGTTCCACGGCCAGGACGAAAACCACACTGCTCCTCCTGCAGCCGAGGTTCGACAATCACCCAGACTCTTCTCTCCAGCAACCTGGCATAGGCCTTTCCGGGGAGGCTGAGAAGTGTGATTCCCCGATAGTTGAAACACACCCTCCGGTCCCCCTTCTTGTGGAGGAAAACCACCACCCCAGTCTGCCAATCCAGGGGGACTGTCCCCGACCTCCAAGCGATGTTGAAGAGACGTATCAGCCATGACAGCCAGACAAAATCCAGAGCTCTAAGATACTCGGGACGGATCTCGTCCACCCCCAAAGCCTTGCCACCGTGGAGTTTTTTGACCACCTCGGTGACTTCAGTCTGGGTGATGAATGAATCCAGCCCCAAGCACCCGGGTTGAGGAGATCCTCAAAGTATTCCTTCCACACCCCGACAATATCCTGTCAGCTAAAACAGTGTTAGTGAAGCACTGCTTTCCCCTCCGGAGGCGCCGGACGGTTAGCCAGAATTGCTTTGAGACCAACCATGGTCTCTCCGAACTCCTCCCAGGCCCGAGATTTTGCCTCTGCAACCGCCCGGGCCGCGACACCCTTGGCCTCACGGTATCTGCTTGCTGCTTCAGGAGTCCCACAAGCCAGCCAAGCTCGATAGGACTCCTTCTTCAACTTGACAGCATCCCTTACTATCAGCGTCCACCACCGGGTTTGGGGATTGCCACCACGACAAGCACAGCAAACCTTACTGCCACAGCTACGGGCAGCCGCATCGACAATAGAGCTTGCTTCTCTCTCTCTCTCTCTCTCTCTCTCTCTCTCTCTCTCTATATATATATATATACCGGCCCGGGGTCTTTCTGCATGGAGTTTGCATGCTCTCCCAATGTTCTCCCACTGTCCAAAAACATGACTGTTAGGTTAATTGACTTGTCTAAATTCTCCTTAGGTGTGTGTCTGTGCGTGAATAGTTGTTTGTCCTGTTTGTCTCTGTGTTCCCCTGCGATGGACTGGCGACATGTCCAGGGTGTACCCCGCCTCTCGCCCATTGACTGCTGGAGATAGGTACCAGTACCCCTCTCGGGACAAGCGTGTCAGACAATGGATGGATGGTATACACATATATGATATATATTACTGCTGACAAACAATTACAAATTTTAATTGTGATTAATCGCATAATGTCAACAGTCAACTCAAGATTAATCGAAAATTAATTGCATATTTTATCTTTGTATTTCTGAAAGTGTTAAGCCTATATTGTTCATTTTAAAAATGCAATTGTGCAATAAATGACATGTAAAAACACATGCTTATACAAAACGTTAGTTTTTTTTATTATTTTTCAAGCACTTAAAAATATACAGATTTAAATTCTGGACAAAAAATATTTAAAATTGTACAAGATTAAGTGTTATGCTTCCATCAAAACTGTAGCATAACAGATCAAAACTACAGAGCAGTAAACAGTGCTTCAAAGTACTCTGGAAACTTATGTTTTTTCTCAAACATAGGACAAAAAGATGTACTGTTGAAATAAAGTGCACATTGAGTTATGGAATACAGACTTATAAGAAAACTGAATTACTACCAAAATAATAAATAAATCTGACTTTTAAATTCATCTCCACGACATAACATCATACATCTAGAATATTTTCAAAATGTAGCAAATATTCCTTTGCTCTGAAGAGTAAATATTACTTCATAAATATATGGAATATAATAATTGGCTCTCAGAGAAAATGTCTGCCTAAAGGCTAATACACTCATTTCATTTTCAAATTCTGTGGCCAGGCCTCCGTTCATCACAAATTTTGATCAATCTGTATCATTAGCAATAAGACTTTGGAAAGATGTTTGCAAAGATTGTTTTTGCATGTTGTCACGGTAAGTAGACCTAGGTGTGTGTTTGTGTGTCAGTCAGAATATCAAGGCAATTCTTTCAGCTGTATTGGTTCCTACACTTATGTAAATGCAGTCATTTTTATCAAATCTCACTATAATGCATAAAGATTTTGCACAAACGATTTGAAAGCACTCTGAAAGTGGGCCTCCCTGAGGGTGTGAGAATCTCTTGGTTTGTGAATGTGATGGTGTGTGTTCATGTGTGTATATGTTTCGTACTTGTAGCACACAGAGCCCAGGGACATTAGTCATGCCACCACTGTCCCAGTTTCACACATCCACCCTGAAAACATGTTGATTCATACAAACCTCCTTCCTCCTCAGTCTCCCCAGTCCCTAATATTCACTTGTGATGTACTAAAGGAGTACTAAAGGAGATGTTCAACCACTGCAGACATTCATCATGCCAACCCCCCATTTTAATTAGTATTCAGATGAAACTACCTCTACGCGATTTATTAAATTGTTGCATGCAGCTACAGCTCACACTATACGTACAGTGTGAGTTCACAGCACATGATGTATGTGCAGCACGACACTCTGATGCGATCTACCTGCTCACACTGTACGCAGTGAGATGGAGTTACTCTGACTCGTCTATCCGGAAGCCAAATGAGCAGAAGAGGAAAATGAAGGTCACTAGAGTGAAGCGCACTGCTATGGTTTTGCTTCTGCGTTTTCATCTGAGAGGAAGAAGAAGAAGAATCCTTGTTTGTGCATGCCCACTGACCGTCCACGAAGTTTGACTGAAAATCGAACATGTTTGATTTTCTTCCGACCTCACGATTCCTGATCAGGAGGTGTTCGCGTTACCCCTTATACACTACACAACGCACAAAGCCAGATCAGGCTGACAGGTGGCCTGTTCAGAAAATTCTTGCATGACTGGAAAGTCGCCCTGAAAAGGGAAAAAAATCGCCCTTATAAGTCTGGATTAAGGATCATGGTTAGGTAGAAATTAATGGAAGTAAAAAGGAAAGGCCTTGCAAAGATAATGATACAATTAGTGTGTGTATGTGGGTGGATGTGTATACGTGTGTGTGTTGTAGGGGGGTGGGGGTTTCCAAGGTAGTATTCACTCTTCCAATTTGCTTGTTTGAAAACTGAGCCATTCACTTCATGGGCACTCAAATGTTTACTAGCATTGAGAATTAGGACAGTCAAGGTTTTCAGCTTTTTTGCTCAGCTGTATAGTTGATTGTGCTAAAATACATTAAGAAAAAAAAACACTTCCAAGATATTCTTTCAATTTCAGGGCAAAAAAACCAAAAACACGACCTTCTTTTTAAGACAGGTAGTGGACCACTTTGACATTTTGAACTAGAGTAGCAAAACATCTTTTTGATTTTGTTTGGGAATTGCATTTCTACTCCATTTTTGATGGACTAAGATTGAACGTTCAACTTTTATTCCCTAGAGTACTTTTTGATATTCAGAGATTTAAGCTAGAGAGCTCAAAAGAATAGCTAAAATGTTTGAAAGTCTAATGCAAATTGTATGAGCAAGCATTTCCCAATTGAAAATACCCTGAGCATATTTCATTGATAAGCTGTCACACAGAACTAAGAGAAGATGGATACGAATAAAACTTAAAATGGAAAGTATGAAGAAAAGATGATATTGGGGTGGAAAAGAGGAGCAGACTGACTGATAGGGATTTTCTTTAAGACTGACAAGACACAGCAATGTATCACTTTAAGTGCATCACAAATTGGATGGACACAGGCTTCATAACTGTCTAAGAAACCATGGAAGAAAGATAGGTGGAGGGATGATGGTGTTGGCTCTATAATGTGTATTGAAGTGTAAGGATAACCATAGCTTGAAGCACAATATCAGACAGCAACCCAAAGAATAGAGACACTCATTAAAAAGCTGCAAAAGGGGAGGAAAAAATTGTAGACCAAGTGGAAAGGAGGAAGCCAAATTTTAAAAGGGTAGCTTCTGTATTCATCTCTTCCATCTGTGTGCGTGTGGGTGTGTGTGTATAACTTTTCATCTGCCTTCTGGACCGTCTGTCTCTAGATAGTGACTGTATGGTAGAGTTAACCACTTGCCCTTGCCCACATATGGGATTGAGACCAATTTGTTTTTAATGGTGCTCTGGAATCATAATGTCATCTGACATACTGCAGAATTGCATTGGGACTATGCAAAAATTTAATCAGTATGTGATGTGTGTAGAAGGCCCTCTAGGTTACATTATATGATCACTGTTGTTAGAGAAAGTCATTACATTGGAAAATTATCTATGTTTTTAGTATTAAGTCAACTATTTACTTTAAAATAACATTTTTTGATATGAATACATGCATCTGGATATTCATTAAGTAAAGGACATTTTTTTACACTTCCAAATTAATAAGTAAACCAAAAATGTTTTTGTTTTATAAAAATAAGAAAATTTCTATGTCAAAAGATTACTCACTTATTTTAGTAGTTTCCCTCTTCTCTGTTTCTATTGTAAATATAATTACATATAAATATCAGCTGTGCTTCTTCTGTCAACATCTTTGTTTAAATATGTTGGAGCTTGGCCTGTTTTGTGTAGTCCTGTTTCTCTTACTATTACTAAATGTTTGTGTTCTCATTCATCCTCTGACATGCGAGCTGGCTCAGAACTTGTCTACCAGGCTGTGTCTTTTCTGGATAAGACCAATTTGGGGAACAGGTTGGCAGTCACCTTTAGTATCTCTGCTTCATTCTGTATGTCTCCTTGAACCCCAGTTAGCCTTGGCAGATGGCCGCTCACACTGAGCCTGGTTCTACTGCTGGTTTCTTTCTATATAAAAGGGAGTCTTCCTCTCCTCTGTCGCCACATGCATGCTTTGTTGTGATGGATTTTTATCGAGTCAATGAGACGTTGCAAACAGTTGGTTTTTCTTAGTGTGATGGTCACATGGTCAGTAACCCCACACACAACACCTTTTTCATCATAAGTTTTAATACACAATAGCCTAAATGTATTTGTTTGTTTATTTTGACAATATTAGAAGACATTAGTTCCACTTGTAGTGCGTACATTTGGTTAACTTTTGTATATTTAATTTTGTCAAATGCTTAATATATTTTGTGCTTTCTTTTCTGGTGTTGTGGGAGTGCAATCAACTGGGAGAATGTGGCTGACATACTGATTGGGTGGTACCATCTGGAGTTCCACTATGGGGGAAGACCATGGACTCCACATTTTTAATATGTTGCATAATCTCTTTTGCTTTTGTGATTTGCTCATTTTGTTAATTTTGTATAATGATTATCATTTAAGTTTAATCTTTAAGCTAGCTGTTTAGTTATTTTGTTAAATTTGTGTAGATGTTCTCCCTACTTCTTCCTCAGTGTGTCAGTTTGGTCTGATCAGCCAGTATTTAAGTCCCCTTTGTTTGCTGTGTCAGGTCAGTTTTGTTTGTTCAGTTAGTTTGAGTTTGATATGTCTGAGCTTGATATTTTTTGCCCTTACTTAGTCTCTTCATTTGACCTCTTTTAAGGGCCCTGTATTGTTTGTTTGGATTATTGTTACTTTGGGGAATAAAACCTAGTTTTTCTAGACAATCACCACTGTGTCTTCATGCTTGGTTGGCTCGGTCCCTCACACTTAGAAACATTTTAACCAATCTGACTATGATCTCTGTAAAGGGCCTTGAGATGACATGTGTTGTGAATTGGTGCAATAAAAAAAAAATGAATTAAATTGAACATATCTGAAGGTATAGACTGGGAATCTGTCCAGGGTGTACCCCAACTCTCGCCCATAGACTGCTGAATATAGGCACCAGCTCCATCACAACCAATATCATAATACATTGCAGGTCCAAGCAAGCCGATATAGGTACCAGATATTCTCACTGCCCTCAGATCTTATTAAAAAGAAGAAACATAAGTCAGGGTGACCAGACATTTAACTGGGGACAGTCCCCGTTTTGGACCACCTGTCCCCAGTTAAACCTATCCCCGGAAATGTCCCCAATTTGTCCGTATTATGAATGAAGGGGGAAATGTTGCGTGTAAGACTGCTATTAAGGTAGAAAACCGCGTCAACATATTGCGGTCAGAAACAGCTGTTACGGTAGCATTTTGCACTGCTGTTAACATAAAGATGATTTAAAGAGTGTACTGCTTGTTGGACTGTAATGATCCTTAAGGATCTCAGCTACCATTAAAACACAAAGAAGTAAAAGAGTGTGCCACTTTGTAAATAGAAATAAAAGCAGAAATTTGTTATCACAACCCAACACAATTGATGAAGAGCTGCCTTGCGTAACCGAAAGTGTGTTAATCAATTAATTTTATTTGGATTGAGCTTATCCTATGATAAATGTTTGCTTCATGTCCAGTTTAAAAAATAATCTATAAAAAAAAAGTAAGACAAAACCATGGTTTTGCTGGTATGAGTAAAATAGACTCAGATTGAAAACTCTTTGCAAGGCGATAATCTGGTTCGGTGGGTCTCAAGGGTTCAACAATGGCTAATTTAAAGATGTATTAAAAATGATTGGTGACATTTAGTTTATATTTAAGAAAATTATTTATTATAAGTTGTTTTTCTGATATATGGTTGTGTTTAACGGGCATAGACTTCCAGGCTTAGGTGTACTTTTCTACTACTTAGTTTAGATTCATGTAAAATAGGAGTCAGTAACAGGAACCACAGACACGATCTGCATGATCTGAAAACATTGGACTGAGAGACAACTAACTATCTACTGTTTATTTAATTCAATTCAAATTACTTTATTTATATAGCACCAATTCACAACACATGTCATCTCGAGGCACTGTACAGCCAGATCATACAGTCAAATTGATTCAAAGTTTTCTATCTAAGGAAAACCAGTTGATTGCATCGACTCATTGACTCAAATGCAATCCCTCACACTAATAAGCATGCTTGTGGCAACAGTGAAGAGGAAAAACTCCCTTTTAACAGTAAGAAACCTCAAGCAGAAGCATGCTGAGTGTGAGCGGCCATCTGTCGAGGCCCATTGGGGTTCAAGGAGACAGAAGCAGAAGCAGACAAATGGCAACTGTAAAAGGTGGCCCCATCTAGGAAACAAACTGCCAGGCGGGCGAGCCAGCTCCCATGTCACAGGATGAAGAGAGCACATCCAGCCAGTCACAGCCAGAGAAACAGGACTACACTCAAAAACAGGCAGATCTCGAACATCTATAAACAAAGGTGTTGATGGCAGCAGCACAGCTGATATTTCTTTCCAGGATGGTGTCACAGCCAAACAGGAACTAACAGATTCTGCAGATCGAGAGAATAGAGATAGAATGATGAAAAAGGGGTGCCTATGTCATCCAGAAGTCTAAACCTATAGCAGCATAACTATAGAGATAGCTCAGGATAACCTGACCCGCTCTAACTATAAGCTTTATCAAAAAGGAAAGTTTTAAGCCTAGCCCTAAAAGTAGACAGGGTGTCTGCCTCACGGACTAAAACTGGTAGCTGGTTCCAGAGAGGAGAAGCCTCATTACTAAAAGATCTGCCTCCCATTCTACTTTTAGAAATTCTAGGAACCGTTAGTAAACCTGCAAATTGAGAGTGAAGTGCTCTGTTAGGAGAATAACGAAAAATCATATCTCTGATATAAGATGGAGCTTAGCCATTTAAGGCTTTATATGTTAGAAGGAGGTTTTTAAATTCTATTTTTTATTTAACAGAAAGCCAATGAAGAGAACTTAGGATAGGAGAGATAAAATCTCTCTTTTTTTAAATTTGATCAGAAATTCGGCTGTAGCATTTTGGTTCAGCTGAAGGCTTTTAACTACAGTTGTTGGACTTCCTGATAGTAAAGAATTATTATAGTCAAGCTTTGAAGTAACAAATGTATGGACTAGTTTCTCAGCACCCCCCTGGAAAGGATATTTCTCATGCGCAGATGAAAGAAGGAAATTCTAGAAACCTCTGTGAAATGGGATTTAAATGACAGGTCCTGATCAAAAGTAACACAAAAGTTTTTTACTTTATTATCTGAAATCAGTTAAATCCCATCCAGATGAAGTGACTGACAAATCATCTTCTTTTTTTAAGACTCTGGTCCAAAGACCATAATTTTTTTTTTTTGTCTGCATTCAGGAGCAGAATGTTAAGAGTATTCCATGCTTTTATGTCTAAAAAACATGCCTGTAATCTATGTAATGGTTTAGCTTTATCTGGAAATAATCAACAGATACAGCTAAGTATCATCAGCATAACAGTTTAAATTAATCCCATGCTGTCTAATAATTCTTCTGATAGGGAGAATATGTATATAGTAAAGAGAAATGGTCCTAGCACTGATCCCTGTGGTACTCCACAGGTAACCCTTGAGCATGAGGAAGATTTGTCAGTAACATGAACAAACGGAAATCGATCAGATAGATAACACTTAAACCAGTCTAGTGCTGTCTTTTTTCCTGTTGTACATTCTGTTTTTGTAAGTGATTTTGATTAATGTTTCTGTTTTAGAATAGTGTAAGACTAATAGATGAGGAGAAAGAAAGACGATAGGAAGACATAGAAAGAAAATTTAATGAAGTGGAGAAAAACAGGACCCCTAATAGGAAGAACAGTTGAAGAGAAGGAAGAAAAATCTATAAAGAAGAGTGAAACAGAGAGCAGACAGAAGTCAGAAAAGGGCTGGAAAGAAAAGAATGTGGAGAGGGTAGAAGACTGAATGGACCAGATGTTTGTATTTACTTTTTTGGTTTTTCTATTCCTCATGTCACTCTTCCCTTTGGGAGCGGCAAAGCTCTTTTGGCCCCAAAATTTGGAATGCCCTGCTAACCATCCTTGACCCCTTCAACTAACCCAGAGATCCAGTTCTAGTTTTCTATAAAAAAATACAATTGATTTATTTATTTTATTAATCTTGAGAAAATACTACCAGTGTTAAGAGACATATTCCTGGCTTTTACACTTGCTATGTGTTGATGTCATAAAAAGGGGCAGGGCCCCGAGCAGATCCGACCAACCTAGCAGATCTTGTACCTACATCAGGTGCTGCATGCTCAGAGGAAAAAAGGAAATGGTGCAGAACAGTGGTGAATATTGGAAGTGCAGTCTAACGTAATACAAGTATGTGAATAGTTCCATGTTTATATTTAATTTTGGTGGAATTCTAAGGTATGCACCCTCATTAATTGTGTGACTATAAGAAAATTGTATATGATATTAATCCTCTGGTAATTTTGCACTTTTCATGAATGTAGTCACTTTTCAGTGCATTAAATCCCATCTGTAAAGTCAAATTTACTATTCACTCTCCCAATTAAAGGAGCTGTGGCTCATGGTTGGGAAGCAGATCTGACACTCTAACATCGGCTCACACAGTAGATATAGTTAGAGATTTTTTGCACATTAACACTTTTACAGCGTCTACAAATTGTGTGTGCACATTTGTGAATGCTCAAACCTTCACGTAAACATCCATCTACAGCCACACATATATAACACACATCCAACCATCCCTTGTTAATACCTCTCCTTTCTGCCCCCTTTTGTCTCTTCACTCATCCTCCCAGCCAAGCTAAACTCTAAGAATTTAAATAATCACAAAGGATTCCAGATGGCAGAATATTTTGCAGATTGTTTCTTTCTTTATCATTTTTAAAGGGCAAAATAAAACAACATGCCAGTATGCATTGATGTTATGTTTACTGAAACAGTTCATGAGTGTGCACTTATTCCCTAAACTGGAGTGTTAGGGGGGACATACTTCATTTAAGCAGTCCTATTTGACTGCTTAAATGTGAGTGTTTTAGAAACATTTCCAGGTTTTGGAGACCACAACTGGACCCAATAAACTTCATAGTAAATAGAGATAGAAAACACAAAATCCTTACTATAATTCTCATTTTAATTTGATCTATTTCATAGAGGGTAACCCCTCCCCACCTGTATCCAAATGGGAAGAAGTGAAAACTGTCACAATAATTTGCCATCGATCCATGTAGGACCATCTGCAATGGAAACATGGAATAATGGTAACAGTATATAACAGATTTTTTTTTTTTCAAAAAGAAAATATTTTTTCTTTCATTATTTTAGCCTTCACAGTTGGGCGGTTATTTCCTACGATAGCAAACCAATTTTACAAGATTAATACCACAGGATGTAGTGCAGAAAGCAAATAGCAAAAAAAAAAGAAGAAAACTATAGCCAAGCTGTTGAATTTTTTCCCAAACACACACAGACGTCCTCCACCCCACCAACACACATACACACATAGACTCAGAAATATTTCATTTCAACATTCCTTCCAGGTCAACATAGATGCAGGTACCAAAACACAATTTCAGCCCCAAAGGTCAAATCTGTATATATGAACACTTCAAAGGAGCTTATGGCCATTGGCTTCCTGATTCCCTACCACACATTCATATACACACATTTGGACACACTTTGCGTTTAATCCATGTATTTTAAAGTTGCCATCATGCATTTGGGCCTAGCTAAGGTGTTTGTAACTTTATCTCTCTTGAAATAGCTTAAGGCCTGGTAAAACCTTTCAAAGTGATGCACCGTCCTGCAGCACTGATTTATGTTTGTTCTTAAAGACAGCTGAGGGGGAAGTAAATCAATCATACAATCAATCAGCCATTTGCAGTTTCTGCCGGTCTGTCAGTCAATCTTTCTCTCTTGCCATGTATCATCCCCACACTCCCACAGTGCTTGGCTCGCTCTTTCTACATAATTGTGTCTCACCACCCAATATGCACACACAAACCCATGTGTTTGCACAGAACGATGGGTAATAACGGGCAGTGGGGGCTTTTGATGGCATCCATTTTTAGAGAATTTATTCATATGCATTTTAGAATTTTTTTTTCTCTCCTCAGAAACAGTTACCATTCAGATAATCCTGTTATGATGAGCAATCTGACATACCCAAACATCTGGCATCCTGTATGACTTTTTTTTTTTTTTTAAACAGCAATCAAATAATTCACTTTTTGAACTTAAATGTTAAGCAAAACCTTATTTTATTAAAATTATTATTTGTTTCTCACAAAGTGAAAAAAGTTATTTTCAAAACAAAGATTTGTTTGCATATCTCAGAGCTCTTTGATTATGGATCTCTAGATTTTGATACTCACTCTTTTTGGTTGAACCCAATGAAGTTTGATGACAAAGAACATGAATATCCTGGAGGTGTAGTGGGGAAAAAAGTATTCAGCTATTCACCCCAGTTAAATAAACGGAGATCGATGGATTTCCCTCAGTCTGCACTTTATTTTCTTACCTTTGCAAAGAGATGTCTTGGTAATCAGCCCTGTTTTGATATAAACAGAGTTGTCTCCCTTACTTATAATGAGGAAAAAGCTATGAAGGTTGTGTCAGAGTCAAAACAAATTACACACACTTTAGTTTAACAATAACAATTCTTGAGAAAGAATTTGGCTTTTTATAAAAAAGTATTCTTTGTATGCAAAACACTTCTCCCTCAGACATTTTGTGGCCTTGCACGTAAAACAGACTAAGCGAAAACATTTTTCACTGGAAAAATAGCATAACTAAATATATGAAACAAGAGAAATGTAAATTTTCCGAGCACAGGAGGGAAGATGTAAGATGTATCCCTATTAGTTAGAATCAACTGAAACAGCAGACTCTGATCCAACAGCTTCTCAATCTTCAGCAAGAGGAGAGGACAGACCGGAAGTTGAAGTTAGTACAGCAGAGAATTCAGAAAGAATTTTTTATAAATTCATGGAGTTCAACAGCTAAAGTGTCCATCGTTCTTCTTTAAAGAATAATATCCTTATCCTTATGTATCTTGTACGTACGTAAAACAAAGTGCAGTTTTGGGAATACAGTGTTGTGAGATGGAAAGGCAATACGTTTTAATTAGTGGTGGACCGTTATCAGCGTTAACACGCTGTGATAATGCCAGATATCGCTCTTATTGGGCGATAAAATATTATTGCCATTAATCTATACTCACAGTTGGGTTGGGAGCTTGGTCTATACAGTACTAAAGATGACTTTCACCTCGATATTTTAGCACGGATGTATATCTAGCGTGGATGTATATCAGCATAGATGATGGATAAAACACAGTAAAAAATGAGCAAGAAAAGTATTTATAACTGTCGAAATCTTAAGTAAGATGATTACGTGTGATTTTGCAAACCTAAAAAAAGTTAACTTTTTCTTTTCAAATCTGTAGGTAGCACACACATCATGAATGCATTTGGCAGAATTCAAAGAATGATTAATTCCAAGATTACAGTAAGATTAATCTAGGTTAAAAAAAATAAATCTATCCTGGACAGCTGTTACTTAAAGCTGACTGATGGAAATAAAGTTCCTGTTCTGATTAGATTCATCTTGATGAACAGAGAGACCCAATATCCCAGCTGGCAATCATTTCCAAGTGGTAGAAAGTCCAGGACTGTGGTCCTACTTTGCCAGCCAAGTGACTGCATCCCGTTTTTGAAGAAATTTGGAGCTGAATTGAATTTTTTGAGTGATTGAGGCAAACAGAAGATTGAGTGAGACCCGGATACAAGTGGATGAAATGAGTTTTCTCCCTAGTGTGTCTGGGCTCTCACTTAGAGATAGGGTGAGGAGCTCAGTCATCTGGGGAAGACTCAGAGTAGAGCCGCTGCTCTTCCACATCGAGAGGAGCCAGTTAAGGTGGCTTGGCATCTAGTTAGGATGCCTCCTGGACGTCTCCCTGGTGAGGTGTTGCAGGCGTGTCCCACCGGCAGTCCAGGGTAATAGTGTCCTTAATTTTGATGTACAATATACATAAAGGGCTGGAATCACAGCAGCAGATTCCACAAAGGAAGTCAATTGCTTAGTTTCACCCCGCAGCCGTCTCGAGGTTGGTCCAGCCACACCGCGTCCTTGCCGCCCAAGCACCTCCCACTCGCCACTGGACTCCTGCAAATATAAACACACGCTGGCCAGAAGCGCTGTTTGTGGAACCAACTGGTCTTTGCTGCGACCCTCACGATGTGACAAAACCCTCTAGATGTCAATGGAAAACAGTTACTCACAGATGCAGGCAGAGTTTCACCTCTGCCCTGCTGCCAATCCAATGCCTTGTTTTCCACTGCACTCTGTTCCTGCTGCAGAGATGATCCACGTTGTGTCAATCAGTATGGTTATACCTGGTGGTTGCTTAGCCTTTCCTCCCACACCGCCTGGCTGGTATGGCCTGCTTCTTCCCCTCCTGTAATGAGTTCTTCACCCTTTAAGTGTTCTGCCAGCTTCCTTTGGAAGGTCTGTGAAACAGCTGCTAGGCTGCTTCCAGGCACACCCACAGGTGCCCTTAATCATGTAATTTGTCCTCTCAGAGTCCGCAGTGGATCAAAACAACACAACAATAAAATCATGCAATAAAACAAGATAAATCATGCACATATTTACATAATCACACTATCAAAATAAAACAAATTTCCACTGTGTGACATACACTCACCGGCCACTTTATTAGGTACCCCATGCTAGTAACGGGTTGGACCCCCTTTTGCCTTCAGAACTGCCTCAATTATTCATGGCATAGTTCCAATAAGGTGCTTGAAGCATTCCTCAGGGAGTTTGGTCCATATTGACATGATGGCATCACACAGTTGCAGCAGATTTGTCGGCTGCACATCCATGATGCGAATCTCCCGTTCCACCACATCCCAAAGATGCTCTATTGCAGAGGTCTTCAACAGGGTGTCCGCGACCCCTAGGGGGTTCAAGAAACCAGTCTGAGATGATTCCAGCTTTATGACATGGCGCATTATCCTGCTGAAAGTAGCCATCAGAAGTTGGGTACATTGTGGTCATAAAGGGATGGACATGGTCAGCAACAATACTCAGGTAGGCTGTGGCGTTGCAACGATGCTCAATTGGTACCAAGGGGCCCAAAGTGTGCCAAGAAAATATTCCCCACACCATGACACCACCACCACCAGCCTGAACCGTTGATACAAGGCAGGATGGATCCATGCTTTCATGTTGTAGACGCCAAATTCTGACCCTACCATCCGAATGTCGCAGCAGAAATCGAGACTCGTCAGACCAGGCAACGTTTTTCCAATCTTCTATTGTCCAATTTCGAGGAGCTTGTGCAAATCGTAGCTTCAGTTTCCTGTTCTTAGCTGAAAGGAGTGGCACCCGGTGTGGTCTTCTGCTGCTGTAGCCCATCTGCGTCAAAGTTTGACGTACTGTGCGTTCAGAGATGCTCTTCTGCCCACCTTGGTTGTAACGGGTGGTTATTTGAGTCACTGTTGCCCTCCTATCAGCTTGAACCAGTCTGGCCATTCTCCTCTGACCTCTGGCATCAGCAAGGCATTTCCGCCCACAGTGAAAATGAAAAAAGGTGACAGAAACAAAAGCTTAGAACAAAATACAGAAAACCAAAATGATGAGAAACCAGCACTGATGAACTGTAAGAGGAGTATAAATGGGAGACTGAATGAGTGCTAATCACCTGACAAGAAGCAGGTGTAAATGGAAGCAACCGGAAGCCAGGGGAAAGGAGACGGGCACAATAGGGCAACAGAAAGTAACACAAAAAACACTTTCAGAAAACTACAGAGACACAAAATCACAGCGAAACTAAAAACTTAAAAATAAACCTAAACAGAGGGCAGAACCATGACACTAGGGTCCTTTGCTTCACTTTCTTTCATCTTCTCGTTTACCAGGACCAGGGTTGAAAAACACTGGTTTAGACTATGAAAAAAATAACTGTGAATAAGTCATGTAAATATAATGCTTCTGTATTAATTATCTGACTTATGGTGGTTTAGTAAGTCACCCATGTTTTTAATATATTGTTTACCTGTGTTCTTTAAACAAGGTTAAAATATATATATATATTTTTTGGAAACATCAATATTCAGTGAATTCTTTAGCTATCTTTATTGAAAATAATTACAAAAATAAAATAATTTTTGTTCGGAAAATATTCAGCCTTGTTTGTTATGTTGAAGTTGTGTATTATTTTGAGTACAAAAAGAGTTAACAGATTTTGTGTTGCCATTGGTAACTGGCTTTCATCCCCAAGTCAAAGCTTCAGTGATTCCCTGCTTGAATTTGAAGCAAATTAAATGTTATTGGGAAGAATAAAAACATCATTATGAAATCTATGTATTTGTAAGTAATCTTATTAAAGCTAAATATATCAGTATGCAAACATGAAATACCATTGATTATTACAATTTTCAAAAACTGACACAGTAAAAGTGAATCTTGACATAGATAGTGCAAAACTGACAGCTTTTATTTTTTTACAATAATGCTTCCACTGCTTGGATATGGTCAGTCAGTTAAGCAATACTGTGTCAATTACCAAGTGCACAGAGACAGCATACTGTGCCCAACCAGTTTAGTTGAAGAGACTTAAAGCTATGAAGGGATAATTGGGATAGTTAGAAAAAAAAGATGATAGTCTTTCTGGATTCATTCCCTGTTGTTTAGTTTTGTGCTTTTTGGTTCTGTTTAAATCTTCTTTTTGAGTTTTTATGTTTTATTTCCATTTTGTGGCATTTTCTGGTTGTATTTCAGTTTTATGTATTTCTTGTTTACCCTCTGTTGCCCTCTTGTGTGGGTCTCTTTCACCTAACTCCCTCCTAGTTTCCTTCTGTCCACACCTGCTCTCAATCAGTTCATTACCCCAGTCTTTGTTCTATTCTACATATATACTCCTCTTCGGAGACTGTTTGCTGGTTCCTTGTCATTTCTTAGCTGCTCACGTCTGCTTTCCCTGACATCTCCTGGTTATCTGTGTTTTGTTATTTTTGGATTTTTTCCTCAGTTGCAACCCTTTGGAGCATTAAATCTGCAAGACACCAGCTTCTGTCTCTGCATAACCCGACACCTGTTAATGACATGAAAACGGAACGTTCATTTGTCAACAACAGCTATAAGTATTTCTGACCCCAAGATTAAAGAGCTTTAAGTAAATAACAGCTCTTGCTTCAATTATACACAATTTTCCTCACTTGTGCAAAAAGAATATAAAATTAATCATTAATGTTCATATTTAGGGGGGCCACATGCCGAAGGCATGGCCCACCTATTACTATTGCACATATTTATTAGGGGGGCCACATGCCGAAGGCATGGCCCACCTACTACTATCTCACATATTTATTCCGCGTATTATTAGGGGGGCCACATGCCGAAGGCATGGCCCACCTACTACTATCTCACATATTTATTCCGCGTATTATTAGGGGGGCCACATGCCGAAGGCATGGCCCACCTACTACTATCTCACATATTTATTCCGCGTATTATTAGGGGGGCCACATGCCGAAGGCATGGCCCACCTACTACTATCTCACATATTTATTCCGCGTATTATTAGGGGGGCCACATGCCGAAGGCATGGCCCACCTACTACTATCTCACATATTTATTCCGCGTATTATACTAGCTTATAGTTCTCCTCGCCACCAAAACTTCGGCACCTAACTAGTCCCGCACGGTTTGGCGGATCGGGCCCAAAGTTGGCACACGCGTCGGGACCAATGGTGCGATGCGTGCTTGTATAAAACTTTCTCATTAGTCCGAAGGTTCGGGGAATTA